>NW_024412700.1:5035605-5133095 GCF_014898765.1 Herpailurus yagouaroundi | reverse complement strand
CCACCCCCCACCCCGGCCCCCCATCCCCACCTCACCAGGAGCTCTGCCCTCCCAGGGCAGCATCTCACCACTTGGCTCCTTTGCTCAGATCCCCCTGGAGCGGAAGCAAGAGCACTTCCTCGTGCAAAGTAACAGTTTTTCCCCCTTGCACACTTGACACACGTTGTCTCTTTTACTTGGAAGAAAACACACTGGACCCCGGCAGTTTGCAAGCCTTCTGGGTAAAAACTCTGTGGCAAAACTGATTCATGTGTATTCGGCCTCACTAGGTAGCAGGGGGCAGAAAGCTGTGTCTGCACACAGCACGGCCCGCGCCCAGGCGTGTGCACCTGACGCTGGCTCAAGTGGGCGGGCCACACGACCCCCTGGACCAGGGAGCAAACGCCAGGAGAGAGCAAAGCACCCCGCCACGAACTTGGTTTCCTTTAACCTCAGGTTGACTCCTTCCCTGCAAAAATCAGTTTCCATACTTCAATAAAATGTTTAATGGTTAATGCCTTTTATCTAGAGCTAGAAAACCTCTCCTGTCTTAAAAATGGAGTTAGCTGAAGGGCGCCTGGGTGGCTCAGTCGGTAAAGCGTCCGACTTCAGCTCAGGTCATGATCTCACGATCTCACGGTTCAAGCCCCACGTCGGGCTCTGCGCTGACAGCTCGGAGCCCGGAGCTGCTTCGGATTCTGTGTCTCCCCCTCTCTCTGCCCCTCCCCCACTCACACTCTGTCTCTATCAAAAAATGAATAAACATTTTTAAAAATTTTAAATACTTTTAAAAATGGATTTAGCTGATATGTAAACTTGGAAACCAGTGGACCCTGAGTGAAGTGGAAACTGGCAGAGATCAGTATTTACTGGACGGTGCCCTGGGGGAGTCAGTGGACCATGCAGGGCCGCGGGGAAGACGGTCCAGACAGGGAGCGGGGGACGGCCCTGGGTCCCGGGGCGGGTGGGGGGGGAGTTGCACCTGCAGAGCCGCCTTGAATGGGGTCTTCAGGGAGCACTCCGGTGTTGGGGTCATGATGCTTTCAGACAGAAAACACTGGAAACCAGTCTGCATCCCTGCCGGTCTTGTCTTGGGTATGCGATTCTTTTTGTAGGTTATGATTCTTTGACTAATTCTTTGACTAATTATAGGCTTTTGGACGCGAGCACCACACCCAATAGTCTGTTCCCCTAGAATGTAACATGTTGTCAGCAAAATGAAATTTTTAAACAGAGGGTCCCCTTTTCAGTGCACTAGAGGGAGCTTCCCTGATTTGGGAGGATTTAAATAAATCTCTTAGCCTTCAGTAAAGCCTTTCATAAAGTGGCGAAGGACCCACACACCCTCTCCACCCTGTGACCCTCACGGATCTGTTTATAAATGCAGATTCTGTGCTCCGTGCACCGCGAGGCCCCACTGCACGTGGGAGCCACTGGACAGGGTGTGGCGGCTGCTCCCACCGTGTCCCCTTGTGTCTCCACTGCTCAGGACAGACCACGGACGTGAGTTCTGCAAGCTTCTCCCTTTGCTCACGTTGCCAACAGCTAATGGTCTTTTCCTAACAAGCGAGGGGACGTCCGCATCACCCAGCTGGCTTCACTTAATAAGTCCATCCCAGTTGCCTGAATTTCGTTCTGGACGTTTTTAAGTATCGGTTTGATTTCCTCACTGTCCAACTCCGACTCCAGGAAAAGTGGGCTCCTGAGCCAGTCCCTGGCCGGCTCCTCATCTCGAACCCCTCCGGGGACAGCCATGTTCTCTCTCGTTCTGTCACGAACAGTGGTCCAGAGGGCGTCACGATGTAAGAAAACTAGAGACTTTATTCGTACATCCATCCAAGGATCCTGCAGGCTCGGGACAGCCGCCCAGGAGGGAGGGCCGCACGTGCGACCAGAGGCAGCACCGGGCCACGTCGCGTGTCCCCAGCCCGTGCCGGCGGCTTCCAGGCAGGGACGGCCTCCATACAGCCTCAGAATAAAACAGCTGTTGAAAGAGGTTTTCCAACCAGCCCGAAGGACTAAAAGAAAGTGCCCTAAAAAGACACTTTTTATCTAAGTCTGGATCCTACACGAAGCCCTGGGATTTCATCTCGGAAGGACCTGCCCCCCGCACCGGATGCTTCTGAAATCCAGGACCCGTGGTCAGAAGGCGAGCGGTCGCAGAAGGTAGGGGCCCTGCGCGAGCCTGGAGGCCAGCGTGGGATATCGCCGAGCAGAAGTACTTTCTCTCCCGGGAGCGCCCGGGATCTGCGAAGCACCATTCACGCGCGTCTGGAGCGCCGTGGCTCCTGTGAATTACGACGTGGCCGGGCCCCGCAGGGCACCCCCCCCCCCCAGCGCTCTGTGCCAGCCCGAGACCCCACCCACACCGGCAGGGAGCCCCGGACTGGGGAAGGGGAACACAGCGAGCGCCCGGGCCGTGGCCGCACCTGTGGGACCCATCCCGGCAGAGCCCTGAGCACCGGGCTCTGCTGCTGACCCGCCCGGCCGGAGAACGGAAGTGCCACGCGTGGGGCGGGACACATTCGTCTCCCCCTCGCTCGCCCCCCGCGTCGGGTTTAACCTTCTGAGGGCAAGCTTGTTTCTTGAAGAAGCCAGTTTCTGTGCACGGCTGTCCCCGTGACTCGCGAGCGGGCCCTGAGGGCAGGGCGCTCCGGTGGGGAGGCGACGAGAGGCAGCGGCTCCTGGAGCCTCGGCGACCGACCGGGAGCCACCACACACCGTGGCCGTGGCCGGGCCCCCCCCCCCCACTTCCTCTCTCCTCCTTCCCCCCCTTTCGGTAGCAGGGCAGACTCCTCCTTTGTTTCGGAGGGTCTCAGACTCGCGGATTCCCTTTAAACCAAGACTGTTTATTGTGGCCTCGTCGGCTTCCAAAAACTATAACCCTCAAGGCCAGCTGACCAGCACGCCCAGAACTTGACCCCTGTCTTGTCCTTGAGTGGGTTTCTCAGTGGACCCGACTGCCGAGCTCCCTGGGGGACGTCCGGCTGGTCCAGAAGGGGAACTTGTTTCCCTTCCTATAAAGGCCCTGATTTAAGACACGGGGGAGCTCACAGTGTCCCAGTAGGACGGTCCTTACCTGGCAGCTTGGTTCCCGTAAGGCGGCCGCATTGACTAGGAGCTCCCGACGCGCCCAGCGCTGTCCCTACAGCCCTAGAGATGATGGGGCACCTGGGTGGCTCAGTCCGATACGCATCCGACTTCAGCTCAGGTCATGATCTCACGGTTCATGGGTTCGAGTCCCGAGTCGGGTCCTGTGCTGACAGCTTGGAGCCTGAGGCCTGCTTCGGATTTTGTGTCTCCCTCGCTCTCTGCCCCTCCCCCACTCTCTCTTTCTCTCTCTCTCTCTCTCAAAAGTACATAAACATTAAAAACAGAGAGAGAGAGAGAGAGAGAGAGATGTGAACATTCCTGTCGTGTCTGCTCAAGGACAGGGAAGGGGAGACTGGGGTCATGGATACAGCCTGCCTAAGTGCCGGCCGAGCGGTGCCCCCAGCCCCCGGGCTCCTGGTCTGGGCCACATACGGCTAGGTCGTCCATACTTCCTGCTGCTCCCCTCTGTGTAGCTACGTTTGCTTTGGACGTGTTTCCTCCCAGCCCCTCCCCTGCCCATCTTTCTCCCTCGAAGCCCATCGCACCTGCTGTCCGTAAGCCACAGAACCACAGGACTTGAAACGTTCTAACAATCTTGGAAGCTTTCGAACTCGTTCTCCTGGCTCTGTGCCTCAGGGGACTGATGTGCGCACTTGGGGGGTGCAGACAGAGAAGGGCCTGGAGACGCGGGGCCTCTCGGCCCGTCCGCCTGATGCCATCTGGCTGCCGACGGTCGTGGCCACCTGCTCCGTGCGACCGGGCGTGAGCTGTGGCGCGGCGGGGGCCCTGGTGACGAGGTGCTGCTGGCAACATCACACCTGCTTGGGGTTCGGCGCGTGGGTCCGAGGCCACCTGGGAGGTGACGGCTGCTCCCCTGCCCACGGTTTGCATTTGTGTAAAATGCTTCTTAAGCTGTAAGAAGCTTGCGGGCCTGAGAGCCAGCACTGTTCTCTAGCTACTAGAAGTAGAAAAACAAGAATGCATGTTGAATTAACAATTAACAATAATGTCGGGCGCCTGGGTGGCTCAGTCAGTTGAGCATCCAACTTCGGCTCAGGTCATGATCTTTCGGTCCATGAGTTCGAGCCCCGCGTCAGGCTCTGTGCTGACGGCTCGGAGCCTGGAGCTGCTTCAGATTCTGTGTCTCCCTCTCTCTCTGCCCCTCCCCTGCTCGTGCTCTGTCTCTCTCTCTCAAAAATAAACAAACATTAAACAACAACAACAACAATAAGGTCAAAATTTCAAACTCCAATGGTATTATTTCTGTCAAGCCCGGATCACCTGGCTCGAGACAGATGCTGTCTGTGGGGAGGGGCCTCTCCGCGAAAGTCCGGCCAGTGAATACAGCCAGGGCCGTCTCTGCCTCTTCTCACCGTTTGGAACCCTCGCTGGGAGCTCCACATTTAAAAGCCAATATTCAGATGGATGGGATTTATTAGTCTAATCTTTCGTTACGTGAAATAAAAAAGATCCTATGCAATTGAAATTAAAGCTCATATACTTTCTATTTCTAAAACATTCTTTAAAATGCCACACACAAAAATCACATTTTAGTTTCTAATAGTGATGTGGCTGTTGCAAGTATCTTTCTGGGCTCCTGACAGCAATTTTTTTAACCCGGCTTTCTTGAATCAATGCTAATGAAAACCGCCTTGCCTTATTTTTCTCTGAGCACCGAAATCGCAGCTGCCTGCCAGGCCTGCTGAGGAATGAGTGTAATCATTTTCAATTGGCCTCTGAGCCCGAAGGGCCTGATGCAGGAGAGCGACCGCGGAGCGCGGCTCATCTCGTGTCTGAACTCAGCCCGATTTGTGTTCGCTGTTTCTTGCAGGCGCTAAGGAGATTGATATCGCCGCGACCCTGGAGCACTTGAGGGACCAGAGACCGGGCATGGTCCAGACAAAGGTACTGTGGGCCAGCCCTCGGGCGTCTTTCCGCGGTTGTTTCCGAGCGAGGGCAGAGGGGAAGGGGACGTCTCCCAGGCAGGTCCCAGGCGGGACAGGGGCCCCTCCCAGGAGGGTCAGTCGGGGTCCCAGCAACCACCCGAATCTCAACAGAAAACGATGCAGGCAGACCTCCAGTGTTTGGAGCCCTCCATGCACCAGACGCAGGGGAAGGGGAGAACATCACGTTTTTATAGAAAGATGTCAATGATAAACCCCAGCACCCTTGCAGGAGAATGTTCTAGATTCACTAAACATTCTGCCAGACTCCCCTGCTTCCGGCCCTCAGAACCACGGCTCTGTTGTGTGGTCGTCAAATGTCCCCCGGGTGCGCTGGGGTCCTCCAGCGCCTCAGCGTGGCTGATTTGCATACTTACTGAAAAGGCCACGTCTGCAGCAAAAGGCAGAAAGACAGGGCTGCTCCCGAGCTGGAAGTGCGGTGAAGACGACGGTCCGTTCCGTTGGCGCTCGGAGACACCCGTGTCCAGCAGCAGCAGGAGCTCCCACGCCTGTTCCGTGAGAGCACTGAAGTCGCCAAGTACAGAATCTCCTCTTTGCCAAGGTCGTCCTCACTCTCAGAGGCTACGAGCCTCCACCGAAGACCCAAAGTCCGTAAAAGATGCCCTTGCAAAACTGCTTCTTTGCACCCAAGAGGACTTGAAGTTGTAAACGGCACTCATGAAATGGAGGTGGCCCAAGGCCCAGAGGAGTGTGCTCTGTGCCTTGGGGTGACGGTTCCGGGACTGCAGGGAGTTTCCCCTGCCTCCTGGGGTCCCGCTGTTTCCCCCAGAAAGTGCCAGAGGTCCCCAAGCCCCTGTTCTGTCTGAATGTTACTGTGGAACTCGAACGTGACACAAGGGCTGAGCTGGGTGGGGGAGAGGCTCTAAATCCCAAGCGCTCTGGGGAGAACCGAGAAGCCACGCGGCCGTAAGACTAGGCTGAACACATTGTGAGCTGGAGGATTTCTTAAAATACCTCAACAGGGCCACCTGGCTGGTTCTTCGTGGCCAAAGTCAACCCCGAGCACTGAGGCAAATGTAGCTTAATTCTCCTACAGAACCACAAACCTATCCTACACGGAACCAGAAGCCTCGTAAAGACTCCCGAACTGCCCCGGCCGTGCCCCCCCGCCCCCCAGCGGCACCTGCCCCAGCCGGGGACCTCCACCCAGGTGCCAGCACCATGCACGCTCGGCCCCCGGCCCCCCGCGGCCCCCGGGAATGTGACGAGACCCTCATATGATCAGCGTGAAGAGACCTTATCAGTCACAGCACGCTTTGTTTTCCTAGGGGTTTGTTTATCTGAAATTCTGAAATTATTTCAGAGCTGCAGAACGCTGGCAGAAATAGAAACTCCCGTGTGCCCTCCCTCGGCTCCCCCTGCCAGCACCTTCCGCAAGCACCGTGCGGCGATCGAGGCCGGGAAGCCGGAGCCGGCATCAGGATCCCGCACACCTCTCCTTTCTATGCACATATGCGACCCTTCTGCAGAATAACACCAGAGCTAAGGGCTGGAGTCCAGAGGAGAGCGGCCCCACTCACGGCTTCCCCCGCTTTTGTCCTTCCAGGGCCAGTTCGAGTTTGCGCTGACGGCCGTGGCGGAGGAGGTCAACGCCATCCTCAGGGCCCTCCCGCAGTGAGCCGCGGGGCGGAGGGGCCCGGGGCCGGGAGGCGCCCGCACCCGGAATGACACAACTGCCTGGTCGGTGCAGTTTACCGGTTGAAATGCGCATTTTCGTTTAACCAAATCACAGTAAGGAGAGATCGGTGGAATCATGCGATTACAGGGGGCAATCACTTTATCCGGTTTCACTTTCCTGAAAGAAAACCCTTTTCCTTGAAGCACACATTCACATTCTTAATTGCAAACAGCGTCGTCCTAACGATGCAGCAGGCTTCGCACTCCGCACGGCCTCTGAGGGCTGGCTCGTGACCTGTGAGTCTGGAGGGCGGCCGGCTCTGCAGGGAGGGGGCCCAGACGACGCGGGCAGGGCACCAGGCACGGCAGACACACGTGGCATTTGTCTCTGAGACGCTGCTCGCCCAGAGGAGCCACCGGCTTCTTCGGGAGTCAGAGCAACAGTTACTAACATTCAGCAGCTGTGGGGCAAATAATAAGAAAATCGTCACCGCATCTCGGTTCTGTTCCCACCCGGGCTGCTTGACGCCCCCCCCCCCGACCCCAAGGTCCACGGCCCATCTCTTCCACCCACCCCCAGGGGCCGGCAGGGGCCTCCAGGGGCAACCGCTTTCCCGCCTGGGGAGCCACACTTTTAACTTCAAAATATGGATTCACACGTCACAACCCGGGACAGCCGGAATCTGGGAACAGTCTGGCAGGTCCCAAGCTCCTGGTCCCCGAGGAGCGCTCTAGCCCCCCAGCAGGCACCTGTTCCTCCCTCTCAGGGGATGTCCCGGGCCCTGCCGGCATCCGGAGAGCACCTGAGCACCCGTTCCTAGAAGGACTTGCGGGAGACGGGCATTTTAATCTGCGTGAGCTCGTAGCAGCAGGGAGCAAAGTGGCAGTGCTGGCCACGGGCCCCCCGGTCGTCAGCCCCCCCCCCGTCGCCTAGGTCGGACCCTCGTGTGACACACACGGGCGTCCAGAGGCGATCCGGGCTTGCCGGAATAGCACTTGACCGTGAGGTCTGCCACCGCCCGCCCCCGGAAACGGGGCTCATCTCGCTGAACTCGGAACGATGGAATCCAAGAAGGGGCGCAGACAGCTCCACCCTGTTGGGCTCCATCTAGGATTCGGCGTGAGCGTATCCCCGGGCCCCCCCACGCCCTGCTTCGTGCACACCGCCCTTCCCGTCCCAATGGACACTGCATCCCAGAAATGGTCGCGCTGGGAGAGCGGCCTCTGGCTGGGGAGGAAGACGCCAACACCGTTGTGTCTGTACGTGGTCCCGTCCTGTCATCCACTGCAGTAGATCCGTGATGTGTTTGCCTGTCCGGAATCTCAATAATGAATAGAAACCAATTTATCTGAATATAGGAAGCATATACCTACTCGTAATTTCTAATTCTTATGTTTCAAGAGAAATCCTCCAGTGCGAGATATATAAATATATTTAACGGTGTCAGATTAAACTTTTGATTTCACATTTGAATGGTCTTTATTTGGGGAGGAGGGAGCCACCTCCCTCGCTCCGGCTCCGGACGTGAGGGCACGCAGGTTGCCGAGAGCAGGCGGGGGCCCTTCCCAGAATTCCACACCAGGTTTTCAGGGCCCGATGTGCACCAAAGACCAGAACATCTGGGAGGGTTCCCTCACAGTGAGGGGCGAGGCGGGCAGGGCGCGGTGAGGGGCGAGGGAAGGCCCCACCTTCCAGGAGGCTCTGAATTCACCCACCGGGGTGCCCACCCCTCCCCCAGTGGCCTCCTGAGACCGTGTCTGGGGTGGTCCTAACGTCACTTGTCAACACTGGAGGCTTCACCGCCAAGTGATTCAGGATGCGTTTTTATGAAATGGTCGCTTGAGACCACGGGTTTTGTTTTTGTTTTTTTTTTAATGAAAACCGTTAGATGTAATCTCACAGAAAGAAAACGAAAGTGCCACCTACCGCATGCAATTCTAGAACCTGATTAAATTCGGGAAACACACAACGGCTCGTAACAGTGACACAGTAGATCTCCGTGTGTTGGAACTCTGTTCATCGTGCTCCCTTGGAAATACACACGCGTGTGCTCACACACACACCTTCTGGTAAAGTCCTGGGAATGTGAGGGTTCTGGGGTTCCAGCCCGGCCCCTCCTGCCACGCTCCGCGCTGCCCTCACCCCGCCCTCCCCCCCCCCCCCCCCAGGGCCAGCTGCAACCGCCCTTACTTGGACCCACTTAGCCCCGACCCCAGGTGGCTGGGACAGGTCAGCGCTGAGACACTTTTGCATCTTCCTCCGAAGCCCCCAGGGTCACGGAGACCAGCACAGCCCTGTCCACTGACACCGAGTCCGCCTGCCACCGTGCCTGTCCTCGGCCGAGGCCCCAGAGCCCCGAGCACAGCGCCCGGGCGTCGGGGCAGGGGTATCGGCCCCCCGTGTCCCAGGTGGACGCGCGGGTCCCAGTGCTGCGCCCCAAACCAGGCCCGCCTGCACCAGCTGGGGCCCAAGGTTTGGGTGGTGCGAACAGGGCCCACAGAGGAGGCTGTGTTTTTCCCAGACCGTTACCTCCATGCCTGTAAAGGGCTGGTTAGCGTGCCCTCCGCTCTGTCAGCTGGCTCGCTCACTCTCCCTCTGCTGTTCCCTCCATGGAGAAATGACCGCGATATTATCCGTGGTCTGTGTTGTGTGCTTTATTAACCCAGTAGAACGCTAATAAAACCTTCCTAATTAGTGGAATAGGCATTAATTCAAAGATGCTTATTGGAATAGAAAATGAGAATTTGATTATACCTCTGTTCCTAAACCGTGGCCGGTTTCCTTCTATTCAGGGTGTGTGTTCAGGAACTGGCCTTAGCTGCTTCTTAGACAAGTGCTGAATGTCGCTTGCTTTTTACAGTGGCTGCAGGTGGGAAAGAGTGTCCTTGTCTTTCTGGACCAGGGGTCAGCATCTCCCAGCCTGGTGCTCTGGCCCGGGGAGGGACGAGTGGCCCAGTGCCCCGGGCTGGGCAGGGGTAGACAAGGGCAGCCGGTCCCCAGCCCTTCAGAGTGTTCGGTGCGGCCCAGGTGCTCCCCCACATGGCCACTCACAAGCACCATCCCCACTCGGGTAGAACCTGCTTGCGTCCAGCCACGGTAGGTTTGGGGAACAGCCGGGTACAGTGGGCTGGGCTGGGCCGCGGACGCTGCAGGGCTCAGCAGATCTGTGGAGACATTCCGCCGCATGGAAGCTTCCAGAATCCGTCCTGCACCTGCTCCAGGGACGCTGAGGGCTCCCGGGGTTGCTTCTGGCTCTGAAAGCAGCCCGGGTCTCAGGCAGGAGGGGGTGGGCTCTCAGGATAAAGGAGACAGAAGGCAGGAAGGAGCCCCCAGCTCTGCTAGCCCATCTGAAATGTCACTTTCAAGGCCCTCACCTCCCTCTTCCCGCTCTCCACCCTGCTCTCGCTGTCTCTCTGTCTCTTCTCCCTCCTGGGGCGTCTACTTTGAAGGAACAACTTACACGTGTCTTCTGGTTTGGATTTTTTAAAAAGTAGACCCACGAGTGCGGGGCTGTCCTGCTGTTTTAGGACCACGTGCTCCCTGTGGGGTGGGGGCCGTCGAAGGGGTCAAGAGACGATGCAGACTGTGCCCGTGGCCCGCGTGGCAGGTGCCGCGGGCCTGGCTGACCCCCCGTAGGGCACTGGACCCCGAGGCTGGCTCACGCCAGGCCCCGCAGGAGCCAGAGCCCCCTCCGCGGCCGACCACATCCCATCAGGGGTCCAAGTGGGTGCAGAGGCCCAACTGGGGCCGCTCTGGGGGGCTGCCTGTGGGGCTGGGGCCTCGGTGAAAACAGCCATGCTGCCCTCCCTCACGTCCCCGCAGTAGTGGCCTGAGAGCCACAAGCTGCCACCATCTGCGTCACACCTGACCCAGGCGCCACAACAAACACACGTGTGTTACTACATGTGGTCATGCACGCACACACACACACACCCCCGTATGCTCGCTCACAGGTACACGGGGGGCAGGACTTCCTGGGATGACAAATATCCGGAATCTAGAGACCGATCGATCCCTTTGCTTTAAAATCCATCTGAAGCAGGTGACACTGAGCACCACCCAGGGATGCCTCTCCAGGGGCTCCAGTCCCAAAGCCTCCCCGAGGATCCAGGGCCGTCCGCCCGCCCGGCCATGGGGTTTTCCTGAGAGGGATCCTGCCCCTCGGGTGCCGACCATCCCCACGGCCAATGGCACCTAGCCCGAGACCCGGCCGAAGGTCAGGCCCACTCCCCCGTCTGCAGAGGGACACCTGTGAGCACCCTGCTCCTGTGGACCCCAAGGCTAGAGAGACAGAGCCTGTGGCCCCACAAGGCCCAGCCGTCCCCTTGCAAACAACCCAGCTCCCGGTTCAGATCTGAACCACCCTCTCGTGTCTCTGTCATGTCCTGACACAATTATAATCACAGCACAGGAATGACTTGATTGATCAGGTCTCTGGAAACAGCTCTCCCTTCCTCGGGCACTGTTTGCTCGGCCCCCAGCCCCCAAACCGGCTTCTTGGTGAACGTGGCCACGATCCTGAGGCTTTCCTTGCCCTCCTGCGCACCACACCAGGGCACACGGCCATCGCCGTCCACTTGTGGGGGACCCCAGGGCAAGGCCACAGCCTCTGTGTCCTCCCCGCAGCCCCTCTGTCTCCACATCCAGGTTGGGGCAGGGGAGCGGCTGAGCGGCACCTTCCCGCAGCGTCCACAGGGGCCCCGCCACACCCCCGGCCCCGCATTCAGCCCGTGATGCTCACCCTCTCTACCTCAGCTTCCCCGTCTGTAAAATGGGCTCCACACTCGACTTTGGGGCGAGAACCACACAGAGGCCCGGGTCGGGTGGATGCCAGCCCCACTGTACCCAGCCGTTTCTCATCCAGCATCGTGGCTGACGGCCCTGCGCTCTGCGGAAGGCCCCTGTCAACGACACTTGGGATCCACCCAGGCTCTGAGCAAGTTAAGAAATCCACCAAAGGGGGCAGGACGCCTGGGTGGCTCAGCTGGTTAGGCGCCAACTTCCGCTCCGGTCGGGATCTCACTGTTCGCGAGCTGTTCCAGACCCACGTGGGGCTCCGCGCTGACAGCTCAGAGCCGGCTTCAGATTCTGTGTCTCCCTCTCCTCTCTCTCTCTGCCCCTCCCCTGCTCACACTGTCTCTCAAAAATAAAATAAACATAAAAAATTAAAAGAAGAAGAAGAAATCAATCAAAGGCAAAGGCGGGAGCCAAAATTTGGCCTTGAAGGAGGATGGGGCTAGGGCGGGATACTGAGCTCCAGGGGCCCCGCCCACCACTCCGTACCCCGCCCACCACTCCGTGAGGCCCCGCCTGCCGCACCGCCCCGGCCGGCCACGCCCACCACGCCTTCCTTCGGCCACGCCCACCTCGCCTCCCGCCTCGCCCCGGTCGCGCGGTCCTCTGTGACCCTCCGCCCGCCTCGACTTGGGTTTATCGACTCCGCAGACTGCTCACTCCTGCCTCCGTGTGCCTCACACGTTCTCCTTTTCTCTCCCCTTTTCTTCTCCAGCCGGAAAGGTCAGACCCTGAGCAGTCAGCCCGCCGGGCTCGCCGATAAAACCCGGCGTGGAGCTCTGCCCGCCCCCCGCCCCCACCCCACCCCAGCAGGCTCCCCAGGCTCGGGGCGCCCACCCGGCACCGGCCGTGACCGCCCGTGACCGCCCGTGACCGCCCGGGTGGAACACCGCGGAGCGTGCGCTGTCGGGGCCAGGGGGCTCCCTCACGGACGGGGACGGGGACGGGGACGCCCCCGCGGGCTGTGGTCGTTTCCCGGAGGAACCCGAAGAGAGCAACGGGGTTCACCCAGAGGCAGGGGCTGCCGACGGCGCGGCTCCGCCCCGCAGGGGCCGGAGAGGCGGGCGCGCACCCTCTGCCCTGCGTGCTCGACCCCGACACCGGGACCGGCCGAGGGCGGGGTCGGCGGGGGGGCGGGGGTGTGAGCAGTCAAGGCCACCTTTCCACGAAGGCCCTGAGGACGGGGCTCCGCACCCACCGCACCGCGCATAGACCCACACCGCCCACATGCCACACACCCACACGCACACACCCACACGCACACAGACACCCCCACCGCACCCCGCATAGACCCACACCCCCACATGCCACACACCCCCCACGTACACACCCTGTGTAGACCCACACACCCCACGCACACAGACACCCCCACACGCACCCCGCACCCCGCATAGACCCACACACACCCCACACCCGGCACCCACATCCCATACACCCCCACACAGACACACACCCCACACAGGGCACGCGTGATGGCACCGTCGTCCCTGCCAGGCGGGTCACCTCAGCCAGCGGGGCCCAGCAGCTCTGGTGCCGCCCCAGTCTTGCCTTGGAGGCCCCCACGGCGGCTGACACCTTGCTCCACGGTGTCCCTGTGACTACGTCTCCTAAGTTCAAAGGTGCGTTATTATCGGAAAACACGATCACGGAGAAACCATGAAAATCTCAAGAGTGAGCAAGGAACCAGGTTGTTTTGATAAACCCCCAAATTCCGAGATCAGGATCACACGGGACGCGGTGGAAGGCACGGGAGCCCTGACCCCTCCGTGGCTCCAGGGGTTCAGCAACCAGGTCCGGGGTGTGGGACCGGAGGGGACGCAGGGTGCCGGGTGCCCGGCCTGCCGTGAGCCTGTTCTGCAGGCTGCCAGAGGGGCCGAGACCCCACCCCCACCCCCACCCCCGGGGCTCCCAGGACCAGGGAGGGGGGAGGAGGGGGGGGACGACGACGCGGAAGGTGGGAGGGGGGTGGGCACAGCGGGGCAGCAGACAAGGAGGGTGCTTGTGCGCATCCGCGCGTCTGTGTGTGCGTGCACGTGAGAGGGCAGCAGGAGAGGCGGGGCAGAGAGGTCCCCTCCCAGGCCCCGGGGCGGGCAGGGCGGGAGGGTGGAGGTGCCAGTTCTTTCCCTGACCCGCGTGGGAACACCGCCTCACAGAGCCGAGCGCAGTGAGGGGCGGAGGAGGTGGGATTGGCCCCGGGGCTCTGTACCCCCAGACGGTGCTCAGAGCGAGCCCAGCCTCGGTGCTAGCTGTGCCCGGAGAGGACTTGCCCATGGTGTTCAAAGTCTCAGGACCCCCCGAGGAGGAGGCGTCTGAGGCCAGGGCACTTGGGGCATCAGGATCTCTCTACTCACAGCAGCTGCTAACCCTGCAGCGTCCTGCATGGGGCCCACAAGGCCAGGGCTGGATTTCAGCCCCAACTTGTCCCCTCAACCAGAGGCCCTTGTGCAGTGTACGACACGTACAACTGGACTCAAGTGGGAAGAACAGAGGCTGCCGGGCCTGAATATGAGGCTGAACAGCCCTGAATAGGCACGAGGATGTGGCCGGGCGGTGCGGGCACCAAGACTCACCATCTGCCCAAGCTTGGGGCCACTGGGGGGCCCTGTCCAGCTGTAAGGCCATGGGGAGGTTTGGGCTCAAGGCCTACTGGGTCAGGGTCTCCTTGGGGGGTGGGGGGTGGGAATCTGGGTTAACAGGCCCCCCGGGGGAGCATGGGGGTCCGCGACTCCGGGGGACACTTAACCTAGGGCTCCACGAGCGCGGCCAGGAGGCTGTCCGGGCACAAGTCCTCCGCTCTGCTCTGATCCTTCTCTGACGCCCTGCCCTGTGTTCCTCTTTGTGAAGCGCTTCAGATCCCGTCTTGCGACAAGATTAAAGGCAGAAATAACTGCTTTGAAGCACCAACCACATCCACGGAGAACGTGGGCTCGAGGGACCATGTGACTCCCAGTGCCTGCTCCACCGTCCAAATGTGACTTCCTCACCCAGACTTTGCATCCAGTCCCGTCCCCAAACCCAAACCCCTAGGGGCTGATAATCAGATGGTAGGCGTCGGACGGGGGTGGTCTGAGTCCTGGTTGCACAGCCTGCGGGAGCCACCCCGGGCCGTCCAGCCGGTCCCCTCCTCCGCAAGGCCTCCTGGACTGCAAACTCCGCCCCACAAGCCACTCGCGTGCTCAGGGCCCCAAACGTCCGGAGGCCCTCCCCCCACCTTCCCCTTTCCTCAGGCTCACAGACGCTCCCACCCCCTCCCCCAGAGCCCAGCCCCCCACAAGTTCAAGCTGCCGCCTCTGGCCCGGGCTATCGTGCACGTGTTTCTCTGCTCCCCAGTCAGCAGCCAGGGTGGCCCCATTAAACCCTGTCACCTGTGCCCCGCCCTTTCTTTCCCAAACAAGCTCACCCCTGCAGCGGAGGTGGGCAAGGCGGATCCGGCCTGCTGTGGGGGAGCCGCGGCGCCCAGAGCTGGAACTGGAGGGGACTGGGTGGGGCGTGCACAACTG
Organism: Herpailurus yagouaroundi; assembly: GCF_014898765.1. NCBI lineage: Eukaryota > Metazoa > Chordata > Mammalia > Carnivora > Felidae > Herpailurus > Herpailurus yagouaroundi. The sequence continues at coordinate 5,118,147 of NW_024412700.1, read as the reverse complement.
GGGTGCGTGCTAGGTGCCTGTGGGGGAGGGGGGCCCGGGGAGGTGGGGCTGGAGCCTTGCAGGGGGCGCCCAGCAAAGGGTGCGAGGGCCTGAGTGAACTTGTACCTGAGTCCCGCACACTCCCCACGCTCCCTGCCTGCTGTCGGCCCCAGAACTATGGGGAAGCAAGGCCTCACCCCTGACCGTCCCTGCAGCACCCGCCTCTGTGCTCTGACCGGACAGCAATGTGACTCAGACACGAGGGTGGCCTGTCTCCCTCCGACATGGGTCACTTGAAGGACTTTACACAGATCCTTCTAAATTGGCACTGGTCACCATTAGACACACACACACACAAACCGTTGCTCTGTAAATACAACTAACAAAATTACATACATTTTTAAATCTTAATTTTGTTCTTGAGAAACGGCACAAAGATGTGATTTCTGTTTCCTCACGTTGAGACTCAGGTTCTCCGGACATGCGGACGTCTGTGGCCACGCTGGGGACTGCCTCTCACACACTAGGCTCATAAGCACCTTCGTTAGGACGAGGCGGGCTCGTCCCTCGTGGGGAGTAAACGCCCGGGACCTCGCTGGAGCCGCCCTCCCCTCCCCTTCCCTTCCCTCCTCCTCCCCCTCTCCCCCACCAAGCACCGTGGTCAGCATCCCCCGCTGTGTGACAAACACCCCAGGCTCGGTGGCTTCAGGCAACCACCTTTCCGCGCTCATGATTCTGCGCTGGCTGGACTCAACCACGGGCGTAACGTGGGGTCCGTCGCGGGGCCGCGGCCGTACGGAGGCAAGGCCAGGACACGCGGGACGGGCTCGGCCTCCTGCCCAGTGCTGGCCAGGACGGCGGGCCCGCGGGGACCCTGGCTGCGTGTCTCTGAGCCTCTCCCCTGCCCCACTAGCCTGAGCGGCTGCGCCCGCACATCCAGCTCGGGCAGACGGCCCTCCTAAAGGAGAGCAGAAAAGCCGGCCTGTTCCCAGTAGTCCGGACCAGGCGGCCGAGCGTCCGTCCTGCCGCGTTCTGCCGGTCGGAGCAGAGGGCCGCGGACGCAGGCCCGTCTCCCCGCACCTGTGCCTCCTCGGGGAGGGACCACGGGCTCACTGCACAGGGCAGCCGGCACTAGCCTCAGCAGAGGACGTGCGTGGGCCCCGGCTGGCGTGCGGGTGGCCCTCTGTGTGACCGTCCCCCCCCGCCCCCCGGACTTCACGCCCGGGAAGGCCAGCTCACGGTCGTGTGGACCCCGGCCCGCTGCCCTCCTGCGAGGAAGAGTCCAGGGACGTGTCTGCAGCCGGCGGGCAGCTGAGGCGAGGAGAGAAGCGGAGAAGCAGGTACGAGGTCACAGCGAGACGCCCCGGGGCCGGCACGTGGGGGGCAGCCACCACTGGGAGCCCTGGGCTGGTTTGGAAGCGGGCGGGGGTGTCATCCAGGGACCCAGCCCGCCGGAGATCAGGCGCCCCCGCCCCCTGCCTCCCGCCGTGGGTCCTGGGCTGTGAGGCGATGGGAACTTCGCTTCGCCCCGGCCGACCTGACCACGGCACTCGGGGACACGGCAAGGACACTGCCTCTCAGTCTCGGGCTGGCCTGGCTCTCCCAGGCACCCCCTCCACCCCGGGCACCTACCTTTCCTGCCTGATAGCCCCACTTAGCATCAGGCCTGCCCCAGCCCCGATCCCGAGTCCTCCCGGGAGGCCCCTCCCCACAGGGGACAGTGAGGACGCCCGCCCCAAGCCCCAGCTCAACGGAGCCCGCTGTGGGGCCGCCCGTGCTGCTCTCGGCCTGCCTTCCGGGGTTTACGTCGCAGGCCTGGGCCCGGCCCCCTCTGGTCCGTGTGGCTGTCGGGAGTCCCAGGACCTGGATCCTCGAACGCCGCGATCGGGGCCCCTCAGAAGCGCTGCTGGGACGACCACTCAGGCCCACCCCCGCCACCCCCAGCAGGCACCCAGGACACAACACAGGCCTTCCAGGGGCAGCACCAAAGCTCGCGTGCCCGAAACTCAGCGGCCCCTCCTGGTGGTCCCTTTATGTAGAGCTTGAGTGATGCTGATGGTTCCCTCTCTGTCTGTCTGTCCGTCCCTCCTGTCTCTCCATGGATCTCTGTCTCTGTCTGTCTGTCTCTGTCTCTCTGTAGATCTCTGTCTCTGTATCTCTGCCTATGTCTGTCTCTCTGTATCTGTCTCTGTCTCTGCATCTCTGCTTGTGTCTATCTCACAGTATCTCTGTCTCTCTGTCTCTATCTCTGCCTGTCTCTATCTGTCTCTGCTTCTGTATCTTTATCTCTGTCTCTTTCTGTCTCTGACTATATGTCTTTGTCTCTGTCTGTTTCTGTCTCTCTATCTCTGTCTGTCTTTAACTCTCTTTGTCTCTCTGTGTCTCTTTGCCTGTTTCTGTCTCTGTCTCTGTCTCTCCCTGTCTCTCTCTCTCTGTCTCTGTCTCTCTTTAACTGTCCCTCCTTGTCTCTGTCCCTCTGTCTCTGTCTCTCTGTCTTTCTTTGTCTCTGTCTCTCTCTTTACCTCTGTCTCCCACACACATGTTGCTTGTTTTCCCCTAGGAAGTTACAGCCCATCTCGTGCCTTCGGGACCCCCAGCCTCCACCCTGCGGGGCGCCCCAGCCCTGAAAGGCCCGGAGACGCAGTGACTCCCACGCGGGGAGGTGGTCTGTCCAGCAGAGTCACTCGGGAGCAAGTTCTCCTTTTATGTGGAAGCGGGAGGGTGAACTTTCGGGTAGGGAGCGAAAGCTGCCTTGCGTAAGCGCTCGATTTAGAACCGTTTGCTGAAATTAAGCCTTTGTTCACCGGACGTTTTTAGACTGAGTAATTTTCAACTCCTGCCAGATGATAAGTAATCTGTTTTATTAGGAAAAATAAAACTCGTCATATTTGTGCAGGGGTTAAGTCAGACTTCTCCGCCGTGTCACCGGCTCTCCTGTGTGTGGACGCAGCCGCCACGCCCGCCCCCTGGACCCGCCCGGGCCCCTCACAGCCCGTGGAGGCGCCTGCAGGGGTGGGCCGTGAGGGGCCCGGGCTCTACTCCCGGAGCACACAGCCGCGGTGTGCAACAGCCCCGGGCCAGGCAGCCGTGTGGACCACAGCCCCGACTTTAGCCCCGAGACGGGTGGGGGAGGAGCACGGAGCCAACAGTCGTGAGCGCTCACCCGCCCTCTGCTCCTCACGCGCAAGCTCGCTGGACCCTCGCGACTGTCCCCAGAACAGGTGTGGTTATTACCGACCCGCTACCGAGCGGGACACTGAGGCACAGAGGGATGGGCCTGGCCAAGATCCCACGGCCATTTGCTGGGGACAGGTGTCCGGGCCACCCGCTCCAAACACCTGCCTACTCCCAGGCGGCCCGCCAGGAAGCGCTGGCCGAAAGGTTAAGTCCCAGGACCGGAAGGGCACATGGGGCCCCGACCCGGGAGTGAGGTTGGAGGAGACCTCCCAGAGGAGGTTACGGCCCGGCCCGGGACGCCGCGCTCTGCCGCCCCCGAAGCAGAGGTCGCCGTGAAAGGCCACCAGGGTCACCGCCTGCCCGAACGCACAAGCCGGACGCGGCCGGGCCCGGGCAGACGTGCCTCGCGGCCTCAGCCAACAAGAGGCCAGCAGAATGTCCCTGGTGCGTCAGCCCGGGGGAGCTGTCTGGGCACGGGGACCCCTGCCTGCCCTCTCCCTCCGCCTCCGCCCGCCTGAGAGCCCCCGTAGGGCGCCGCGCCGGGCCCTCGCCGTCTCGCCGTCTCTCACTACCAGGCGCCTCCGGGGGAGCCCGGGCCCGGCCTCCAGGATTCTAGCCGGCGCTGGACGTCGCAGAAGGACACGCTGTCCCCACGGCGCCCCCCCCCCAAGGGACCGTGCAGCCACCACGCTATCACGATCGTTGTGCAGTCTGGCACGGGTGGCGGGTTCGTTCTGAGCTATCGAGTCTGCACGTCCACGGCCGGGGTCGCACCTTCACGGGACAGGAGTCCCAGAGGAAGAGGAGGGAGAACGGGGCAAGAATAGTCGAACAAGTAACACTCAAAAAAGTCCCGAGTTTAAGGAATGACCTGATTGTATGGTTCGAAGAAACCGACAAGCCCCGAACAGAAAAAATACGAAGAGAAACGTGGCTCGGTGTGTAACAAACTGCCAGAAAATCTCGACCACATCTAGTGAAAAGAACCCGCTGTATAGAGGGACACAACAGGGGCGCCTGGGTGGCGCACTCGGTTAAGCGTCCGACTTCAGCCAGGTCACGATCTCCCGGTCCGTGAGTTCGAGCCCCGCGTCAGGCTCTGGGCTGATGGCTCAGAGCCTGGAGCCTGTTTCCGATTCTGTGTCTCCCTCTCTCTCTGCCCCTCCCCCGTTCATGCTCTGTCTCTCTCTGTCCCAAAAATAAATAAACGTTGAAAAAAAAAAAAATTAGAGGGACACAACCACCCCGCACTGCTCCTCTGCCGTGGCCCTGGCCGACCTGGTGGGAGACCCAGGGGAGCTCGCTCGCCTCTAGGGCCAGGCCTGGGACAGCTTACAGGGCCTCTGCCACTTTCTAGAAGCCAGAGGCCAGTCACGGCCCAGCCAAACTCCAGGCGAGGCAGGAGGCCTCGCTAGTCCCGCGTGGTGAGCTCAGCTGAGGAAAGGAGACTCCTCTCTCCCCGCCTCTTGTGATCTGACCTTGGTGCTTCAGGAAAGCGCCCATCTAGACAGTTTCTTGCCATTTACTTTTTCTTTTCCTCTTTGAAAATTAAAAACTTGATAGTTGCTGAGAAACCTAAGAATAAAGTTAATGATATATTTATACAAAACAAAGTTAAGCCATAAATCGGAAGGTGCAACCAGAGATATTAAGGAACCAGCACCCTTCACCTCGAAAGCCCCTGAAGGGTTCAGACTTCCCCCTCAGAACTGCCACGCCTTTCGCCCCACAAACCCTGCAATCGAACATCCTTTGTTTTCACCAGCGGGGCTCCAAATCACTTCTAAAGATCTTAATCTGTGCGATTGTATTCTGTTTTGTCTAATTGCTATTTCAGCAGTACTGTTTTCTATTCTACTGCTAAAGGTTTTTGCAAACCGGCCTGGGAATCTCAACACCATTGATGACTCTTCGTGGAAAATACATTCTAAATTTCAAATAGCGCTTCCTACCTGGGAATAAGGCACCATCTACATTTTTACAATTTTTACTCAAATTATTTAAACTAAATAAATTCAAATTCAAGCTACACTAACACAGAAACACAAAACACACAGTTTGTCCGTTTCTCTAACCCCCACCCCCTGCCTCTTACAACCACCAATCTGTTCTCTGTATCTGTGAGCTTGGTTTTTGCGGGACGGTTTTGATTCCACGTGTAGGAGAGATCACACAGTATTTGTTTCTCTGACGTATTTCACTGAGCATAATGCCCTCAAGGTCTCTCCACGTTGTAAATGGCAAGATTCCATTCTTTATATGGCTAATAGATCGTCTTGTATATATCCTCATCCATCAGTGGACACTGAGGTCGTTTCCATATCTCGGCTGCTGTGAATAATGTGGCAGTGAACATAGCCGTGCGGATATCTCTTCAAGATACTGCTTTCAAAAAAAATTAATGTTTATTTTTGAGAGAGAGAGAGAGAGAGAGAGAGCAAGAACGGAAGTGGGGGAGGAGCTGAGAGAGAGGGAGACACAGAATCGGAAGCAGGCTCCAGGCTCCGAGCTGTCGGCACAGAGCCTGACGTGGGGCTCGAACCCACGAACCGTGAGATCGTGACCCGAGCCGAAGTCGGACGCTTAACCGAGCCACCCAGGCGCCCCTCTCACGGGTTTTTCTATAGGGCCTTCAGAGTCCTCTCCATAGGGCATCATGGCATCTGGAAATAGTGACAGTCTTGCCCTGCCTTTCCATTTCAGTGCCCTTCTCTTTCTTGCCCAATTGTTCCAGAAGGACCTCCAGTTGACTAGAAGTGGTGAGTCTGGGCGTCTCGGCCTTGTTTCCGATCCCAGAGGACAGCTTCCAGCTTCTCACCGTCAAAGATGATGCTAGCTGTGGGGTGTCATATACGGCCTTTATTAGGGTGAGCTATGTTCCCTCCATAGCTGCTTCCTTGAGACTTCTTTCACAAATGGATGTTGAATTTTATCAGACGCTTTTTCTGCATCTGCAGGTGTTCTCGTGATTTTTATCCTCCACCTGGTCAACGCGGTGAATCCCGTTGGTGGCTGCGTGGCTGTCGAACTACCCTCGCATCCCTGGAATGAACCCCGCTCGGCCGCAGTGAGTGGTCGTGTGGACTGTTGAATCTGGTTTGCTAATCTCTTGTTGAGGATTTTTGCCTCTGTGTTCACAAGGGTGTAGCCCCGGAAGCACCGTCTGCGTTTTAATTCTTTGGAAACGCATACTCCATGAATGGTAGACGTTAAGAGCTCGCAGTTACCCAAAATGCCCGTTTAACCAAAGACGCCCACTCCCCAACCATCTCACTCAGTGGGAGCTACTGTTGCAAAGGGATCGATCCCCCGGAAGGCTCAGGGATGTGCTTCCAGCAACGACAGCACAGTGGTGGTTTAGGACATGCCTCTAATCCCCCAACAATCCCATGCAGGGTCAGCCCCTTCTTGAGTCATGGCTCGGCAGCAAACCACATCAGTTAACGGATGGACGAAATACGTGGAATCTCTGATCATCTGTAAGGCACCGGACCGATGTGAGGGCTGTTAATGAGAACCAACGTGCCGCTGTTCCTGTAGGTCAGCCCTGAACCTACACGGCGATCCACGCGCCAACTTTCCAGAGCAGGACGAAGGTGTGGCGGCTTGAAATGGAACGCGGGGTGTGGCGTTGCCGGGGGCCCTCCAGTCACCTCAGCAAACAGCCGGCCTCCACGTGGCTTACAAAAGACGGACCCCAGGAGATGGGAGAAGCAGAAGAGTGGCTTCCCCGGCGGGAACGTCCGTCTATCACTGTCTACACCATTTCCCGCATCCTGATCCTGAGGGTCAGTGTGCGGAGCGATTGTGCTCAAGCTGGCTCTGCTGCTGTCACCTTCTTGTCACCTTCAAGTGACAGTCTGCTGGAGGGGCGCACCAGGAGCAGCCCTGCAGAGCACTGGACGCAGGGCAGGGCGCCCGGTGCAGAGGTGAGTCGGGGAGGGGGAGGAAATGGGGATGAGCCAGCAGGGGGGAGGCAGCAAATGGGGCTGAGAGAGAGCAGAAGTCTGCGGTTGCAGAGCAGGGCTCGGTGGAGACCCTCCCAGAGCTGCGTTGGGACAGGAGAGGCAGGTGGCCCATATCTGTTGATGGCAAAGGATGATGAGGGAGAGACTGTTAGCTCTGGGAGATGTTTCCCAGGCCGTGTATGCCCACCCCTCCCTCTGCCAACATGCGTGTGCACACATACACACACGTACACGCACACATGCACACGACTGTATGCACATGGTGAACCTACCCGTGTACACACACCCACACATGCACACACACCTGTGCACAGATGAAAACGTCAGGACCCAAAGGGGCTACGTGACTTTCCTAGGTGACATCTGGGAAAGGGGAGAAAATGTCACCCAGAAATGTACTAGAATCCCGCCTACCCGAGCTACACTCGTGCTACACGCCTTGACCGAGGGCTTGTCACTTGGCCTCAGACCCCATTTCCCAAAGGGCAGCTCACTGGGTAGAGCGCTGGTCAGCCTGGGCCTGGCTTGAACAGAAGGGCGCTCGGCAGTGAGTCTCCAAGCGAGCCCTGCGCGCAAGCGGCCAGTGCCAGGGGCCCATCGGAACTGCCACGCCTCCCGGACACCAGCCCGCCTGGCTCGCCGCCCCAGACCGCACCCCCCCCCCCCCCCCGACTCAGCAGGCACCATGCGGGCCACCAAACACACAAGGAGGCCCGTCCGGGACTGCGTGGTCCTCACCGGGGCTCCTGGCGCTCCCAGTTCACTCCCACTTTATGGATGAGAACATTCACCTTTTCCCGGGGTCACCGGGTAGCAAAGCCCCCACGGGGCTCCGGTGTGTCCCCGAGGAAGCTGGCTCAGCCGCGGGCCCCTCGCCGCCCGTGGCTGGAGGCTCGTTTCCCAGGCGCTTCCCGAAGGGAAGCTGGGGACTCCCTCGCGCCGTGGGGTTGGGCCGCACCCTCTGCGTCACAATCAGTCCCCTCTGTGCGCCCTGCCCGGTGCCCGGGGGCAGGTACTTGTATCCAGGTCTGTGCTCTTTTCTTCCGGACTTTCGGACGGAACCGAGGGTGTGTTTCACTCACTGCTCGCGGAGCGCGATCCCATTCTGGCCAGGGTCGGAACTCCGTGCCTTCGGGGGGGCCCAACGCCTGTGCCCTCTACCGTCCCCGGAAATGGACATCTAAGAGTGACGTGTGTGCCGACGCCGCACGGGGATGCGCCCCCGTCGTGTCCGCCCCCTCGGGCGCCCCCACGGGATTGTGACGGTCCTCTCCAGCCCAGCCCCCCCCCCATTGTCTCACTGCTGTGCCTCACACCTGGGGGCCGCCGAGCTGGGCGGGGGCGGCTTCTCCTCCAACCCGGGCAGGGGCTCCGGGGCGGTGGGTTTTCGGTGGGTGGCCGCCCACCTTTCCTAATTCTACGGGCTGAGATGCGTGCTGGCGCCCGGCTGTGGGTGTCCCCACAGCACACCCGCCCCCTGCGGTTTGCGGCGGCCGGGAGCGGGGCTGGGGGCGCAGGGGGCCAGGGGCGGGGGCTGGGGCGCGGGGGAGGGGAGAGGGAGAACTGGGGGGGGGGGGGGGGGGAGGGGCGGGAGCAGGGGGCGGGGGCGCGGCCTAGGGGCTGCACCTGTCTCAGGCGCGGGCAGGTGCGGAGGCAGCCCGCCGGGTGGGAGGGGTGGCCGGGCGGGGGGCGGAGGGGAGCTCCGGGCGCGGGTCCGCCAGCACGCCTGGGGCCGGGAGGACTGCCACCCCCCGCCCGCCCCGCGCCCGGGGGCGGGGCGGGGAGGGGGCTCAGCCATCCGCCCCCATTCACAAAGTCAGGCTCGCGGCACCCCGGCCCGCCCGGCCCTGCGCCTGCGCGTTCCCGCCCGCGTGTCTCCCGCTCTGGGTCCGGAGCGCATGCGCGGCGGTCTTCCCCCTCCCTCCCAGCGCCCCGCGAAAGCTCTCACCTCCCCCACGTCAAAGAACAAAGAACGTCTAGAGCGCCGGGTCCCTGAGGAAGGCTGAGCTGTCAGGGCACCGACCTGCCCGCGTCTGCAGGTTCTCCTTCCATTTCTTCTTCCCCCTCCCCGAACTGCAGCGAGCCCCCCCACCTCCCGCGCCCGGAATCCGCGCTGCGTCAGTCGGAGCCTCGAGGGGAGAAAGAAGGCTTTGGAGTAGGGCCGAGGGGCGACGGGGGGGGGGGGGTCCTTGATGGGGTCACCCAGAGACCGCTGCCACAGTAAAGCAATCCGGACTGGAGGGGGGGCGTCCTGGCAAAGAAGCAGCCCAGGGGTGCTGGCGTGCTCCTCGTGGGACCCGGTGGCGCGGGGCACCCGTGGGCTCTGTCTGCCCAGGGCCCCGCCTACGGGCCACCCTGCCCCCAGGGCCCTTATACGTGCCCTGACCCGCATCCCTTGGGTCTCTAGGGCGGCCCGGATAGCATCTTCCTGCGCGTTTTCGTGGTTCCAGACGGCGAGGGTCGAACTCTTTCACTGTCCTGACAAGCGCTGCCTCCAGACGCGGGCTGGGGGTCCACCCTGGCTCCTGACGCTAGGGCTGGGGAGAAAGCTAGCTGTCTATTACCCGGAAGTCAGAGTTCTGGGTGATTAAGGGTAAACAGGAAGCCCGCACCAGTGACGGGGTCCCAGGAAGACCCCGAGGCCGCGGGCGGGCCTCACTCTTCCCTCCTGTTCCCGAAGCCCAGTGGGGGGAGCACGTGGGGTTCCTTACCAGCGGCGGGGCTGACAGAAGGTTCACGAATAGCACTGTGGGGACGATGCAGACAAACCCACAGCAGTACGACGGCACGTGAAATAACCAGACGAAGATTAACAGGAAGCCCTGTGCAAACCAAGTGTTACCTTCGGAGGTGGCCTCAGATGCGAAGGTGTCCCTCCCCACCCCCCACCCCCACGTTCCCCTTGCCGGCTCCCTGCATTTCACGGGGGAAGCTGTCCCCTCTCGGCGTCAGCCGCCAGCCCCCACGCCCACGACGATGCCCAAGGACCACGGCCTCCCCCAGACTCGCCTCACCTACAGCTCTGCTGACTTTTCCACCTAAACCCCACGGCACCGAGCTCCACCTCCCAGAGCCCCGGGTTGGATAAAGGACACCGGGAGCCCACAGGAAGGCTCCCCGTCTGCCCGTCCGGCGGCCTCACGCGTGGCCTCCGCTCCAAATTCCCCCCTGACCTCAGGCCACAGCACGGCCGCTCCTCTGCCTCCTCCGGAGCCCCTCCCCGCCCGAATCCGCCTTCGCCCCCCCTGCACGACTCTGCCCAAAGGCCGTCGAGCAGTCACTTCAGCCACCCCGAGGAAACGCAGCCCAGGCCCGCACAGCTTGGCGGGCTGCCCTCCGCTGGAGGAGCCTTCCCCACGCTGGCCGCCCCCCGCCAGGCTGGACTCCGGCAGGCGGGGCCCACGCTGTCTGTGGCTCTTCCCACACGGCGGCATCCTCCCTGCACCCTGCGGGGACCCGGGCTGATCCTTCAAGACCCTGCCGGCACCGCCCAGGTCGCCGTCACCCGCGCAGACTCGTCACAGAGCCGTGTCCCCCGGCACACCGCGGGACCGAGACTGTTCGGCGGTGAGGTTACACGCGGGATGGGGGCACCTCGCAGCCTGGCACGTAGTAGGCGGCCGGCGAGAGTCTGAAGGCGGGGAGCCGCGTCCCTCCTGCCCTTCCGCCGGCACTCACGTCCACTGTCTTTAAAATTGTTATTTCTATCCTGCCTTGTTCCAGAAGGATCTGAGGCGACTTTGATCGAAACTTCACAAAGACTGATTTCCCGGGAGTCCCGGATTAGTTGAGAGCCAGAGGCTTAAAATTATACATTCACTCATTCAATCAATCAGCAAATATTTATTCAGCTCTGCGTGCTGGGAACAGGTTCAGTCCGCGCGGGCCACGAATTTGCACGTAGGAGTCCACGCGGGCCGTGAACTTGCACGTCCAGCCCCACCCAGACCACCTCGGGGCCCCAGCTGTGCCTGTGGACCACAGGCCCCGGAAGTGAGCTCAAATGCTTACACGTGGTCCCAGGAGGAAGGCGGGGCAGGGGAAGCCAGTATCCTGGGCTGAGAAGCCGCGTTCTTCCCGGCCCCGCGTCACATCCCTGCTCCAACCCTAAGTACACTCTTCAAAGTTGCCATTCCATCCAGGTTGAAAACTTGAACGTGGGCCTCCAGGAGCGGTGTGGCGGCCCTGACCGCCACCCCGCCCTGGCACCCAGGGAGAGGCAGTCGGCTTCTCCAGGACTCACACTCGTCACCGTATACAGGAGGTTGAACTGGATGCCGCCAGAGAGCTTCCTGGCTCTGGAGTTCTGGAATCCTGACGCCCTGGTTCACGCAAGAACACGGAGGAAGACCGTCCAGGGAAGGCAAGGGCACTTCCGAGCCTCTCATCTTAAAGGAAACCGCCAGAAGCAAAGGCTCGGGACACAGCCCTGTGAGCGCCTGGCCAGGGCACGCGAGGCCTCCGCTGGAGGCCCCAAGGACGCTCACTGGCGGCTTTGCTCTTGGTGTTGCTGGCGGACGCACACGGACACTCCTGTGAGACTGCGCAGTGGTTCACAGGGCCAGGCTGCCACGGGGCTGTGTGGAGAAACGAAGCAGGGGGACGAGTCTGGGGGCCGTGGGGGCAAGAAGGCCTCTCTGGGGAAGGGTCCAGGCGGCGACTGGAGACCGGGGAGAGCTTCCCAGCCCGAGGTGGGAGTACGGGGCGGTCCCGGTGGGCCAGCGTGGCTGTCGGGGCGCGGGGCCGGGACGGCCGAGTGGCCGGTGGGGCGGGGTGGGTGCTGGGCCACGTGCCCGTGCAGAGCAGCCCTGACGGACAGAGACAGGGCAGTGAGGTCGGGGCGCCTCACACTGTGGGGCCCCCACGAGCGCAGCGAGCCTGGCCTCGGCCCCCCGAGCAGCCCGCGCTTCTCCAGCAGCCCGCCTTCTGCCCACGAGACGTCACCTCTGGCAGGTACCGGTGCTCAGGGCCCCTGGCCGCGGCCTTGACACACTTCCAGGGTTCTTCCCAGCTCATCCGCTGCCCCGGTGCCCTGGACTGGAGATTCAGCATCTGCGTGTTGATCCTGAGCAGGGTGCTGGGGCGCGTCAGGAAATGACAGATCGGGAGTCATCTTTTTTCTTAAAGAATACGCCGTTTTTATGAGGCCGGTGTTGGCTGGCGTGAGCACTGGGCTGAGACATCACAAAGAAAGAAATCTGCAGAGAAATACCGCTTACAAATACGGAGGCACAAATTCTCAGCGAAACCCCGGCAGACTGACCCCAGCAGGATATACAGTAAGAATTATACCCCAGGACCAAGGGGGATTTATCCCAAGGACGGTCTGGAAACAGCGCATCAGATCCCAAGAAAACTATTTTTTAATGTTAGATGCGAGCTTTTAACACGTTGAGCGCACCACACCTGGCCGCGTGGGGTGACACGCCGTGTCCGGGGCTGCCGGGGTGGCTACGAGAGCGGGGCGGGGAAACACAGACATGCCCCTCCCGCCGCGAGGTCTGGAGCCGCGGCCCGAGGTCGGCTGTCAGCCGGGCAGAGGCCCCCGGGGCTCTGGCGGAGGGTCCCTCCTTCCCTCCCCTGGCCTTTGTTGCCTGCTGCCGCCCTTGGTGTCAGCTTGTGTACATGCCGCCCCAGCTGCTGCACCCGCCGTGACCTGGTGCCCCCGTGCGTCCCTATGTGTCCCTGTCCCTCCTCCTCTAAGGGTGCCAGCCGCTGGACTTCGGGCCTCAGCCACTACGAGCTCACCTTAACTTGACGGCATCTGCAAAGGCCCTATTTCCAAATAAGGTCAATACACAGGCCTAGAGGTTAGGACTTAAACGTGTGTTTCGGGGGCACATAATTCAACCCCCGAGAGGCTGCGAGAGTCGGCCTTTTCCAACGCGTTTCACTGACTTCGCCTTCTTTGGCTGCAGAAGCACAGCTGGGCAACTGTGTCACCTTGAAGGGCCCCGCTGACCCTACTGGTTTATGGTCCTCACCGTTTCCTGTACTATTTGCTGTGTTTCAATCGGTTTATTTTATATTTAAGTTTTCTGGGTTTTGGGGTGTTTTTGCTTCAGGTTTTCATTCTATAAGCACAGAGCATTACACAAGCTCTTGTTTGTGAGCTACTAAAGAGGACTTCCACCGGGGAATGTGCCCTGTGCTGGACGGTTTAAGGGGTCCGCACCCTCCCAACGTGCAGGGAAGCCCGCGGCCCCTACGCCACGGCCGCAGCTCCCTGGCCCACCCTTGACTTGCAGAAAACCGGGAAGAACAGGGGCAGCCCCCCACCCTGGCCGGCTGACCCCAAACCCTGCAAAGCCTCTGAGTTCCTCCACTCAAGGAGGGTCTTCACGCGGAGCGGGCCCCTCCCCACCTCGCGCCCCACGTCTCGTGGCCTTTATTTGCTTGCACACCTGCCGTCCTCGAAGATGGAAGGCCGCCTGACTCAGTCATCCCTGTCTGATTCATTACCGCCTGGCTCGGCCATCCCTGCTCCAAACAGCCGCGGAGATGCCCTGGCGAGCAGCTCACGCGGGGCTCTCCTCTACCGCGACGTGCAGACCCCCACCCGCCGTGCTTGTCCAGAACCCAGGTGCAGCCCCCACCCCTCCCGGTGTCTGTGTTGCCCCTGGGGGGCCTCAGGCTGCCCTCAGCGTCAAAACGGGCCACTCTGAACCCCGTGAACTCCATCCCTTCTCTTGGGCCCGAGGGCTCCCTGACAGGGGTCCAAAATGCTGCCCCCGCTGGTCAGGACCTGTGAGCAGCCTGGATGTAGGTGCTCCCAAAAGGCCAGACTGGCCCACGGGCGAGCAGAGACCCCCAGCCTCCGGAGCCGGTGCCCCTGCTGGAAGGGACTGGGGGGGGGGGGGGGAATGCACCCACCCAATGCCGCCCCATGCAGGCAGGAAGTGTCACCCCCTGACTCGGCCAAGGCACACAGGGCCTGTAGCAGAAGGTTTAAAGGTTGTTAACATTTGTCAGTAAAAAGCAATAGGTATTTCTACGCAGCGGCATCTGGATGAGCAAAAGAGATCACTCTTCAATCACCACGAAACCTCTGCTCATTACACACCATCATTTTCGGTTATTAACAGGCAGCCGCTAGCCACTGACATTTTGCACGTTTCCTCCAGGATGCGTCGGGGACACTTCTGGCACTCAGTTTGTCATTTTCATCAGTGTCTTTCGCCAATTGACCGGCCCGGCCCCAAAACCTCACACTGTCACTCATCATAAGTGAATTTATCCACATGTACGTAATCAGAATACACATGAGAGTTCTGACTGTTTGCATACGAAATTACTTCATTCTCCACGCTTCAGAAAAATTCAGTTTTGCATAATAAATGATGATAAGGTCCAGTTGACAATTACATAGGTGGGAATTGTATGAGGAGATGCCTGGAATTTCAATGGGCTGGGAGTGTGTCTGCAGGTTGCTCGAGCAATCAGCCGCGAGGCCTGGTCCCCCGATGCCGGGGGCGAGCGCCGGGCTCCCAGCCCCCATCGGAGCCCGCCTCGCCCACACCGCAGACTGGCACGTCTCCTGTTTGTGTCTCCTCCTGCGACACATCCTCCAACCGGCTTAGATGCACAGTAAGGCGAATATTAAAATTAATTAGGCTACTATTGTAACGCGGAGAAACAGCAGCTTTCTGGAAAAAATCCTCCAGGGACGCACCCCCCCACAAACAAGCGTCTGGACCGACCTTGCTCTGCAAGGAACACGGCCCAGGACCCTCTGAGTGACTCGGGTGTGGCCTCGTGACGCCAAAGAAGAACCGAGAGCAGGGGCGCTTGGGGGCTCAGTCGGTTAAGCCTCCAACTCCTGGCTTCCGCGCAGCTCGTGATCCCGCGGTTTGCGAGTTCGAGCCCCGCGTCTGGCTCCGCGCTGACCGCGTGGAGTCTGCTTGGGATTCGCTCTCTGCCCCTCTTTCGCGCACGCTCTCTCTCTCTCAAGAGCAATAAATAAACCTAGAAATTTTTTAAATAGATAAGGTTTAAAAAGAAAAAAGAAGAAATGAGAACAAAGTGCGTTCTGGGTTTTCCAAGGACCGCCAGTCTCCGTGACTCACGAAGGGGCTCTGTCTGCTCCAGAGACAAATGTGCTTTTATGTCTGATTACACTGGTCTAGGGACAGCATTGTCATTTGGTTCATTAATCAGCTGCGTCTCTCCTGTTCTAACCTACTTACTGCATCCGGCGGAGGGCCCGCAACAGTCACCGTCCCCCCCTCCCCACTGTGTACCTCCTTCCTGATGTCACGCCCACAATCGCGGAAGGTCCCCGGCGGCCAGAGGTTCTGACACTGACCACCGACCTGCCTTGCTTCCTGAATCACAGCCGCTTCAGCCGCTGGGGTGACCACGGACCACCCCCCCACCTGGGAAAACCAGGAAAACCGTCTCCATTTGTGGTTAAAAAACAAATCCACACGCTTCGACATAATCCCAAACACCTCTTCCCTTTGTCTGCAAAACGGACTCGTACGTTCTCACCTAAAAAATTCCTGTATTTTCTCCACAGACGCATCTGCGTGTTGCAGCCCCTGGAGACGTGAGTCTCTCAGACGCCGTGGCGGTGAGCCGTGGGGTGTCTGCACACTGCAGGGCCCGCCACCCCCCCTGCGGTCACAGGGGCTCCCCCGGGTCCGGCTCAGCTGCTACGCTCTGGGCATCCGTGTTCGAGGCCTCATCTCACTGGATCTGCCAATGATCCCGCGTCGAGTGACAGTCGCTGTCATTGCCCGCTGACAGCAGTGAGGGAATGAAAAGTCTGGAAGGAACAACGCATGCCTGGCCCCCAACGGGTGGGGTGGCCCTGTGTGATCCCGCACACGACACTGTCCTCACCTGCTCCCGCCTTCCGGGGGCTGCGGAGAATCCTGCCCGCGTAGGCTTCAGGGTTATGTGGGGGAAAGCTGGCTCACCCCCTGCGTTCCCACAGGCACGTGCAGAGAGAAATGTCACCAGATTCGCCGGATCTGAAATCTGCCGGGAGACTAGGGAGGAAGCCTCTGCCTTCAGAATTTGGCCGCAGCCAGATAGACAGGAAAACGCTGCATTCGAGCCTACAGAACAAGATGGAATTCAGTGGAAACGTGAATGACTCCGGAACCGGCTGGTTGATTCCGGGAATATGTGTGACAGAGACCTGTGCACCTGCACGGTGCCTCAAGCACTTGGGTGTGACTCAGTCTGGCCAGGACACGTCTCCAGGGATGGTCACCTAGGGGCTCATGCGAGCAGCTGTGCCACCCTGTCCCCCACACACCAGTGCAGAAACGTTAAGCATCCCTTCCCTGGGTGGACCTGGCCCTGAAGCCTGGGTAGATCTCCTCCTCACTCAGGGGACATGCTCCATCCGGAAATGCCAGACCACAGAGACACCCTCCCCGTGATGCCTGCCTTCCTTGTGACGTTCCCTCTGTGACGGCCCCCGGGACACCCTTGCACACAGCCTGGCGTCTGGGGCGGTGTCTCCAAGCAGAAGCCGCCATCCGGCTCCCCCAAGTGTTGCTGTGAAGGCCACCAGACCCCGCAGTGGCCACCGAGGATCCCTTTCCCTCAGCACCTGCCCCCACAGCCTCCAAACCCGCGACACTCAAGGTTGCCCGGGGTGAGTCCTGGGAAGACATGGTGAACGGGACCACCAGACCCCCAGCCTGCACAGCTAAGGCACCGCACCGCCCTCCCCCACCCCTGCCGGAGACAAGCTCGGCCTCGGAAGGGAGGCCCCAGGAACAGCTGAGGGCCGGGGGTGGCTTTGCTAAGAGGGAGCCGCCCCAGAAGCCTGCACAGGGAGTCGTGACACCCGTGCCCTTCGGCTCGCACACCTCGCGAGGTTGGCAGGCCCCCCTGCAAACCACTGACGTGGCACCAGGGAGAGCGACAGACGTGGACGTCCCACAGCGGGCTGGCAGGTCCCACCCTGGCCAGCAGGCTTCGCAGAGCCTGACCCGTAAAATCAGTGTTCATCCAAAGATGCCCAAGCTTTTGGGGGGGGGGGGGGAGAGAAGTACCTATTTATGTATTCAATCTATTTAACAAAAACTTCATAGAAAATATTATCTGGACAGAGAGTATTGCAGCCATGAAACGGAAGATGCTACATAAAACAAAAAGAGGGGCCCCTCGGTGGCTCAGGCGGTTGAGCGTCTGACTTTGGCTCAGGTCATGATCTCAGCAGTTCGTGGGTTTGAGCCTCGGGTCTCAGAGCCTGGAGCCTGCTTCGGATTCCATGCGTCTCCCTCTCTCTCTGCCCCTCCCCTGCTCGTGCGCTCTCTCTCTCTCTCTCTCTCAAAAATAAATAGACATTTAAAAAATTAAAACAAAAAAAAATTCAAAGAATAAGAAGGAATTCTTGTGACAACAGCATAAAATTGTTGATCGAGTGGAAGAAAAAGCTGAGGAAACCTCGTCAAAAAGAAAACTAAGAGCTGAAACAGGACAAAAAGGTAAAAGTATATTCAGCCGAGGGGGCCTCACAACTCGAAATGGGGGGTCCAGAACAGAGAGCAGAGGAAGGGGCAGGAGGCTGTCAAGGTCACAGGCCCGGAGGAAGGGCGTGACCTCGTCTACCTGTACCAGCGGACAAGACGAGACGAGATGAGACGAGACGAGACGCGCCTGGTGACCACAGGTCTCAAGCCACCGAGAAGCGAAGACTCCGGAAGGTCAGGAGGAGAGGCAGGGCGCTGGGAATCAGGACGACGGGGACACCTCCACTGAAACCCAGGAAGCTGGAGCACGCGGGGAGTGGCCTCTGGGGGGAAGTCTTGTCCAACGCAAAACTATATCCGCGGGCAAATACGTCAAGGATGGAGAAAGGATGCGCGTAGTTTTAGACGGGCGCGTCCTCAAAACATTCACCTCCCACACGTCCCCTCTCCGGAAACTACCACAGAATGTGCCATGTCAGGGCCAGGGAGCAACCCCGACGGGAGGCCGTGGCCGTGGGCAGCGGGGTGAGGCTCGCCAGGTGAGCGGGGAAGGAAGCCCCCGGGCGGCGCCCTCCACCCAGGGGCGCCTGCCAAGGTGGGAGGAGGACGCGACACGCCCAGGACAGTCAGCCGTGAGAAGAAGGGTCGGACGCCAGGACCAGTTGCGCATCCTGCGGGGAGGCGTGGGTCTGGAGAGCGTGGCCGCATCAACAGCGTCCAGGAGGAGGTGTCTCTAAAAGGACCGAGCCCTCACTGATTCCAAGAAAAAACAAAATTTAATACAAGAAATGAAACCTAATTAAGATACGGAGCGGCTCCAGTTCTGAATGATATTTACAGTGTAATCCTGTAAGCATTAAAAATTATGTTATAAGGGGGGCGCCCGGGGGGCTCAGTCAGTGAAGCGCCCAACTTTTGATTCCGGCTCAGGCCACGATCTCACGGTTCGTGGGCTCGAGCCCCGCGTCCGGCTCCAAGCTGAATGTGGAGCCTGCTTGAGATTCTCTCTCTTTCTGCCCGTCTCCTCCTCTCGCACACACACTCTCTCTCTCTAAAACAAAAATAGTTTTTTTAATTTTAGGTAAAAAACAGTGAGTGGTATAGGTCAAGAACCACCTGGAGAGATTTTCAGGCTGCCGATGTTGGCGGGGGGGCCCCTCCGGGGAGCAGGTGTCGCGGGGGCCGAGGTCACATGGCCGGTCGGTCGCCCGGGCACGGTTGCTGCTGGAACGGCCACCTGTCAGGGGGACGCGGGTGCCACCACGACCGCTCGCCCTCCCCTCAGGGAGCAGGTCCGCCCAGCGGGCACTTGCGTGGGGGTCATCCCGGCATCGGGTCCCAAAGGGAGGTGTGGAAAGCGGGACTTGCCATTTCTGCGTCTCTGCCCCCACGCTTGTTGACCCAGGTTCAGTGGCTTCAGGGAGACACGGAGGGGAACCTCGACTGACGTGACTTTCTCTGCTGACTTGGCCGCTGCTGAGGACTGGGTCTGGGTCTGGGCCGGCAAGCTAGCCTCGCACGGGAGCAGCGAGCCACCCTCTGGGGTCTCCTGTCCGCAGCCTCGGCAGCTTGGGGCAGGGATGGGCGTGGCCGTGCTCCAGGTGGGGGCTGGTCCGGCCTGCAAACCCCCAGACTCGGCGGGCCAAGACTGTCAAAACGGCCCCAGCGGGGCTCTCAGCGCGGCACGGACGTCTCCAGAAAGAGCATCGGTCGACTCGCGCGGACGCGTGTAAGGCACACGTAGCGACTTGGGGGTGGGGGGGAGCGGATTCCACCTCACTGCAAAGTCAAGGCCTGCAGCCGCTGTACAAAAACTGAATGTTCCGCAGTGACCAGACGCGGAATGTTCTAAGCCCAGACAGAAACACCTGACTTACAGGCAGGACGAATACGCCCCTGACGTGCTGGTCAGGAAGGTCCTGGGGAGGCTGCACAAGAGCGGAGAGTCTGGGCGTGGGCACCGCTGTTTCCTCTTTCCCCGATGTCCCCTGATGTCCCCGCAGGCTCGGGGAGCCAGCTCTGGGTGACACGGTGCAGCCGCAACACCGTGCAAACGCCTTCCCCCGCTGCGTCCTGGCCAAGGGGACCGCAGGCCCGAAGACGCTCCGCGTGCCCGCCCTTGAGCTGCCCGAGTCCACCCCGGGGGCCTGACGTCTTACAAGCACACGTCCTGCTAACCAACAGCTGGGATCCGGGGCTCAGCCCCGGGGCAACACGGCCTACGACCCGAAACCGACGCGCTCGCGCACAGACGCCCCCGGGCCCCAGAGGGGGTCCCACGCGCCTGCCCCCTGCCTCACAGGGCTGCACCTCTGCCCGCGCCAGCAAAACACGACCTCACGGGGAGAACTGGGCGTCCACGCGCCAGGGAGAGAGGCCTCGGGAGAAACCAGCCGCGAGACGCCTGCACCTGGGACCTCCCGCCTCCAGGACCGAGACAGATAAACTTGGTGGTCACGCCCCCTGAGGCATGTGTTCTGGGGGCCCGGGCTGACTGGAACGCGGGAGAGGCCATCGGGGGCCTCGACAGCCGCAGAGAAATGAGGCACCTCCCTCCCCTCGCACCCCTGCTCCCACCTGGTAGGGAGGGCCTCCCCCGGAAGTTTCTCTGCAGGAGAGTGAGCCCAGGCATGGGTGCCGTGGGGCAGGCGGCCGGGTCGGGGAGAGGGGGCAGCCAGGCACCAAGGGCTCCTAGGCCCTCAAAATGTCATCAACCACGGGCTCCAGCAGCCCACGAGCCACAGCCTCTGCGTCCTCCCTGTCAGCCTGAGGCGAGGGAAGGTCCCCAGGTGCTCGCCTGGGAAGGCAGGGCATTGTCTGGATTTGCCCAGGGGTATAGATGCTGGCTTGGGAAGCCGCTGTGGAAGGAAGGAAGGAAGGAAGGAAGGAAGGAAGGAAGGAAGGAAGGAGGGAGAGGGAGGAAGGGAGGGAGGGAGGCAGGGAGGAGGGGGGAAGGGAGGAGGGAAGAAGGGAGGAAGCAGGCAGGGAGGGAGGGGAAATCCGGGAGACCCAGACAGTCTGCTGAGAGGCCGCATTGCCCCCAGCCAGCACGGCTGCCCCAGTGCCCTTGCAGAGCAGGGGGATGAGGCGAGGGTCCTCCCCCCCCCCCCCAAAGCCAGGGAGTCGAGCCGGCCTGGAGTGCAGCGGGCCCCAGGGTGCCGGCGTAGGGAGACGCTTGCACTGCACTTGGGCCCCGCGCCACAGCCGGGAGCCACAGGCCTTCTTGCTCTGGGATGGAGAGAGGGGCCGCCTGCGAGCGTGGGCCCCGGTGGGGGGGGTGGGGGGGCGCGGGGGGGCAGCAGGGCCAGGGCTGCGGCTCTCGAGAGGACCGTCCTACCGGGTGCTCGCGGCTCGGTCCTCCGTGGGCCCGCTGAGCCGCCCCGCTGCTCTGAGCGGAGTCCCCTGCCCAGCGGCTGGCGGGAGCCCCGGGACAGCACAAGCACAGCCCGGGGGCCGGCGCCCGCGCAGCACAGCGTCTGACGGTCTCTGGCACCTGCTGGTCCGGGCAGGACGGGCTCAGGCCGGGACCCCGCTGGCCCTGCCCCGGACCCACAGGGAGCCCACAGGGGACAGAGCCCAGGTCCCGCTTTGTGAGAGCCCTTCTGCCAAATGCCGAGAAAGGGGTTTCAAACGATCAAACGTACGTTCAGATGTTCTGCTGAGGTGCGAATAGGGAGAGGGAGGCTCCGAGGTGGCGAGAGGGACGGAGCCGCTGAGAACGGCGGCCGCGGGAGCCGGGCTGCCCCTCCCCTCCCCCCGCACCGCCGTCTCCACACCCAGCCTGGTGACACCGGCTGTCACGCACGGCCGCGGGCCCGTGGAACACGCGGGGACCGCCTGTGAAGCCAGACAACCGCCTGGGCCCTCCAAAATGTCACTGCCGCCGAGGACAGAAAGACAAAGTCGGAGGGACCGTTCTGGAAGGAAGAAACGCGAAGAGACATGATGGGTCTTTGATTTTAAGCATTTAAATAGTTTTAAAATATTTCAAATCATTTAAAATGATTCCTAAGGGGCGCCCCCCGGGTGGCTCCGTCCGTTAAGCGTCCGACTCCCGGTCCCAGCTCAGGTCACGATGTCACGGCGTCGTGGGACCGAGCCCCGTGGCAGGCTCTGTGCTGACAGTGTGGACCTACTCGGGATTCTCCCTCTCCCTCTCTTTCTGCCCCGCCCCCGCTCGCACTGCCTTTTCGCTCTCAAAATAAATAAGCTTAAAAATTATTTTAAATCATAATTCCTACACAGGCAATTATTGAGACGACGGCAAAACTGAAAATCGCCGCGCGGCAAATAAAAGTACAATTTTACATTTCCTACCCGTGATTTTCTTGCCGCGGTTTATAGCAGCGTCTCCGTTCTCGGGACCCACGATACTGACAAGCCCCATCACGTGTGCGTCTCCCTCTCAGACGGCTGAGCCCGTAAAACCCACGCGTGTCAGCAGGTGCACACACACACCACGCCCCCCCCTCCCCCCGGGAAGAGACGGGACGTGTGTGAATGGGCACAGATGAGGGCGGGGTCGAGACGGCGCTCTGTCGCGCAACGCTCCCGTGGGTCTGCCATGTTTCCAGGTAAAACTTGGACCCCAAGACCGCAGATGAGCGGGTACAACCAACCTCTGACGGCCGGAAGGCACAGGAAGGAAGATCCAGCGAGAAGGTGGGGAAATGTTGGGCTTTGGCTTCGGGAGCAGCGAGTCTGATGATGAACGCCCAAGGCGGGCTCGCGAACAGAACGGAACCGAAACGTCGGCGGAAACAGCTCTGTCGTCGGGCCGCGCCCAGGACGGAGGAGCGTGGCTGCGGCCCCAGAAATGCCAGGTCGCCACCAACGAGCCAGGCCGCGTCGCCTCCCGCCCCGGGGGCGATGACAACAGGCAGGAGGCCGGCGATCAGCAGGAGACAGGGAAGGAGGAAGACCCACGATGCGTGAGACTCAGTGAGGCCGCGGAGACAACCCGAGTCACCGTTCCCACCGCAACGGCCGCTGAACGTCATTGCCAGCCAAAGGGAGTCTCACATTGGAAGTTTCAGAAAGGCAGTTTTTAAGAACACGTCTGAAGATAATTTGGAAAACTGAAGGCAAAGAGGCACGAAAGATAAATCGGGAAAATACTGCTGACGACCGGGGAGAAGAGCCCCAAGTCCAGCAGGCCGCCCAGCACCCCGAAAGTGAGAGTCGGAGGAGGCTGGGCCCCCCGAGCCTGCAGGACAAAGTCAGCGGAGCGCTGAGGGCGCGAGGGGCGGAGGCGGGCGTCTCTTCTGCCCCCAGGACACAAGGTGGCAGGTGCCTCAGGCTGCACGGGCCGCCACGGCGCCACGGCCCCCTTTCAGAGCATCGGGAGACTGAGGCACCGGAGCTCAGGAAAGGACCAGGTCCACGCGGACACCCCAGCTTTGCGCGGAGGCCGGGACCCTCGGCCCGCTCTGCTTTGCCAGCTGCTCCCCCTGGACCTTTGGAAGGGGCGGCGGAGGGAGGCCGCGGGCTTCGGCTTCTTTTCCCGACTGTGCCCTCCGGCTCCCGACCCCACCCTGCGTTCGCCGCACTCAGCAGTCGGGCCCCGGGTGTCGCCCCGGCCAGGGCGGCTCAGAGCCTGGGTCCCCGGGCACGGCACCAGCCGAGCCGTCTGGGCTTCTGTCCGCGGGCCTCCCCCAGGAATGTTCCAGCAGCTCGGAGGCCCCTCCTGTCTGCCGCCTGCCGGGGCTCCGCCCGCACCCGCCGCCACAAAACACCTAGTGCTCCCCGTCTGCTTTCTTTTTCCAGTTTATTTTTTTTATATTTAGCTGACGCTTCTTTTAATTAGCATTTCTCTGTGAAATAACTGCTGTGGTTCGTGTCTGTCGTGGATCCTGGGCGGGTCTGTGAGGGAGGCGCCCAGCATACCCCTCACGGGAATTGCCCAGGGGACGCACGTCGCTCACAGGTACGCCAGGACACCGACAGCATCCGCGTTCACTAACCGCCCTGGAAACCCGCGTGGAAAGATGTGTGAACCCTGACGGGGTGCCCTGCGGGGCCCGCTCTTGGTGTCCGTAGAGGTCGGACCTCCCTTCGGAGGGGCCCGGAGCCACAGGCTGACGGGTTATTTCTCCCAGTCGTGGAAACGCGCATGCCGGTACGAGCTCCACCCGTCCGTAGGGCGCCTCGTCCTGCGACCGGGCCCCAGCCCGCGGCTCCCGCACAGAGGCCGCGGCCCGGCTCCTGGCGCCCATCGTCTGGGGCCCCGGGCCCGTCCCACACCAGCTCACGGTCCCCCGCCACGGCGGTGTCCTGGGCCCGAGGCCCGAAGTGAGCACTGATAACGAGGGCCGATTTCCCTCGGCCACAGAGAACCACGGGGGCGGCCCCGGCGGTGGGACTCGCACCGATGACAACACGTTTCCTTGACAGGCCTCGGAGGCCCCGCAAGCAGAGAAGCCGTCCTCGTCCTCGAGTTCGGAGAGCAGGAGGCCGGCCCGGAGGGCCCGAGTGAGAGGGACGCGGAGGCCGCAGCCCGGGCTTCCGTTCCCGTCGCTGTGTCTCTCTGGGGATGCGCGCAAGCCCCTGTGTCTCCCACCTTGCATCACAGACGTGCGTGAACCTTCCGAGAGGAAGCCCTGTGGCGAAGCGGTGGGGAGGACAGGAGTTCGGAGCCCGGAGAGGACGGCGGGCGCCCTGAGCCCCACCTGCCTGAGGCCCGCACAGCTGCTCAGAGTCCCCGCCCCCGCCGACAGTGCTGGGTCATCCACTCCGGGCACTCGCTCTGTCCCTTCTGTCACCACAGACCCTGGCTTCGT
Source organism: Herpailurus yagouaroundi (assembly GCF_014898765.1). NCBI lineage: Eukaryota > Metazoa > Chordata > Mammalia > Carnivora > Felidae > Herpailurus > Herpailurus yagouaroundi. The sequence continues at coordinate 5,093,811 of NW_024412700.1, read as the reverse complement.
CTCCTGTCAGCCACCCCTCACCTGCGGGGACTCACCTGCGCACAAACGCCCACCTTCAAACGGCCACTCGCCCTCCTTCAGGACTCAGGTCCCCTCCCTTGCCCACAGGGGCTCTCCCCACCCGGCTGCCACCAGCCCCATCTCCCCACAGAGAAGGTTCTCCAGATCCTTCTCCACTGCACCCCCGAAGGAGGCCACCCCCAGTGGCGATGGGAACCCCGAGGGAGGCCACGCCCCTGGTGACGGGGACCGCGAGGGAGACTGCCACCCCTGGTGACGGGGACCCCGAGGGAGACTGCCACCCCTGGTGATGGGGACCCTGAGGGAGGCCACCCCCCCCCGTGATGGGGACCCCGAGGGAGGCCGTACTCCCTGGTGATGGGGACCCTGAGGGAGACTGCCCCCCCGGTGATGGGGACCCTGAGGGAGGCCACCCCCCCCGTGACGGGGACCCCGAGGGAGGCCGCCCCCCTCCAGTGACAGGGACCCCGAGGGAGGCCGCCCACCGGTGACCAGCACCACATAGAGTGTGGCCAGCCCAGACAGCACCTTTGTGAGAAGTGCAAAAAACCCCTTTTCTGCTGACCAATGAGACCCGGCCAGGACGACAGAGGCCACTGCACGGCGGGTCTGGGTCTCCTGCGAGAGGCCCGTGAAAATACACGCACGTACACAGCTTCCTAAGTAGGAAACGCGGGCGGTGCTGCTGGGTCCGTCCTGCTCACAAACAGCCTGTGGGGGCTGGGCTCTCCGGAGAGGGCAGACCTCGCCCACGGCGCCCCTGGCTCAGGTCCCGCCGCTGGGGCCGCAAGGATGCTGCCTCCGGAGGTCAGGAGGCCGCCCGGCGGAAGAGAGGTACACGGCGGCCCGCAGACCGGGGCCCAGGCGGTCTCCACGCCTGCTCGGGACCCTGCAGAAGCTGCCAAGACCGGGGCTGAAACCACGAGGTTCTCCTGTCTGAGACGGTCCTTCTGGAACAAGAGAGCAGATCGACCCAAGCATCTCAAACTACGTATTGTTGTGTTTCCAGTCATGGACCGACCCCGGCGCGGAACACAATAGAAGGGGATCCTTTTGAAAAGACCGTGCACTTGAACATCACAGCTGTGCCGGACCAAGCAGCGCCTTCCAAGTGCTCCCGCCGAGTCTGTGTCGTGTCCCGGGCGCAGATGGTCGGGGTGCACGGAGGACACCTGTCTGTGGGTGACCTTCGGCCCGTGGCCCCATTCACACGGTCTGGGGACATGAGGTTTACACGGTTCAGTGGGGTTCAGAATGAGAGTTGTTTAAGTTTGTTTATTTATGTTGAGAAAGTCGGGGAGGGGAGGGCAGAGAGAGAGACAGAGAAAGAATCCCAAGCGGGGTCCAGGCTGTCAGTGCGGAGCCCGATGCGGGGCTGGAACCCACCGACCTCAAGATCAGAACCTGAGCTGAAATCAAGAGCTGGACGCTGAGACTGAGCCCCCAGGCGTCCCAGAGTGAGACTTGCCAGTCTTGTGCATTTTTGCAAATCTAGTGATTGTTTCCCTTTGCAAGATTCTGCTCAAGTGGTTTGAATTAACACTTGCTTTGACTCAGGGGGAGGAGTGCCCAGTGCCGAGGGCGCGGGTGTGCGCGTCCCTCCTCCCGGGTGCCATCCTTCTGCGAGGGCGGGTGCTGCAGGCTCCGGTCAGCCCAGAGGACCGTGGGCTCGCCGGTCCTGAGCTAGCCACCATTCACAGCGGGCCGCCACGCCGGGAGGAGCCCGGGGACGCCGCGGGAAGAAGATGCCGGAAACATCCCAGATCGTGGGGCCTCCTGGGCACAGGATCGGCCGCCTGACCGCCAGTCCCTCCTTCAGGACAGCCAGTCCTCCGGCTTCAGTTGGGGTGCGTGCGAACCGGGAAGCGGGGCCCCGTCGTGCGAAACCCGGAGCGAGTCCGAGCACCGGGCCCGCGCCCAAACACCGCGGGCAGAGGGAGTGCCAGACTGCATGTCCCCCTCGGTGCCGCCTGAGGTCCGCAGACCGCTTGTGTGGGGTGAGCCGGGGTCGTCTGGGAGGGCAGGGCTGGGTCTCCCCCGTCGGCCTGGTTTCCCTTGTTAAATCGTAGCAAACGGGACTGACAAAAAGACGGCAGGAAACGCACGCAGTCTGGGAGATCAGACCAAGTAAATTGTCCCGTCCCCCCCCCCCCGAAAGCTTGCCGGGTACTCTGGTGACCAGAGTGCAGCCGAGGGCTCTGGCTCCCTCCCCACCCACCCCCACACCCTCCGGAAGCCTCCGGCTCAGGTATTCAGACGACCCGGGAACAACATCTGGGCAGTTGGGAAACCAGCGGTCTTTGTTTGGATGTTTAGTTTCCTAAGTTCAACCAAAAACGGCCATAGACGTGACCACAGCCTGCTCGGCACCCTCCACCAGAAAGTCTCCTTGTCCGATCTTGGTCTCATCGGCTCTGCTGAAAATGTCCTCGGCCGTTTTGGCCACATGATAATCCCCGCCGTGCCCGGCCTGGCCTTGCTCATTCCACGTGGCTCCCGACGTGTTTCCCTCCGTCTGGATTGGGATGCGGGCACAGGGGCACTTTGCGGCCCTGTTTCATTCCACTGCTAATGGGTCTGACGAGCGGGAGCTTCCGTAGAATTAATAATGCATTAATAACCGCTCCGATGATAACCCACCAGGCTGTGTTTCAGAAACAGGATCCCGGTTGCTTGAAGTCATGCCTGCTGGTTTCACCAAGTGTGGGGAAGCAGGCTCACGTCGTCTGTCATCCCTTTAGCTGGAAGCGTCACCTTTCCATTTGCAGAGAGGTCGAGTCGGTGTCCTGGGTCCATTTTTCTTGGCTTTTGTCTGTTCGTCTCGTTGTTTTCCCAAAAAGAAACTACAGGGCACGAGGCATAGGTCTTAAAACATCATTTTCCTCCGCGTCGCGTGTGCGCCCAACTGGACATTCGCAACTGGACGGGCTCGTGCTCGGCCAACACGAGGCGTCGTGAGCCTGGCGAGGTCACCCTGTCGCCGAGCTCGCGGCCTGCGTGCGCCTCGGCGGCGAGGCCGGACCGTGTGTGCGGCAGCTGGGGGAGGGCGACTCGGCAGTGGCCCGGCACCCCTCTGCCTCGGTTACCGGGAACGGCCTCCTTCCCCCGGTTACTTGCCGGCACCGCTCGCCGCCCTCGGCCGACAGACACGGGAAGCTGCGTCCTCTGGGCTTTTCTGTCCCGCTGCCTTTGAAATTCCGAGACAGCTGCTGTTACCAATTATCGTCTTCTCCGCATGACCCCGAACAGAATAGGTGACCCGTGGCTCTTCACCGAAACAGTCCCCGAGACTCTGGAAACAAAACATCCACACCATTCCTTCCATGGAAAGAAAGGAAGGATCAGACTTCAGACAAACGCACAATGGTCTGGAAGGACTTTCAGTAGATTATTCCATTAATCCATTACTTCGGCGTCCTGTGTCCCTTTGAAATTCTCCGGGCCGACCTAGCCACTGCTCAGTAAACATTAATACCGAGGCGACAAATGTAATTTTCACCTAAACTGCTTTTTCATCATCCTGGAATAAACACTTTGCTCTTTGAAATAAAGTTCTTTCTCTCCCCTTTCCGTCTTTTAATAACTGTGGGCCTCTCGCGGCGGTGAGGCTCCCCACTGGTCCAGGCAGGTAACGACAGGCATTCGCCATCTCGATGCCAAGCTCAGTGCTTCTCCAGAAGATTTGAGTCCCGCAGCCCGCGCGCTTTGCTCCGGCCCTTCGTGTGGGCAAAGCGGCCGCACGGCCCCTCCGGGTGTCCTCGCCAGGGCAGCACCACGGCCGGGAACGGCGGGACGTGGGCAGGTACCTGTGCAGCTGTGCGCCACGTCCTCTCTGCGCCCCCATCCCTGTGGGTCCCTTACTCCAGTGAGGCCATCAGGATGCGTTGCCCTCTCCTTCCCCTCCCCCGCCCTCTGACAGGTGGAGGGGGCCAGGGAGGGAGAGGGGCCTGTCTCCCCTCTGAGAGGCGGCAGCGCGGATCCCCTCCGGGCCCCGCGTGGTGGGCACGTGACAGTGGGTGCTGGGGAAGGGGCAGGCGGGGGACCGCGGCCCCTGGTCTCCCATATCCCCTCAGGTCCAGGTGGCCGGGCGGCACTGAGGCCGCCGTGTGGGTGGCATCCAGGCAGCAGAGGCCCTCGGGGACGAGGTGGCCCGTCTCCGACTCAAGCCTCTGCAGGGCCTCGGGGTGAGCAGACCAAAGGCCTGGGTCAGGCGAGCAGGCCTTTGCCTCTGGGGGTGCAGGTGGGGCGGGGCGGGTGCCGGGGAGGCAGAGAGAGGGTTCTCCTGGGCCCTCCAAGTCCCCGGCCCCGCAGGCCCAGAGGAAACGCCAGGAGAAAGTGCCTAATATTCAGAAAATGCCATTTCTAGTGTTTATATCCTCTTTTGTCTCTGATCACACACAAAGAAGAATGCCCCCAAAGGGTCACAGAGTTCAGTGAAAATCCTACAAGCTTTTCCAGAACAAATAACAGACACTGACCTCTGGCCCCTCTTTGCATGAGAATTAGCATCGGCAGGCCCAGGCGCGCTGGAGGCGACCGGGGCTTCGTAAATGCCAGCTTCTGATTTAAAACTATGATTTTTTTTTTTTTTTCCTTAAGAAGCCAGAAGAAAAGGGGGAACTTGACTCATCTGCATTACAGATCAGGCCTCTCGGAGAAAATCAAGCATCCATAATTCATGACGTGTTCCTGCAGGGGCTGCAGCCGGCCATGATCCTAGCAACAGAGTCCTGGCAACGGGAGCGGCCAATCAGGGCCGCCTCCTCCGCTCCGCCCGCGGGGAGGGGGCGACCAGAACGCGCGCCCGGCTTGCGCACATCTGCACCGGGGCTTTCTAGCTACTGTTCCTTGGGCGGGCGCGGGGCCGGGAGGGGGGGGGGGGCACAAGCACGGGCTCAGGCCGGACGACGGACGTGGGCCTGTGGGACATCAGCGGAGAGCCGGGCCGGGCCGGGCAGCACCGGGTCACTCATGTAAAACAACATCGCCTGTAATGCCCCCTCCCCGCAGCCGGGGCTCTCGATGGCCTGGAGCAGGGGGGAGGGGCTGGCGAAAATAGCGCCCTCCAGCCCCCGCCCTGGCCCTGCTCTGCCTCCGCTCGTCTGACTTCTCCATGTGCCTCAACCGCAGGACAGCACCCCCCCCCAGGCCCAGAGCCCCCCAGCTCTGCCACCACCGTCCTGGGCTTTCCCTCCAAACCTGCAGCCCCCGAAGGCCGCCGACATTTAACACATAGCGAGGGTTGGGGGGGAGTCCTGCTTTCGCAATACTGAGCTGACTTCACCTTCCAGAAAGACTCCTTCCAATGTCCCAGGTTCCTCTTGGGAGAATAATAGCTAAACTCACACCCTGGAGGCCACGCGGCCCTCTAGAAAGCAGGACTCTGTCTGGGCCACCACCCCCCCCCATCGCCACCACCCGCCCCCCACGGCCCAGCGTCCACCGCCCAACTCCTGCTCTGAAGCGGGTTTCCAGGCACCGGCTGGGTCTGCCTGTCCAGTCCTGGGCTCTGAATTCCTGCCGGCCGCGTGCGCGTAACGCCCTTCCTTGCTTTCACTCAGAAGTGTTGACACGGCCTCCTGCACCGTGGCCGCGGCGTCCGGTGTGTCTGCGCCTGAGGAGGCTTCCCGAGAAGGCCAGCTCACCCCGGCAGGCCAGGCCGCGCGAGGGGAGCCCAGACGCTTCCCAGAGCCGCACGCGGCCGCGGACGGGGCTCCCGGGGACTCTGCCTTGCTCTTCTGGGTAAGGGAAGGGCTCGCTGGGCTGGGGGTGGGGCAGGGCGCAGGAGTGACAGGCGGTGGCCCCCGACCCCAAGCCCTCCGTGCCCCTTCACGTGTGCATGTGGCACAGGCAGCGAGAGCAGGTAACAACATGCTTTATGGACACTTCGCACTGTATTGGGGGACCCGCTGCCCTATTTTGAACTGTACTGAATGTAAATTAGCAACAGCCTGGGCAAGCTGCCAGGAACGAGAAGGTGGGTCCGCCCCAGACACCCTCCCGGAGGCAGGCGGTGGGCCTTGCCTGCAAACCTTCTCGAAAGTAGCTTTTGCGAGAGATTCTTCCCTCGCTCGAACCCAAGCCGATGGTTCTTCTAATCCTGCTGGAAAAAGTCATCTCAGCTCTGAAAAACCGGTGCTTTGTTTCTTTCTTTGAAATGGGTGCTTTCCCTTCAAGTCACACGGAAACGTCACCTGCAGCAACGATTTAGATTTAAGGCCACTCTCACATTTCTGCGGAGTTCAAATGGACCCCACGAAGCTCATCAAGCTGTTAAGAAAAGGCTCAGACGAGCACAACCCAAGGACGGTCCTGAAGACAGCTCGCGAGAGGTAAATCGAGGGGCGACCGTGCTTTTCTGCCCTGCAATCAGTCACGAGGGAGAGAAGATTTTGCAGAGCCGATCCGACTTTTTACTAAAATCACCCCTCTGGTCGGCGGGGCCAAAGCAGCGCGTGCCCTTGCCAGGCCGGTCAGGGGCCGCACCCGCCCCCTTCGTGGGACGCACCCACGCAGGCGGTGGCTGAGAAAGCGCCACCAGGATCATGAAGGTTAAGGTAACACATTTCTTTTACCGCTCACGTTGATAAAAAGTTACAGCGGGAATCCAGAGACCTGCTTTCTAAGTAACTGCACACTTCTTGTTAGCGAGATATGTGTTCCCTTAAAAAAGAAGAAAAAAAAAAAAAAGACGATCCTGAGACACAGGCAGGAACGTAATTCCTCACCAGCCACCCGTCATCATCCCAGTCACGGTGCAGAATCTGTGTGGACACAGGTAGTGGGTGACGGAGTGCAGTAAATATGAACCCTGACAGCCCCCGGGACAGGTGGGCCACGTCACCTGGGACTGCTCTCGGCCGAAGTCCCACTGCCTCTGTCCAGCTGGGGGGAGGTGGGGGGGGGGCAGCGGAAAACCACAGGAGATTTTGTGGCAACAAGCTGCTGCCCGGCCACGGCTGGCAGGCGCAGAAGGCAGCCACGGCCCGCACGGGGACTCGATCCCCAAGGAATCTCGGGGCCCCACCTGGGTCACTTCAGTGGGCTGCTCGTGACCGTGACTTGGGGCCACGTCAGCATTTCCGGAAGCCCCGCCAAGCACAGACTCCCCCCGCGGCCAGGGCGGCTCCAACCTCCAGCCCCCCAGAGAAGCCCACCCAGGGTTCCCGTGTCTCCAGCCCACGCCTGTGTCTGTCCCCACTCGCACACGCACAAGAGAGCTTATCTTTCTACCCTTGGCTTTGTCCCGCACACAGAGTATCATTCCCCCAGCCTTGTGGGCCGGGGAGGGGACAAGCAGGTGCGTGTGCCCCATTCACACCCACCACTCCCCTCCAAATCGCGAGTCTTCTACAGCGACTTGGGAAGGAGGATGTCCACCGAGTGCACTCACACGTGGGAAGGCCGGACTCAAATCTGTATGCGGGATGCCACATTTGTTTGCGATGAACTTGTACACACGTGAAATACAATGACGGGTCACAGGGCCCGAAGCCAGCGTTCCAAGGCGTTCGGAACAATGGTGTCTGGCCTATGGGTCTCAGAGCGTCTTTCGGCTTCCCTGTGTTGCCCAGCTTTCCTCGAACAGGCATCCGCATTATCAGGGAAAGTGCCATTGACAAGAGGCGGGGTTTAGGGAACTCGCCTTCCGTCCGAAAAACGTCTAGAGACGGCAGAAGTTTCCAGACGGGTGTTGGTGGGATTTTCAGAGGAACCGAGAACCTAGCACACGGTCCGCAAGGCCTGGAGGTGGGACGGTCCACGGCCCCCCGCAGTGGGCGTCGTGACCCCGCTGAGCACAGGGCCTCCCAGGGCCGTGGAAACCCACAGGCTTCGCTGAGCCTCAGATTTTATTTTCTAAGGAAAAGCAGCTGCTGGGTATCAGCCGCTGGAGAAGGAGGTCGGGTACCGGCCTCGCAGAACAGAGGGGAGAGGGGTGTCGGGAGGGAGGCCCCCGCCACAGGCCCTCGCACACGGTCGCGCTAAAGGAGGTGGCCTTGCTGACGCTGTTCACGGCGGCGGCCACGTGGCCACTGATCCAGACACTGATTTCGCTTCCTCCCCAGGCCCAAGGGGGGACATGCCGACCCAGAATGATCTTCCGTCTGCCTCGGGCTCCCCTTCCCGTCCTCCCCAGACGGCTGACACGGGAGGTGTGGGGGGGGGGGGACTGCCCGCCCTGTGGCCGCACAGGAGGCCCCGGGAAGCCCCTCCCCCAAAGACAGACAGAGGCTGGGACTCTGGAAACGGCCTCAGACGCTGGGGCCTGCCTCCCGCACGCCAGCTCTGTCTCGTGAGGATGCACGAGTCTCGGTTCTCTCCAGCAGGGGACAGGGGACCTTGAGGAAAACCCCTAGGGGGCTGAGGGTCAGGAGAGGTCAGGAAAAATGGCCCTGTGCCCAGCCGCGGGGCTGGGAGTGCCATCGAGGGGGGTTTCGGTCGCTTCTGAAAGGCGGGGCATCCATCCCTCGCCACCCCCCCGGGAAAGCCCCCATCAGGTGACACGGCCAAGCCCATGCGTGGCAAGAACGCGTCTCAAGTCTCCGACCCACGAGTCAGACAGAAAAGTGGAGAAATTAAACAAATCGGGACAAGGCACAGAATCAGGGGCACCCGCCAGGGAGGAGTAATCAAGACTCCGAGCCACAGATCGGGAAGGCTCTGATTGAAGAACAAATTGCCAGAGTTTAAGCAGCTTCCGTGAGGCTTCCTCTCTCGAGGAAACTTTCCTCCGGGCAGTCACGGCCCCGAACAGACAAGGGCAGGTGGAGGGTGGCAGGTGAGGAGCAAAGCCCGGGGAGCAGCTCCCTCCGCCGTCCCCCCACCCTGAAGCACAAACACAGCTGCCCCACCCCTCCCCCATGAGCCCAGAGCCCCCACGGGTTCCAGGAGGGCAGCCGCCCGGGGCGCCGCATCACAGCCTCGCGAGCCCCCGCCGCCATCCCCCTTTCTGGCAGGACGTGCCGTGAGCATCTTCACAGACGGGGCCAATTCCCCATGGAGTCAACGTCCTGGTCACCTTGACAGCCGGGGATGCATGTAAAGGAACAAACTGACATGTCACATACAGACTCAGACAAACAAGGGCCCAGGACAGGAAAGACGTGACCGGGGCCCCGGACCAGCAGCCTCAGGACAGAGGCCAGGCTGGGGGAGGCAGAGGCGACACGTGGAGGCCCGTCTGGACACGCGGAGGCTGCACCCAGAGACGCCTCCCACGTGTGCGACAGCACGAAAACACAGCGGAAGGCCCGCAGCCTGCGGGCCACCGGGCCTGTCCTCTCCGCGTGCTCACTGGACTCCTCTGTGCCCCCTCGAGCCACACACCGGAACGTGGTAGAAAGCGGATGCCTGCCCTCAAGGAGAACTCGCCGCGGCAGCGCTCCCTGAGCAAGGGCAGCACCAGCCCAGCGGTGGAAGGAGGGAGGGTTCAACCCCACGCACTTGAGGAACAACACCCACAGCACGAGGTCCACAGGTGCACGGACCGGAGAGCGTGGGGTCTGTGGGGGAGCACGTCCGCAGGGGGAACACATTTGTAGGGGGTGCACGTCCTCAGGCGGAGCGCATTTGTGGGGGGAGCATGTCCACAGCAGGGAGCATGTCCACAGGGGGAGCACATCTGCAGGAAAGCACATTTGTGGGGAGCACATTCATAAATAGAGGGAGCGTATCTGGGGGGGAGTACATGCATGGGGGGAGCACGTCTATAGAGGGAGCACATCCATGGGGGAGCCCATATGCAGGGGGAGCACTCCATAAGGGGAGCACATATGTAGGGGAGCACATCCAATGGGGAGCACATACGAAGGGGGAGCACTCCATAGAGCACATCTGCAGGGGAGCAGGTCCATGGGGGAGTACATCTGTATGGGGAGCATGTCTGTAAGGGAAGCACACCACGGCGGGAGCACATCTGAAGGAGCACTCCATAGAGGAAGCACATCTGTAGGGGGAGTAGTCCTTGGGGGAGCACATCCATAGGGGCAGTCCTCTGTAAGGGGAGCACATCTTGGGGGGGGGGGCACGTCCACAGGGGGATCTGCCGAGAGCCATGGGTTCACCTATTATCCCAGCTGGGGGATGGGAGGCTACATTTGACCCCGTGGACCATGATCAGGAGGCCTGGCACCAGAGAGATGGCTCGCGCCCAAGACCCCGCATGACGGGGACTTGGTGGGCCCCTGGCGGGTCCCTCTCCACAGGTGAGGACATTCACCCACTCGCCCAGATCGAGAACACCGAACGGGCTCACGAGGCGCCTGGACCACAGGCCCCGCCCCCGGCGCCCAGCTCTGCATCCGCTGGGTCCTCCAGTCACTGGCGCTCGCCCAGCGCTGGCCCCGCCAAGGCCGCCAGCCGGAAGTAGAGAAGGTCACGTGGCAGGGTTCCCTCCTGGTCCTCCGACAGCAGCGACTAGGGATTAAAGGCCGGCTCGCCACCCTAGCGGACCGGCTGATTACACTGGAGGGTTCACCCTTTCCAGAAAAAAGACAAGAGTATGCATGTTCACTACAGCAAATGCCTTGAGACCACGGGGCGAGGGAGGGATATTTTAACTCCCATGGGGCGGCCCATCCGAGACTCCTCTGCCGGGAGTGCTCCATCACCTGCGGGGACAGGCTCCCCGCCGAGCCCCTCCCTGTGGGGACATGGCTCGGACTCCACGCAGGCGGCCCAGGCGGGCACGGCGGCAGCCCGTGCTCCCCGGATGGCGGAGTGGGGGCGGGGGGGGGGGGGGCCCCCATCCTGCCCCGGCGGTTCCCGCTCCTCTCAGGAGAAACCGGAAACGAGGCCCGGGGTGGGGAAGGCCCCGCCAGGGAGTCCCGCTCCGCTCCGCTGGGAGGCGCAGCCTCTGCTTCTCCGCCGCCCCCCACCTGGCGGGAGCTCCCGCGAGCCGGGGCCTTTGAGCGCGGACGGGAGGGGAGACCCGCACGACGCCGGCCTGGCTCCAGACAGGTGGAGATGCTGCCGGCTTTTCCACACTGGCATTTGCCTCTCTAATGTTCCATTTAAGAAACAGCGGGATCTGGAGAAAGTTAATTATTGAACAGCTTCCACTTCCAAAAAGAAAATTTTAAATAATGAAAAATGCTCAAATCTCTCCTTCCATCCGTCCCTGGGGGTCGGGGCTTACAAGGCGGGGGGGGGAGGGGGGCCCAGGTGGAGACAAAGCTTCCAGTAGTTCTGCCCCGACGGCACCCTCCCAGGGCACCTCCCCAGGCGTCCGGCCGTGTCAGCACAGCTGCAGCAGCCCGGGGCTCACGTGACCCCACGACCCACCGGGGCCTCTGGGCTGGGGGCTCAAGATTGGTGCCAGCAGGGCACCCCCGCCCCGCCCACACCGGAAGCCGCTCTCCTGGCCGGTGGCCTTCCCTCCGGGCGCACCTCGGCGTCTGTCTTCTCAGAAGGACGCTGACCCTGTGCAGTGGGCCCCCCTCCGGCCCCGTGATCCCATTAACCTTGCTCACCTCCCGCCAGGCCCATCTCCCATCCGGTCGCCTGGGGGTCAGAGCCTCAACCCAGGAGACACAGGAATCCGGGGACACAGCTGGCTGAGCTCCCAGCCCCGTGGACACGCCCGGCTCCATCCGCCCGGTTTCTCCAAGCGGGTTTCTAGGCCCCGGCTGTTCCCCACACACCTACCCTGTGGCTCTGACGGCTCCACTAACCACCCCCCCCCCCCCCCCCCCCCAGTGACCCGCATCTGAAATTCTGAACGGCCCCCAGGACGTCCCCTGGGAGGGGGGTGCTGGCAGGTGCACCTAACGGGAGGGGCGAACACCGGCTGACTCTGGGTTCACATCCCTCCTCCCGAGGAGCACGGACTCCCCGGATTCCCCCGGGAGCTGCTGTGTGCCCACAACTCCATTGCGGTTGTACTGGACGCCCGCTTTCTGCTAGGCAGAGAGGACGTCCCCACCACAGGCCGCCTCCTTGGAGCAGCCACGTGCGTGAGCAAAGAGGTGTGTACAAGCTTCCAGGATATTCTGAGCCACTAAATCCAGGCTAGGGGGTGGGGTGAGCTGCACCCCGGCCCCAGAACCACCCTCGGCCTTCTGTCCCCTGCCAAACAAAGCTCCAGTTTCTGGGCCTTTCCAAGCCCGCTGTGCCCGGCCCCGCCGGTCCTACACCCCGCAGGGGAGCTGCTCCCGCAGGGGGCCTCCTCCACCTGCTCGCGTCCCCGGGGGAATCGGACAGGCGCACCGTCGGAGCCGCCCGTGTCCTCCCTGCCCTCCCCGCCCCAAATCCCACCCACCCTCGCAGCCCGCCTCGCCCGGGGCATGTCCAGAAGCTTCTGACTGCAGCCGAGGCTCTGGCCAGCCCACTGGTCAACAGCCTCACCTTGAGAGCCCTGCTCCCAGGGAAGGGGACAGGGTACGTGCCCCGGGACCTCAGCAAGCACTGCAGGGTGGGCGTTGTACCGCTTACTGAGGCCGGAGCACAACATCGAAGGAGGAGGGGTCCTCGGGGTCCCCACCCGGCTGCCCCGGCCTGCCCAGGGGGTCCCAGAGGGCAGGGCGCAGGCTCTCGTCCCACCCACACACGACCCACAGGCTGTTCATCCTCCCCAAACTAACCGACCGATGCACAAGCCACACGGCCTGGAGGTCGTGACCCCAATCGCCCCGGGGCCTGAGGTCGTGACCCCATCGCCCCCGAAGGGAAGGAGCTGGTGGAGACTGAGCGAGAACTTGTCTGTCGTCGTCCACGAGACTGCAGCTGGCTCTTCAGTTCGACCCCGGTGGGTTTCCATTTGCCCCTCGGAGGGGCCTGGCTGCGGCCACAGAGCCTGGGGGGGGCCCGACGCCCTTCCGTGTCTGCTCCGGCCCCGGCCTGGCCGCGAAGAAGGGGTCACGACCCAGGCAGTGAGGGCGTCGGGGCGGAGTGGGGACGGCCGGGAGCAGTGCCCACGGGGCTCCCTGCAGATCCCCTGTCTTTCCCGGAGCCGGCCGGGGTCAAGGGCAATAAAGGGACAGCCGGCCTCTTGGCGGACGCGCACGCACGCCCTCGAGCGGCCAGACGCACCAGCGCGAGAGCCACGCAGGGAAACGCAGGGTTCAGACTCCCACGAGGAGGGACCACCGTGAAATGCCCACCGGCACGCGTGGGCGGGTGGGCAGGCGGTGCCTGAAAGCCCCCTGCCACCGACGTGTCCCCGGCTTTCCCCCGAGGTCCGTCCACGCTGACCCCACCGCACACCGTGCTGGGGACGGGCCAGCGGACCCGGGGCAGGAGCCCGGCTCGTCGCCGCTGCTTCGGACAACATTTGGCGGCATCTGCGAAAGGCGGCGCCTCCGTCCCGTCCCCCGACCCCGTCCCCAGGTGCCCGCCCGACTTGGGCGAGGAGTTCGCGTCCCCACCAGACAGCGCCCCCGAGGTGCCCGTGGCCTGTCCCCTGGAACCTGGGCACGTGTGAGCGAGCGGGGCTCCAGACTGTAAGACGGGGGCGCTCCTGGGGCGTGTGGGGGGGGGGGGGGGGGAGGGCGGGGCCGACTACACCAGATCACATCCCGGAGCCCTGGAAAGTCTAGAGCGGTCCCTGGCTGGGCTCGCAGACACCTACCGGGCAGGAGAAGTCAGGGGAGTCCAGGCCCCCGCCGCTGGAGGGGCCGCCGGGAATGCCGGGGGAACAGGAGGCCTCGGGCGGGGACCAGCTCCCACGCGCACACCTGTTCCCGGCCCCGCTCCCACCCGACCCCACCCCCGCCCCGAGCCCACCCCCGTATCCTGGCCCCGCCCCCACCCCACCCCACCGCACCCCTGTTTCCCACCCGGCCCCCCACCCCCACCCCTACCCCTGTTCACCGGCCCGTCCCCCCCAGCCCCGGCCCCCGCCCCCACCGCCACCTCCCACCCCCACCGCCACCTCCCACCCCCACCCTTGTTCCGGGTCCAGTCGCTGCCGCGACCCCGCCCACCCTTACCCCCCCCACCCAGGCCCTCCCCCCGCCCCTCCCCCACCCCTGTTCCCGGTCCGTCCGGTACCCACCCACCGCCAGCGAGGAAAATGGCCCCAGTTCCTACAAGGATCAGACCCCGCCAACAGCCCCGCACTCCCCCTGCAGAACTGAGAGGCGGCCGTGAGGCTGTGTGTGGGCCACCAACTACGGTAGCCACGGGAAGTGGGCACAGTGCCCGGTGGTCGCGGGCCCACAGCAGGTGTCCTACACCGGCAGGCGATCCCACTGAAGTAGAGAACAAACTGAGCGCGTCCCTGCTGCTGGCCGAGGCCCGGGCGCTCTCGGCCTCTGGTCCTGGGTGCTGGTTGCTCCGCATGAAAATTGCGTGGGCTGCACGCTTTGCTGTGTGTATTTTCTGGTATGTGGGTTATTCTTCAATAAAAAGCGTTTTAGAGGGGCGCCTGGGTGGCGCAGTCGGTTAAGCGTCCGACTTCGGCCAGGTCACGATCTTGCGGTCCGTGAGTTCGAGCCCCGCGTCGGGCTCTGGGCTGATGGCTCGGAGCCTGTTTCGGATTCTGTGTCTCCCTCTCTCTCTGCCCCTCCCCCGTTCATGCTCTGTCTCTCTCTGTCCCAAAAATAAATAAACGTTGAAAAAAAATTAAAAAAAAAAAAAAAGCGTTTTAGAAACGCGGTCGGGACGCGCCCTAAGGCCTGCTGCCCCTGGCCACCCCCCTCGGGCACACCTCCCCTTGCCTGGTTCTGCCCACACGGGTGGCCACCGGGTGGGCCTCTCCAGGAGACCCCGCCCACTTCTCCCCCTTTTCCGTGACTAGGGAGACACCAGGGACACTCAGGGTCCCCAGTGCCCCCACGAGACAGAAGCCCAGAGCAAAGGCAAGGAGCCGGGAAACTGATGAGTGAATTTCCCTACTGAATGTAATCTCTCAAGTCCAAATTACTCCCAATGGGAAAACAGCGCCCTAACGACAGGCGGGCAGCGGGTGCCTGACCCAAGCCCTCCCCAAGGCCTCCTGCGCTGAATCAGTGATAGTCTCAGTGAGAAGGACAGGCCCCCCCCAGCGCCGCTGGGGAGGGACGCCCAGGATCTGCCCCTGCTCCTGCCGCGTCCCCACCCGAACCACCACCACGTCCCTCAAACCTCTCCTTCCTCGGCTTCCTGGCTCAGCTGCCTAGTGACCCGATAAAGATACATCTCATGATTTTTCATTTAAGAACATAAGTTAGGGGCGCCTGGGTGGCTCAGTCAGTTAAGCGTCCGACTTTGGCTCAGGTCACGATCTCACAGTTTGTGGGTTCCAGCCCCGTGTGCTAATAGCTCAGAGCCTGAAGCCTGTTTCAGATTCTGCGTCTCCCTCTCTCCCTGCCCCTCCCCTGCTCATGCTCTGTTTCTCGGTCTCTCAAAAATAAATACGTGAACTTAAAAAAAAAAAAAAAAAAAAGTATTTTTTTAAAAACATAAGTTAAAACTGAAGAAAATCATCCAGTTCAACTTTTCTTAAAAGACCTACGACAGTCTATTTCAATGATCACCGACAAACGCATGTTCCCCGTTCCTCAGCGGGTCGTGTTCCGGCAATCTAAGCGGCCCTAAAGGCCAGTGTCCCCTCCCACGCCCACCTGTGCACACGTTGAGAGGGCACCGGGGCCTCAAGGAGATGCCCTTTGTTGTCCCAGCACTGACGAAGGGGCGCCAGGGAGATGCCCGCCAGGCAGACACGAGGGATGTGCAGCCCGTTGGCCAGGCCCCAAACGAGCCCCAAGCCCATGGATGTGGCCTCAAAACTGGAGTGCATAAGCCTGCTCCCGCTCGCCTTTCGCCTCCATCTGGCACTTTCTCTAGGGTGTGGGCTGAGCAGAACAGAAAACACCTCTCAAGAGAGTGTGAGCATCCAGGGAAAAGCGGTGATAAAACCACCATGGGGCACAATGAGCAGAGTCGCCAAAGGATACGACCCTCGTCCCCGATGCAAATATGCTCCAACAAAACCAGAGCCTCCAGAGACCAACTCTGCGCCCTGCGCCCTAGGCCCTGAGCCCTTCCCCCTGTGCGCCGAGCCCTGCCCTCTCGCGCTGAGCCCTGAGCTCTGAGCCCAGGACCCTGAGCCCTGCCCCCTGTGCGCTGAGCTCTGCCCCCTGCGTGCTGAGCCCTGAGCCCTGCACCCTGTGCCCTGCCCCCTACGTGCTGAGCCCTGCGCTGTGAGCCCAGGACCCAGCACCCTGAGCCCTGAGCCCACACCCTGAGCCCTGCTCACTGAGCCCTGGACCCTGCACCCTGAGCCCCGCTTCCTGAGCCCCGTGCCCTGCACCCAGCACCCTGAGCCCTGAGCCTGCACCCTGAGCCCTGCGCCCTGCACCCAGCACCCTGAGCCCTGCACCCAGCACCCTGAGCCCTGCACCCAGCACCCGGAGCCCACACCCTGAGCCCTGCTCACTGAGCTCTGTGCCTTGCACCCTGAGCCCTGGCACCCTGCACCCTGCTTCCTGAGCCCTGTGCCCTGCACCCAGCACCCTGAGCCCTGCGCCTCCACCAAGCCCTGCTTCCTGCACCCTGAGCCCTGCGCCCTGCGTCCTGATCCATGGGAGCCACCACAGCACAGCACCACAGACTGGGCCACCGAAACAGGGACAGAAATGTCCCACTCAGTCTGGAGGCCAGAAGTCTGAGACCCCCAGAGGCTCCAGCGGGCCCTTCCCGCCTCCCGCTGCTGCCGGCGACGCTCAGCTCTGGCCCTGTCACTCCACCTCGGCCTCCCCTGTCACGTGGCCTTTGCATCAGAGCAGCGGGCATGGGACCTGGGCTGCTCTGGCTCTGTCACCCTGGTCTTGCCGTGAGGCCACTCGCACAGACTCTGGGGGGTCAGGACTTCACCCGATCTTTTTTTTGGAGGACGTGACAGGCTCTAATGGGGACGTCGCCACCCAGCCCCCTCCCGGAAGGGCAGCAGAGGCCCCCCCGGGCCTCAGGGGGGTTTTGGAAGACCGTCCCGCAGGCCAAACCAGGCGTAGCTCCGAAGACCCCAGTTCATTCATCCTCAGGTTCTCCGGGGGCCCCAGCGGCCCTGAGTGCGAGCGGACGTGGTGGGCCCTCTGCGGGCAGAGTGAGGGGCCAGATGCACAGGAGCCGCCAGTACCGTGGCCGGGGCTCCCGCGGCCCACAGACCACCTCCCCCGACGGTGTGGACAGCGGGCGCCCTGCCCCGTTGTCGCCTCAGAATCCGCAGATCCTTTTCTAGACACACATTTCTTACACCTGCCACACCCCTTCCACACCGCAAAAGAAGCGTTTTCAACCGAAAACTGGAAAAGAGAGGGGCACGGCAGGTGCGCCCCCAGGTGCCGTCCGGGGCTTGCCATCCCACGTGTCGACACCGTGAACACGAGTGCTTCGAAACACACGCTGTGTCATCGGAATCAAATGTAGAAAGGAGACGAGACTCCCAGTTCAGGGAAATCCCTGCAACTCCTGGTAACCGTATTCCTGTGAGTCACCGCGGATGGTGGGTGACCGGCGAGGACCAGCCGCCCTTAGGGCCGTGACCCCGAGCTGGCTGCCCGGGGCCCGTCACACCAGCGTGACCACTTGCGTCAGAGATTCCTGGATTTTTAAGCCAGCCTTCAAGATTTTCCACATCATCATACTGAACTCTCAGTAACGGCTTTTAAAATGCAATCAACTGACAGGGTTAAATCCCCACGCACACCTCTAGCAACACTGTATTTTAACTGACCGCTCTGTCATCCTGCGGTAAGGCTCCAGACGTCAAATTCTATGCTTTTTTGCGGCAGCTATAATACGCCGCTATTTGCGTCAAATTTTAAACGTCTGGAGCGTTAATCTGCGTCCTCACAAGTGGTAATAAAAGTATATATATCAGAGCAATTACCATTTCATTCAAGGGATCTTACTCTACGAGATGCTTACTTGCTAAAGACTAACAACTTCTGTTTTGCAGTTCCACGTGAGGTCTGACGTTGGAGGCATTCCCTAATTAATCCCAACTCTTTCTAAGCTGGCTGTGAGAAACGTAACCTGTGCCAAGAGTCCAGCGTCCCTTCCGGCAAATCTAGAGCACAAAGGTGAGGTGTATGCGGAAGGAAGTTCACATTAGCCAGTGAGCAGCGTGGGGTGGGTCCCGTTATTCTGATCTGACTACAGACACTCCATTCAAAGGCCATGTAAACTACAGACATTATAAGAACCATTATTTCAGAGACATTATAAGAGACGTTATTTTATAAGAAATAAAAGTCCATGCGTGAAAAGGCGGCCTCCCGACCGGAAAGGCAGCTGGTTGTCCCTCACCTCTAATGAAATGTATTTAGCTGGCAAGTCTGACTCGTGCTTATATTCTCCCTGGATGCTTTGTAGTTACAGCTAAGTATTTGTCAGTGCACCTAAAGATTAAAGCAGATTGAAGAGTCCATAAAAGGGGTGGAAAGATTAATTTGTCTCTAGACAAAACTCTTATTTTCTGATTCCTAGTGCTAGATATCTATAGACATGTATATTTTGCACTGTGACCACATTACGGCCTCTCGATACCTAACCCGTTCAGAACACAAACACCAGATTGGGGAGCTGGGAGAGTGTTGCCGGGGAGGCCTGCCCACTCCCAAATGAAGCATGATTTTTACAGCTACAGAGAAGCACGTGTGCAGTGCCCCCCACCCCCGTTACGATAATATATTGCTACTTTCAGTTCAAACCATCTGAAGCGTAATGCTTAACGAAACGGAAACCAAGCAAAACGAGAAGGATGTGTTTACCCAGACGGGCTGGTGACAACGGTGGGTTTTCGTGGGTGTTGACGGGAGATTTTGTTTTGCGAGGAAGAGGCCACGGCAGGCACATCCGAGCACATAACGTGTTTCGAAGTCCTCCTCGTGGGTTTTAAGCAGGAATTGGGGGGTGAGGACAGACTGATGGCTCTCCCTGGAGCATTACTGGTATCGGGATAGCCTGGGACTTCACCTTTGCTTTCTTTCCCTTTATTTTACCTTTTCCAGCAGCTTGAATTTTTTTTTTTTTTTTTTTTTGCCTTGGTTTCCATAAGGATTTGGCAGGAAGGGAAGGGCGGTGGGGGACACCAGCAGTCACATCCTTGACGTTACGAAGTGTTGGGAGTGAAAGACACCATGTACTCAGGTAAGAAACAAAAGCAGAGGGGAAATGAACACTTGCACTATTTACCAGGGTATTATTACTAGTTGTAGAAGTCTAGACAACAAGACAGCTACACCTCACACCGAGGGCTCCCAAGCAGTTCCGGGACCGGTCCTGCCGTGCGAACTTGAAACGACTCGGTCTGCTCTCGGGCGTCAGGGCTCCGGCACAGACCTGCTCTTCGCCGATTGAGGGTCTCCACCGACTGAGGGCCAGGTGCAGAGTCCCGCGGCTTACGAGACAGAGAAGGAGCTGGAAACACTGACGATAGATTTTTTTTTTTCCCTGTTAGTCCAGGAAACCACAAATTACCATTTGTCGGATGTCACCGGGGTAAAAAATGTGGGAATGTTCTTGGCATGTGGGTGTAGGGAAAAAACCCCAAACTTCTGGTACGGCCTAATTTTATCTTTTCAAACTGTGTTCTTGTGAATCCTTTGACGTGTTATTTATAAGGTTATGAGACTAGATGGTAAGTGCTCAACAAGAGAAACGCCCCACTCTCCAGCAAAACTATTTTGCTCGATGGGGCGGGGGGCGGGGGATAAGGTATCGGCTCTGGTCCCCTCCCCCTCCAACCCATTTGAGTCTTGATTAATTTGAACACTAGGGTTTAAGGCCAATTTGCTCTGTGTGTGCACATGTGCGTGCGTGCGTGCGACACGGGTGCGTGCGTGTGAGCGTGTGTGCGCGTCGGACACGTGTGCGGGGCAGGGGTGGATCTTCTGTCCAGTCCTGTTTCCCTTTATGGAGGCGCCCTCCTGTGGCCACAGAAAATACCGCAGCATAAGACACCAGCTCAAAATGCTCCACAGTGACTCGCCGTGTTTATGTGGCCATTTTCCTAAGCTACATAGATACACGGAATCTTCCAGGGAACGTTTGATCTGGGGTTTTAAAGTTGGGACGCTCAAGTATTTGGCCACGGAATCCACATCCGGAGACGAATCTCTGAGAGCAGGGTCCTTCCTCCTACCGGTTTGCAGTCAGATGGCGTCAGCCTCTGGGGTGGCCCTAAAAAACGCCACGGGCTGCGCGCTCACGGGGCTGAGGCTCACCCCCCTGCTATCCCTGAGCAGGCCTGGAGTCTGGGAGGTCTGAGATCCAGGCGTCTGAAGCTCCCCCTTCCTGTCTCTTCCTGCTCCTGGCGGCCCCAGGCGTCTCGGGGCTCGTGGCTGCATCACCGGGTCTCAGCCTCAGTCTCCATGTGGCCGCCTCCTGTCCGGGTCTGTGTCTCATATCCCCTTCTCCTTCCTAGTACACCTGTCACTGGATTTAGGGCCATCCTAACGATCCTGACGATTTCGAGAGCCTCAGCTGGAATTGGGGCCACAAAGACCCGGTTTCCACACAAGGTGACAATGACAGGTCCCGGGTTAGGATGTGGACATACATTTCTGGGGCCACCATCACCCCTGCAGATGCCATGGGATCTTGGGGAAGGGCTGGGCAGGCAGGCAGCTGTGGCCAACTGGGGACCGTACTAGACTCGGCGAGGACGGCCTCGTGGCCCAACTGGTCCTGTGCCCCGGGAGCTATGAATTTGTCCCTCAGACTGCTCTGCTTTCGGCACCTTCTCTTCAGAGCGGTCAGTCCCTCCCTGCTGCTGCCTCCGTCACGACTCCAGCCTTGCTCAGCGCGCACCTGAGGTGGACGGTGTAGGACCCGCCTAGAGCAGGAACAGCAGGCCGCGTGGGGTGTCATCTGTCCTGCCAGGCGGTCAGTGAGGACCTATGCACACTCTCACAGGCTGAGACTCTGGGCTGGTTCCTCACTGGCTGCTCCCTAAGCCCTGATCCAGGCGGGTGAACGACAGGAAGCAAGGACCCGGGACTCCCAGACCCAAGGGTGATCCTATCAAGTGACAGCCACCATCAGGTGGGAGAAGATCCACGCCAAGTGACACGTGACCACTGCTCACCATGGACGCGGTCCTCAGGCCAGGCCCTCACTGGCCCAACCCCCCACTGCTGATGGCAGCCCAGCCCTCGAGCCTGGCAGGAAAGTGGCGGCCAACCACCCTCTCCTGGGAACTGTCTGCATCCAGGCCAGGCTGGCCCTGCCGGGCTCCTGCGATGCCACGTGCTCTGCCCTCAGCACCAAGCCCAAACCAGCTGTTGCCGGGGGCTGCCTCAACCCGCCCTTCCCACCCACCCCCCCTTCCGGCAGCCTCACCTCCTCCTGCTCCGCCCAAAATCCTCCCCTCCTTCGGGTTCAGCCTGCATCCCACACCTTGATTTAGGCCATTCTCCCTGCCTCAACATGTGCCTGGCTGCCTCCGCCCTCCAAAACCCACCTGCAAAGCTCCCCAATCCCCCACCGGCATGTGCCCCTCTGAATTCCTCCTGCGCTGAGGCCATAACTGGGGGCGTACCAAGGGTAGGGCTAGGGGTGACTTATCCTGCCTGGGGACAGGGGGCATCACTTCTTGTCCCCTCTGCAGGGTGGGGGTGCAACTCATACAGCTATGTCTCCAACATGCTTCACACATGTGGGACACAGTGTGCATTAGATGGGTGGACAATGGGTGGGTGTATGGTGGGTAGATGGACTGGTGGATGGATGATGGATGGATGGATGGGTGGATGGGTGAGTGGATAGATGGATGGGTTGGATGGATGGATGGATGGATGGATGGATGGATGAATTGGATGGATGGATGGATGGATGGATGGATGGATGGATGCATGGGTGGATGGATAGGTAATGGGTGGATAAATGGATGGATAGATGGACAGATGAATGATGGGTGGGTGGATGGTTGGATGGACAGATGACGATGGGTGGATGGATAGATGGGTGCATTGGTGGCCTCTCCTCCACTAGACCAATGGCAGTGGGGACCTGGAAAGAGTTGGTGGCAGAAGCTGACCCAGGAAGAGAGAAGGGTGACCTGGTTTCCTGCCTTTGTCGGTCATCCGGAAATTAGGCCTGCAGTTACCCTGAGAAACGAGAATGTGGAGTAGTTGTGTTGCCTTCTCATCCTATCTGTACGGCCCCTCAGTTTCTCCCAAAGGATTTTAATGTCTCTGGTCCCTAAGAGTAAGCTGACCTCCCTCTCATGGCATATCCTACACTTCTGGCGTCACATGGGGACCCTCAGTGCTCTCCTACGGGATGGGGCGTGCAGAGGCCAGAGCTCTCTGCTGAGCCGTCTCTCACGCATGCGTACCAGGCCCAGGCCGGCACCCTGGAATTACTCCAAGTCCTGGAACAGCCCTGGTTAAACACACACACTCGTCACAATCATCAACGCTGGCATCCCTCTGGACAGGTGGTATGACATCCAGGGTGTCCTGAGATGTGGCTTCGGTGGATGGACTGCAAGAAAAGACTGAAAATCTCCAAGTTCACTGGTAGACCAGAAAGAGAAAGTAGTCGGCCACTGTGGGGTCTGTCCTTGGAAAAAGCCAGAGCCCTGGGAAGGAAAGGCGTTTATCAGGATTTTCCATACAAGATGCACCTCACAGACCCACAGCGGACCTGGAAAAATTGGTCTTCATAGCACCCCAACCAAGAAAGCGGAGAGAGAGCATGCTCAATGCGTGTGGGGGGAAGGATACAGTGCCTAGGGTTTGCTCGGGAGGAGCAGAAGCCTTGCATCAAACAGCCAGATCCCACCGTGCCCAGCTCTGTGGCCTCTGGGAATCGTATGGGACATCCTGAGGTCTGGGCCTTCCTTTGTAAAAGGACAAGGAGAAAGCCAAGCGCCCTCGGTGTCCCTATACTGTAAGCCTCCCTGAGAACTGTGGCCTCACAGAAGGCGGGCCCTGCCCTCTCCTGAGGGCCGCTGGGCTGGGGCCTGCTGCCCTGGGGTCACGGGAGCAGGGTGGGGGGGGTGGGGGGGGTGGGGGGAGGGGGGAGGCAGAGCGGGACAGGGAAACGGGGAGCAGGCAGTGGACTGGAGGGTCCCACCCCTCCCCCGCACCCCGGCCCTCTCCCATCCGGCTCCATCAAGCTGGGAGGGGATGTCCCCAAACCGGGCCCTCAGTCAGTGAAAAACCAAGGTTCCTGTGAGCGCAGCCCCACCCTTCCAGACCAGATGGCTGTCTGCCACCTGTACATCAAACTCACTCTCAGGAACGGGAAGATTCATGGTCCTGTGTCACCGTGTAATGGCTAGCCGGTCAGAGAAACAACAATTTTCATGCCATAAAAGCTGACTTCCGTTTGTTCACTAAGAATGAATGCTGTCGATCAAGCGAAACCTATAAAAACCTCAGAGACAAAGGCAAAGAATTAAGGCTGACGCACCGGCTGCTGCCAGCCGTGATTAGCCTGTCCGTCGCCCGGGCCGGGGGCGCAGGAGCCACGCGGGGACCAGAGCTGCGGCATGGAGGGCGGGCATCTTCGGTGACACCCCTCATCCCTCCGGAGGTGGCCGCCTCGGTGCCCCTGTGAGAACAGTCCTAACTTGTGACCAGACGCCGGACTGGTTTGGGGACGAACATCGATGGTGTCCAGGTCCACCTGAGAAGCGGCGAGTCAGGCGCAGCGAGGAGCCAGCCTGCCCCTCCAAGAGCGCGTCTCGAGCTGGGCCACGGTGACGCTTCGGCTGGTGACAAGGAGACGGAGGCACCTGCCTTAGCACCCACGCCACGTCAAGTTCTACAACCTTCCCCCTGGCAGCTGCAGGGGGCACAGCCCTGGGAGGGGGCTCTTGGCCATCCCCCATTCAGCTGAGAACCATGTGGACGACACTTCAAAGGGGTGGGGGGGGACAGGTGGGGACAGGAAAGTGGGGAGCACCATGGGGAGCACCAGGAAGCAGGAAGCACGAGGTAGCTCTCCGGGAGCAGGCGAGAGTGCATAGGACACTTGCGGTGACCCTCTGTGCCGGTCCCGGCCAACAGGGTCTGTAGGAGCCGGAGGGACAGGCACGAAGCAGACCCAAACCAGGGAGGCCTGGGAAGGGGCCCTATGCCCGGGTCGCCGTCTCCTGCCGCCCTGTTCCCGCAGCTCCAGGCCCGGAGACACGGGACGCCCAGCCTCCACGGCCTACTTGGAGGACCACGTGAGCCTGGCCTCACTCTTGCCCCAGCAACGTGGGGGTAGGCGCCCTCGGAGGAGTGGGCAGACAGAAGGTTCTGCGCCTGGTGGGATGGGCCAGGTCAGAAGCCCTGGGACCGTGATCGTTAGCGTCACGGTCTCACCTTTCTCGGAGGGGACCGTGTCATTTTCCCGGTTCTAATGCTGCCCCATGGCTCTGGGGACCGGGTGAGGCCACACGGGACCCCTGTGTGCCGCCTGTGCAACTTCCTGTGAATACGCAAGGGCTTCAAAATAAACATGCACCAACGTAAAGTGTTTCTTCAAAGCCCTTAATTCTGCTAACGTGGGGGCAGGGGGGGCGGACGGCCCTGGAGTATGTGGGGGGTTCCTCGCAGCCAGGACCACCTCCCCACCTGGTCCCACACACCCTGTCCCCAAATGGGCCATGCTGGTAGAGGCCGGGCCCCCCCCCCCCCCGCCTCCATCACCCTTGATGTTGGCCCAGGAGCCCCCTCCGGGAGGTCAGCAGACAGCAGGGCCGCTCTGAGCGGCCCCAGCACGGGCACCGGCACCCAGGCCCCTGGGATGGCAGCCCGCTTGGGTGGCGGTGGAGCAGGGGTGATGGCGTGAGCTCACACGCTCGCCAGCCCACCCCGGCCCTCGGGGCGCCGGCGCCGTGCGTCCCAGGCAGCTGTGTGGTCCCCCCCGCCCCCGCCGGGGAAGCAGGTACTCACCGAGCTCCCCCAGCCAGTGGGCCTCTGCTCGCTGAGGGCAGCGTTACTGGGGACGGCCTGTGGACGTGGGCCGCCCGCCCGCAGGGGTGGCACGCTTGTTCCAGGCGTGGCTGGAAGACGCCACCACACAGACGCTGTCCCCCAGGCGACCGGCGCTGAAGCAGTGAGGTCAAGGGCTACGAAACTTGCTTCGCGCCTGCTGAGCCACCTCCCTCCCCAGGGACCGACAGCGAATTTTGGTGTGGAAGTGCCTGAGATACACCCATGAGCCAAATGTGCCCTTGGGAGAGGCTCCAGGTCCGCCAGGGGCCACGGCAGAAGCCCGTGGTTTGCAGCGGGGCCCGGGTCAGGACATACCCCCAGCCAGGAGGTCGCAACAGCCCGTGCCTCCCACCTCCCCAGCATCCCCCATGCTGCCAGCCAGGCCACTGGGCTCCCACAGGGTCAATCAGCGGCAGTGTGGCCTTTAACAATTCAGGGGCGCCTGGGGGGTTCGGTCGGTTGAGCGCCCGACTTCAGCTCGGGTCACGATCTGGTGGTTCGTGGGTTCGAGCCCCACGTCGGGCTCTGTGCTGACAGCTTAGAGCCTGGAGCCTGTTTCAGATTCTGTGTCTCCCTCTCTGTCTGTTCCTCCCCCCCCACATTCTCTCTCTCTCTCTCAAAAATAAATAAAAATTTTAAAACAAATAAATAAAGTAACATTTCATCTCACAGTAATGCAGCTCCCAACCCAGGCTCTTGCCCTAATTATCACTTTATCTTTCATAATTGAAACGACAATTATGGCTGGTTTTCTTTCCGATCGCTAATAATGGTGTAACTAGCGGACGTTAATGATGACGGCAAGCCAGCAGTCCAAGACGGCGCTTACGTTTTATTTCTGCTGATAGCACTTAAAATACAGTATGTTTTCATGGGTACATTTTCCACGGTAAGCCGTAATACCAGTCCACACCACCTCCCTGCCAAAGCCAAACAAAACAAAGCACCCCTCCCCTAACAGTCATCTCAGAGTCGCAAAGTTACACTCGTTTCTGGCTTCCACACCCACGACGCCCATGACGCGGCTGGCTACAGGGGCCACGGGGGCCGGTGGCCGCCACATTCACGACAGCGGCATTCTCACACCACGTCAAAGCTCTGCCCCGAGCCCCCATTTCCAAGCGGTGTGAGCTGGCCCTTGTGTTACGGAGGAAAGGCCTGGGCAGGAAGCGCGCAGAAAAGGTTAGGCGCGGCACGGATCAAGTCAGTAAAGGGTTAAGAAGCAGGTGATCACGCAAAGAAGTGCAGGAAAGTGGACAGAAAAAAACTGCTAGGAAAATAAACGATGTTTTTAGAGGAGCCAATGTTTACAACTGAAATCTTTTCTTCAGCGCCCTCGTTCCAATCTGAGTGTGTGTGTGTGTGTGTGTGTGTGTGTGTGTGTGTGTGTGTGTGAATACCGCACGTGCGTCTCCCCAGAATGACCCAAACGAAGAGCAGAGAGGGGATTACTGAACAAAATTCTGCAGGGTCCTGTGCATGTGCTAAGGAGAATCATGGGTCCAAGAGAAAAAGATGGAATTTGCAAAAACTAAACAATATTGGAAGTCAGGTTTGGGCTCCTCGGAGCTTAAAACTCCGGTAAATTTAAGGAATGATTTTATATCTAGAGACTCACCCACGGGCCCCCAGGGAGGCGGCTGGGACACCCCGTAACCCGGAGGGAAGACCCCTGGCGGTGCGGACTCCATGCAGGACGTGCGATGACGTCACCCCGCCCCTAACTACGCGCCAGCTCCAAGGACTCTCCCGCCGGGAAGAGAGAGAGGCATTCCGTGGACACACACTCCATCACCCGCCTGCACCAGTCACACCTCTGATGC
The DNA here is from genome assembly GCF_014898765.1 of Herpailurus yagouaroundi. Taxonomy (NCBI): domain Eukaryota; kingdom Metazoa; phylum Chordata; class Mammalia; order Carnivora; family Felidae; genus Herpailurus; species Herpailurus yagouaroundi. The sequence continues at coordinate 5,067,110 of NW_024412700.1, read as the reverse complement.
TACAACAGCTCAGCAGTCGGCATCGTGTTCGACAGTCGGAAGGAAGGAGCCGGGTCCCCGACCCCCTCAGGGGAGCCGCTGTTGTCGGACTGAGGGCCGGGAGACGCGAGGACAGTGCGGACAGGCTCCGCCCACGACCGTCACTCCCGTCTCCTGCCGTCCCCGAGCTGAGAAGCTGCAGTGTGGGGACGGTGGCCAAGCGGTGCCGCTACCTAACTCGTGCGCGCCTCGCACTACGGCACAGGGCGGGCTGGGCGCCAGCTCCGGCAGCAGGCGCGCGGCCGCGAGTCCGCCTAGTGCTTGCCTTTGGTCGATTTCTTCTTCTTGGACTCGTCCCTCTGCTTCGGCTTCTTCCTCTTGCCACCTTCTTTGAGTCCTAAGGAAACACGGCTTGTGAAACACTGTTCCGAAGGGCAGCGGCGTCCCCACCAAGAGGCAAGCGCTTCCAAACACTCGCCCACGTTAACACGGGACAATCGGGCTGTCCCCACTTCTCCCCAGGCCACATCCACAGCGTGACCGACTCTTCAAACAGCAGAGTAACATCTCTGACGTTGTTCAAAGAGCATCGGAGCCACGCGCCCAGAGGGGGGCGGCACTGAGCCCACGCTCTCCTCTGCTCACCCTGCCCCTGATGACCCCACCCTGCGCCCGGCACAGCCCTCACGCCTGCACCCCCACATCCCTACGTGGCCCTCGCCCCGGCGCCTCTGGACCCCTAGGCAGCCTGCACCCCTACACAGCCCTCACACCTGTGCCCCTACACCCCTGCACCCTTTACAAGGCCCTCGCCCCTGCGCAGCCCTCACCCCTGTGCCCTCACCCCTGCACGGCCCTCACACCCATGCGCCTCCACACGACCCTCACCCCTGCGCAGCCCTCACTCCTGTGCCCTCGCCCTTCCACGGCCCTCACGCCTGTGCACCCGCACTCCTACGTGGCCCTCGCCCCTGCACCTCTAGACCCCTAGGCAGCCAGCACCCCTACACAGCCCTCACACCTGGGCCCCTACACCCCTGCACCCTTTACAAGGCCCTCGCCCCAGCGCAGCCCTCACCCCTGTGCCTCCACACGGCCCTCGCCCCTGCGCAGCCCTCACCCCTGCATGGCCCTCACACCCATGCCCCCCTACCCTTGTGCCTCCACACGGCCCTCGCCCCTGCGCAGCCCTCACCCCTGTGCCCTCGCCCCTGCGCAGCCCTCATCCTTCTGCCCTCCCCCCTCCACGGCCCTCACGCCCGTGCCCCCACGCCCCTGTGCCTCCACATGGCCCTCGCACCCCTGGGCACCCTCGCACCCCACCCGGCAGGGCTGACTCCGCCCCAGGGACAGGCTCCCTCCGGCACTGGCCAGACCCGAGTCCTGTCTGCTGGGACAAGCCCTGCTGTGGGCCGGGCTTGTGTCCATGGGCTCTGGGGTGTTCGTCCCCAGGTCTCGCCTGAGGACGCGGACCTTCCGTTTCTCCCGTGTCGACTGCTTAACGTGTGAGAGGCGCCCCCTCGAGGTTTCGTCCAAAGGGCCGGAAAGGAAGCAGCCGAGCACCTGGCGCTTCGTCGGTCCAGCAACGAGCTAGAAGAGCCCTCGGCTGAGCCCGCAAGCGGGCCGGATGCCGGATCCAGGTAACGAAAGCTGTATTTACGCGGCCAGTCCTTCACCAACCCACGTGACCCGCCACGTTCCCCCGCAGCCCGGGCATCACGGTGTCTCACCGGGGCTACCACGCGGGCCCGGGCCAAGCATTTGGGAAAGGCGCCGCGGGGTTCTGAGCGGGACGAAGGCGAAGGGCTGACCCCGCAGCGGGGCGAGGGCGGGGCTCAGGCACAACCTTGCCTGAGGCGAGTCCAGGGAACGGGGCCCAAACGCCACGATCCAGGGCGCGACGGAGTAAGAACAGCCCCAAGAGTTGAGCAGGGAACCAGGGCCGGTCTGGGGACGTGTCGGCGTGTCCTGTATCGGAAGTGACTACCGGTCGGAGGTACCCGGTCTTCCTGGAGGAACCTCCACAGGGAACGGTTCCCACGATGGGCCCCCACGAACACGCAGGGAGGAGGGGCCAGGGGCCGCACGTGTGCGTGGCTGGAGGCCTGGCCGACCGCACGGCTCCTTGCACAGGAGCCGCGGCCTCACGGTGGGCATAACGTCTCAGAGGCTCCTTGCGCAGAGGGGGACGGTGGCCTCCCCTCCGCCCGCCAGACTCAGTTACTCGGAAAATAACCCGAGAAGGAGAAAGAGAAGAACGTGCTGACCTACCACCGAGACACAGGTGCTCCTGTCCGAGGCTCGGGGAAGCCCACCAGCGCCAAGGGAGACAAATGCCGCCGCCCGGGCCGCCTTCGCCGAGACGACCGAGGGTGGCGGGGAGAAGGACCCAGAAGAACACTGCGGGCCGTGGGGCAGGCTGCCAGGGCCTGTGAGACTCTCCTGCCTCCACCACGGGGAGCCTGTGCCCCTGGTCCGGTCACGAAACCCTAACACCTGACCCAGAAGGGACCCCGAAGCCCCCGCAGCCCCAGCCCCTCTCCCAGAGGGCACTTGTGGTTGCGGCACGGGGCGGGGAGGCAACTCCTCGTTCCCATTCCCTATTACAATGCCTCTCTTGCTACCAGGCATTTTAAATTTTAAGATGATGACAGAAAAGTAACTTGAGACAAACTAAAGGGATTTCGGCTCAAATGACAAGATTCGGGGGGGTGGAGCGTGTGCACCTGTGACCGGCCCCTGCTGAACACATCCCGCCCGGCAGGTGCCTGGCCCGTGCACCTGGGGCACGTGGGGGACACCGACCAGCCGGAGGCCTCGCGGCCCCAGGACCCTCACACATACTGCACACAAGCACCCCTTTTGAAGACAGCTGCCAACCGGTCGCAGAGCCTCAAGGTGCCCGGGGGGGGGGGGGGGGCTCTCTGGTCGGTCTGGAAGCAAGTTCCCAGAGCTGAGCCAAGAAAGTTTTATCTGCCCCAACAGCCACTGTCTGCTTGGGGATCCTCTTTGGAATCACGCAAGGGAACAGATGCTGGATGGGAACCCCCTGCCCTGACTCAAACACGTCTACACAGGAGCTGCACGCATGCCCAGGGCTCCAACCAAGGGAGCCAAGTGCTCGGGGCGGTGGAGAGGCTCCACATTGACGGGCAGGCCCCCTCCCAGGTCCACCCCCCAAGCCACACCCGTGGCGCAAACCTTGAGGGGAGTCAGCAACCACCCAGCAGGGCGGTGGGGGGGTCAGCTCCTAACCTCCGCAAAGCGAGCTTTCCCTGAGGCCCCCCCAAGACAAAGCAGAGCGGGATTATGAGGAAAGAAACCCCCCTCGGATGCTCAGGGATCGGAGCTGCAGAACAGAGGGACGCCCGTGCAGGGGTGTGAGTTGGAGGCCGGCAGGCACCGCATCGCACAGACGACGTGAGCGCGGCCGGGGTCTGCGGGGCATCGGGTACATGTGGGCCATCGTAAGAGTCACTGGCGGTTTCTTACCGGGTCCTGTGTTCGGGGAAAAGCCTGCGGGAGACGGCCCCTCGGCCACCTGAAGCTCAAGGCAGCGAGGACGCGGTAAGACACCCCCCGCCTCTAGAGAGAAACGTCTGAAAGCCCCGGTGGGAGCTGCGGGCAGAGAAGCAGGTTAGCCGCCTGGGTTAGTATCGCGCCCAAGCTGCCCAAGCGGACGCGGGCGTGAGACGCGGGGCACACGTCCCACGGTGCCACGCTGCCCTCTGCAAAGCCAAGCGTCCCACAGCGTCCTGGGTAAGGCACCTTCTGCAGGCCGAACAAAGGAAAAGGGAAAAAGGGTCAAGTTTATTCTTTCGTTCGTGAAGTCTTCTTCTTGTTGAATGATAATTTTCCTTCCACACAGTTCCGTGCTCTTGGGGCACCCGCGGCGCGGGGGATCCGCACGGGACAGACGCTCAGCCACACCTTAGGACTGACCGGCTCCAGGCGACACGGGGCAACACGAGGCGCCCGTGTCCTCCAAAATGAAGCAGGCGCGAGCGTGACGGGGGCTCGTCGTTCCGCGGAACCGCGAACGACACGGGGACGCGGCAGGCCGGTCCGCACCGCCCTGCACCTGTGCCACCCACGGGAGCCGGGGCCACAGGGCCGCCACGCCTGTCCCTGCGCACACACTGCTGTCTCAGCGCCGCGTCCGCACGCACCCGGAATCGGATCGGCCGCGTCCTCCACGTGGGAGAGCCTCACAGAAACGACGCATGCGGCGCCTTGAGGAGCGCGGGTCCAGCAAGAGCTCGCCTTCAACCTCAAAGGATCACCTCCCCGCGCTGCCTCCCAGCGGACTTCGAGGGACCCCTCCGTGGAGCGGAGGTTCCAGCCCCGAGGTGCGAGCAGGGGCACCTGGGGAACCATGCTCCTTATTATGCGGCGTTCTTAACAAGAATTTCCCCAAGGCTTGGAGATGCGGCAGGAAGCTGTCCTGCGGCCCCCCGGGCCCCCCAGAGCGCACCGGTGGTCCTGCCCGGGGTGGCGTGGGGAGCTCCCGGAGGGACCCGCCTTCGTTACTGGCTGGCGTCCGAGTCGGCAGCGTCGGCCAAAGAGCCGCAAGCGGACTGTGCAGAGAAGCAAAGCAGCCTGCTGGCAGGAAGCACCCGAAGGTGGCGGGCGGCCCTGAGCCGGCTTCCCGTCCAACTGTGTGATTCTGTCGCACGTTCTTCTCAGTCTGTGGACCCTTCCTCTGGGGCGGCTACGCCGTCTCCAGTAAGGAGGTCACCCAAAGCGCCTGGCGGGAGCTCCCCAGACATCTGCAAGGAACCGTGTCTTCACCTCCGGGGCGTTTAACTCTGACACGCTTCCAGACCTCACACCCTGTGGCCCAAGAGCATCAGAAAGTCCTCGAGGTGGGGGGGACGGGCTGAGCTCCAGGAACACAGCCTCCCAGCCTGTCCATGGCCAAGGAAAAGGGTCTGGTGACCGGGAAGTCCTGTCACCCGCCTCTTTTGCGTACAGACTCGTGCCAAGGATCATCGGGCAACTAGTTTTCCGCACGCAACAACGCCTGGTGGGGACCCGATGGTACAAACGGGCCAAAACGTCTCCTCACGTTTTCAGGGACAAGAATCAGCCGTTTCTTCTACAGGAAGAAACGAACTCCCCACTCTCCTTGTGCTCTCGGCAGGCGTGGCCTCTGGGGACCCAGGGCAGCGGGTGGCTTCACCTGGCAAGGACGGGCCTCGTTCCGAACTCGGGATGTTCCCTTCGGGCCGGGTCTACTGGCGGACGTCCTGTCGCAGGAGCCGGCCGTCTGCTCGAATGAGGCTCCAGGGGGCCCATCTCTGCGCACCTCATTCTTGGGGGCTGGGATGTTCCGACCCGGTACGTAGGCTCATGGTGTCCTCACGACCCAACAGAGCCCATTAAATCACCGTTCCCAGGGCGAGGTGTTCAAGCCAAGCGAACGGCCGGACCAGCCCCTTGCCCAGACGCCCAAAGACCCCTGCCCGGCCTGCCCTAAGACCACTGGAGATCAGGAGCTGACCATCAACCCCGGGAAAACGTCCACAGGCCCACTCAAGGCAGAATGAGTTCTGAATTCACACAGCCCTTTCTTCCAATCACACAGGGAAAGGCGGAGGTCTGCGAACGGTCCATCTGCCTGTGGTAGCACCGCGCCACGGCCCAGCCAGCGGCCGGGTCTGCACCGCCCCGCGTGGCCCTGTGCCGCGGTCCAACGCCCATGTGCCTTCGAAGCAGTGGCACGTTCTTTCTGTCCTCCTCGAAACCCTGACGCACCCCTCCGCCTTACCCGAGGAGACCCGGAGAGGCTGGAGGGGTGCGATTCCCAGATAGAAAGTTCTGGTGGGAGACAAGGGACGAGGCTCATCCTTCTACTTCCCGGCCGTGACGGCACGTCCTGCTGAGGCCCACAGAATTAGCCTGGCCGCATGCCTTCGTGTCACTGCGACACCGGGGAAGGACGGAGGTCTTCTCCACCACAGTCTGTTACGGTCACCGCGGCCGCCTCCAGTGGTGACAACCAAGATGGCCACAGACGCTTCGAACCAAAAGGACGCTGGACTTGGGAACACAGGATCAAAGCTACACGCACAGCAGGACCCGCAGAAGCAATCCAAAATTCCACGGGGACTTCGCCCCAAGGACCCACGGCAAGTCAAGAAGCTGGAGGGGGGCAGAGCCAGGGCTCCGGAGAAACGGGGTCACTCTGCCCGGGGGACGGCTGTGTCAGGACCCTCACACGGGGTGCTCTGCTCTCAACCAGAAACAGACAAAGGCACGAGGGGCAGGCAGCAAACGCAAAACGTGTCCTCCCCGAGGCCGCAGGGTGCCCGCAGGTGTGGCGAGGGGCCTGGCGTGCGTCCCTAAGTTATGAAGGCTCAAGCACGTAGTGGAAACTCACAGAAAGGAGCATTTAAGGTAAAAGCAAAATGTGTCATCCTCTGCCCAAGACAACACGCGTCATACCGTCGTGGAACACCGGCGTCCCGTTTTAATCGGGGGGGGGGGGGGGGGCCCCCGGGAGGGGAGTCGAGAGCCGGGTGCCTCCCCCCTGCCGCCACCGGGCGCCCGCCCCCGCCCAGCCCCTGCCCGGCCCCCGCCCGCTCAGGTCAGGACACAACAGCACAGCAACGATCTCTGTCCTCGCTGGTCCTGGGAGGAAAGGGGGGCGTCCCCGTGGGGACGCGCCACACCGGTGCCCCTTTGCACACCTGCAGAGAGCACGAAGGGGTTCCAGGGGCTGCCGGCGGCCCGCTGTCTGCCCGACTCGTCCTCCTCTTCGCAGACGGGCGGAGACTGGTGTTTGGGCAGAGCGGCCGGCCCGTGTGACCTCGGCGAGGGGCCGCTGGTGCTGGCCGGCTGGGAGGGCAGCGCGCTCTGGCCTCTGCGAAGGCGCTCTTCCTGGAGGGCGGCCTCGTCCGCCACACCTGAAAGCACAGGACGGGCAGGCGTGAGCTCACACGGACCGCTCCCCTCCTGCCCCAGGGCATCCGGCTTCCGGGGCGGGGGGGGGGGGGGGGGGGGGGGGGGGAAGGATCTTACCACAGCCTCTGCATGGTGGGGGCCTGACCTCAGGCTCCGCGCCCGCCCCTTCACGCACACCAGTGACTCCCGGATGCACGCCCGACCTTCCCAGGAGGGAGTGTGTCCCACGGCAATCCCTGCCCAGGGGCCGGGCCCCCCAGGACAATTCATTCCATCAGAACCAACCCGGCGGTGGCAGCCTCCCGCCTCCTTCCCGGGCACCTCCTTCCCGGGCGGCCTTACTTGCGGAGCCTGTGCACACACGACACTGAGGAGGCCGCGGCAACACGTTTCCTGCCAGCTCAGAGCCGAGGCCCCGTGCGCCGGCCATCTGTCGCCCCAGAGACTCGGCCAAGATGGAACAGCCCTCACTGCTCTCAAAGGTGTGTTTCTACCGGTCTTTTAAACAACAGGAAGTAACTCTGCACAACAGGTGAACACCAGGGATACCGTCAGGACAAGCGGTCAGGTTCAAGGGATGATCTCGGGCTTCATTCACCGAAGGCTTTGGACCACCGGGCACGCATGCCAGAGATACGCTTGACATGGGGAACGAAGCTGTGAAACTGTCCGCCTGATGGGGAGGGTGGACCACGTGGGGGCATTCCCGGAGCCTCTTACCAACCCTCCCTTCCAGGGAGGTGGGAGCGTCCACCACCCAGCAAGCAACTCTCACCGAACACCCTCTGTCCGGTACGTACAACCCCGAGCCACAAGAAGCCCCGTGCGAGCGTGAGCCCCGCACGCGCACTCAAGCCCACCAGCTTTCCCCTTCCCTTCCGTGCCCACAGCCCCCCAGCGGAGGAGCACCAGCTGGGGCGACACCCGAGACGCAGCGTGCGGCAAGAGGACGGTCGCGGACGGAGTTGTGCCGATCACAGCCGTTCACACGGGCTCCTCCGGACCCGGTGCCCGGCTCAGCGCTGGGAACAGACACGCGCCTGTCCCGGGCAACCTGCCTAAATGGCTCTGCAGCCCGCTAAAGCTCATCTCGTGGACCTAACTCCTGAGCCGCAGGGACCGGCCCCCAAATCCTGGCGTGAACTTTTCCCTCACGCAGGAGCGCTGGCCACCGGAAGCAGGGCCACGCCGGTGCGAGGGGCCACGTCCGACGGTCTCCCCGCCCCCACCCAGCACAGGAATCACTGCTGAGAAATCCCAAGGCTTCGGGCAGCCTGCAGCATGGGGCTTGAGCTTTAGAGGTTTGCCAAAGCCAGTCCCTGGTTCCTCACGGAGCCTCCGAATCCCCCACGGCTCTGGACGCTGTGGGTGCCCACCACGCATGCTCCACGTTTTCCGGCGGCCGGACGCCCCGGCACCGCAGCCCGGCCTGGCTCCGTGCTGGCCTACAGCTCGGAGTCTGCCGCCCCGGGGTCCCACCTGCAGGCCCCAACTGAAACGCTGCTCGTGGAGCCGGGTAACCAAGCAGACCTCCAGGCTGGGAGGGGATGCCCGCTGGTCCCGGGGAACACGGCCGGGAGACACGTTTCTGGTGAGGCCCTCTGACCCACTGCAGGTTCCTGAGTCCAATCCGATGACTAGGCTGACAGCGCACGGATGCCCTGGGCCGGGCGGCCACATCCCCCTGGACGGGCGCCTCACGCGAGGGCCACTCCGTGCCTGAGCAGGAAGGTGGCCAGCGGGGCGTCGGTGAACAGGGCCAAGGGCAAGGCCAGGGGAACCCTTGGGGGGAGCCCACCTCTGCGGGGTCTGAGAGTCTCAGCTGACGTTATGCTCTTCGGCAAACAAACAGAAGTAAAAACTCTCCGACACGCGGAGGAGGAGCCATGCGGCTGTTTGAAGGAACCACGGTTACGTGGAGACTCTACTGCAAAACCCACATTTGAAGTGGGAAGCGGAGAAAGGGGAGCCAGGGCCTCGGTTTCTTCAGGTGCATAGGCCTCGCGGAGCACTCCGGGAGGGGCCTGTGACCCCAACACCTGAATACTGGCAAAAGGGGCGACGCCCGACCCCAGGAACAGCTCCGTGCGCACAGAATGCCGCCCAAGCACGTGCTCAGCTCTGTCCACCTGGAAGGAAGAAGCTGCTGGAGTCCCCGCGGCAGCAGGGAGACACTGCTGTGGGGGACCAGTTATCCCTTCCCTGCCCCACACAGTCCCACCTGCCACGCTCCCTACGATCCGTAAGTATCACACCTTGTGAACAACGGCGTATCATCTGAGAACATGTCAACGTCAGCTCTTATGCAAAACTTCGGCATCCCTCCATCTGGGCCTGGCAGGGCAGGGGCCAGGCTCGTGGCGGGGGGAGCTGCCGCGCTCCCACCCTGCTAACCGCACCCCGGGAACCCCGGGAACCAAGTCTTCCACACCGGTGACAAGAGGTGGCGTTTCCCCCACGATCTCCACAACCGTTTGGCGTCCACAGCTCTGTGCCTTCAGACGCAACCTCCCCCCGGAAAGTGCAGGGAACCCATCCGGGCGCGGACGGCTGGCCTCATTTCCGGCACTTACACTGCAGACAAAAAGTGCACGCCGGCCCTTGGGAGACGGGTCCTCGGGAGCTGGAAGGCCACCACGGGCAGGGTGCGGTCCTGCTGGCCGGTCGAGGGCCGCACAGGCCGGGGGAAGAAGCGCCGGGCCTACGACGCTGTGCTGTTCCCCATTGTCTTTACTTCCCCAGGCCCAGGACGTGCACGCACACTGGCCTCCAGGGACGCCTTGTGCCCTGCGTTTGCTGTGTGGCTGGAAGACAGAAGTCCCTAAGGTGCTCAGCTCGAGGATGTTCCGAGTGCCCATGTACAGAGATACGGGAAACAGAGATCGTGAAGGCGTCTGTCCCCTGCAGACTGGCCCGCGTCTCCCAGGCCTCTCGGATCCCGACACGCTCAGGGCTCAGAAGGCAAGCAAATCACGGACGTGGGAGGGCACCATATCCAGGACTGCCGGGAACCCGGGGCAATCAGGCGCGCTCCCTGCAGGACGTCCCTCGGAGGGGGCCCCTGCCCAAGCACCCTGGCCTGCCCACCAGCTCCGGACAGGGGCCCGGGCGCCTGTGTTCCCTGCCTTCCCGAGCCCATCCTCCCGGGCAAATCCTAGCGCCACTCCTGCTCAGGCCTCGCCTTCATGAAGCTTCTTCCCTAGAGCCCCGCGGCACAGTCCGGGCATCGGGACTTACGGCGGCGCCATAAGGGCGGGTGGCCAGGGTGGAGAGTCAGGCTGTCAGGTCCACAGGGACCCTTGCAGAAACAGTGGTAGGACACGCAGCTGGCACCTGCCCTTCCGGTCCACACGGTCGACCCTTAAAGGGGACACGGTGACTGGGCTTGTCACGCCACCGTGAGCTCCCAAGGTCCTCGGGTCTGCAGCAGGGACATTCAAGTCACTGACCCCACAAAGTTCCCACAAACTTTACGGTGTCTCAGGCACCAGGAAAGATGATTTGGGGAAAGGAGATAAAGAAAGGGAATGAGAAGCAGAGATTAAATCACGGTCTCACCCCAAAGGTCTCACTGGATCCTTTCCGCAGGACGCACTGAACCCGCTATGTGCACAGTGGGCTGGCGGCACTGACAGGAGGCCACCGTCCCCCACCTGTTGGTGAAAGGGGATTCGAGGGCTGGTTTTGATCAGAACGAAGGGCACAATCGACCCGAGACCCAGGGCACCGCCACCCTCACGCCGGGGCGGGAAGCCCGTTCCTCCTCCTGGGCTGGGAGCTGTGCGGCAGACTCCACACCGGCCGCGACCTGTCCCCCCAACCCCCCCGGCCCGCTGCTTCGGAGACACGGGGACGTGGAGAGGGAGTCCGAGAGCATCTGGAACGAGGGATGCCCGCGCCCGGTGTCGGGACGAGCCGCCGTGACAGAGTGGCAGGTCCCGACCACACACTTAACGTGCTGTGCAAGGAACTCAACCCGTCATCGGGATGTCACCTGCCCCCACCGCGTGGGGACATGACAGGGAGCTTCTGAGGGAGGGCTAGTCCCACAGGATCGGAACCCACCTCACCTCCCCTCAGTTTGAAAGCGGCCTTGTTTACCTTCCTCAAAACCGAACACAACCCCTCCCACCGAAGCCGGAGCCTGGGCCAGCGTCCCTGCCTCCCCCACCACTCCCAAAGCCTCTGTTCTGACATCGCATCCAACCACAGCCCAGCGAGGCCCAAGTGCTGGGCCGGGGTGGGGGGTGGGCGGGGCGGGCAGGGGTCTCCCACGGCCCCCGATTCCCTGCTCCAAACTCAGGGACACCGTTGGGCACGATCGCCCTGGAAGAAGGGACCCAGCACCGACAAAACCTCTCACAAAGCCACACGGTTGTCCAGCGTAACTTAAAACTAGGAATGCAAACCAAACAGTGAGCACTGGGCCTCCCGTCTCCTCCCCCACACCCCACGTCACTTCTAACGGCCGGCCACATTTTTAACTTCTTCCTGCTCTGTACTACCACTGACTAGGCTGTCCTCTTCTGTGGAATTTACCGTGAATCCTTTAAACAATCTGACTTGACTCTGTACCTTACGAAGGCGCTACAAATCAGCTGGAAAAAAACAAGTCCCATCCAGTTCTACGACCCATACCAAATTTACTATTTTGGTATAATTTCTGCAAGCCTGTCTTCTCGCACAAGAATCAGCTAAACTGGGAGTGTTAGTGACAACACTCCAAGCACCCTTTTCTTTTGGACAACTAAATATACAAGAACACATCCTGCCCCCGTAGCACCAAGTTAACAAATTTAAAAACAAAAACACGGTCTGCCGGTCTCCGGGGCCAAAGCACATGAACTCAGCAGGAAGCTATGGAAGGCACGCTGGGCAGCTGCCCCGAGCACACAGCCGGCCCAGCTAACGGCCGGCACTCTCCCCAAATGGAGTCCAGATACAGTGAGTGTGCTCTGGGTTGATAAGATGCAAATGAAAACAAACTTCCATAGATAAAAACAGAACCACTTTTCCCAAATATGTACAATCCAAGAGGCCTTGGCTGCAGCTGCTTTTTGGGGGGACGGGAGAGTGTTAATCCCGTACTCACTCAAATCATGAATACCACACGTGCAACGTGCGATGACGCACACATCCAGAAACGCGCCACCGGCCCATCAGAAGACTCTCTCAGGCATCAGGGCCCGGAGCGTGCCAGGCCCTGGAGACCAGCGTGGGAGGAGGCCCCCGTTCTTACAAAGCTCAGGACAGGACACGCGTAAACACTCGGCCCCACGATGAGGTCAGGGCCACCCACCTCGTGCTCCGCCTATACACAGCACAGACGGCCAGTGTCCGGATGACAAAAGTGAGCAGAGCCGAGGAGAGCCAAGGGCGCAGTCCCTGCAACGGGGACACAGAGGGACAGGGGAAAACCACAGGAGGCGGTGCACGCCATGACGGGACCCAGACCTAGAACGGAGCGGGCGCGGAGAAGTGTGGGACAGGGACTGGAAGCACGGGCATGAGACAAATCCTAAAATGTCGCCTAAGCCAACGGAGCCCCTGAGCGCTTTTCGACAAGGGGACACCTGAGTTCCAGCCGGCAGGTGGTGGGCACAGTGATGTGTGCAAGACAGAGAAGGCGGACAGATGAGGCTACTTGCTGAGGGACTGAAGGACTAGTTCCCGAAACAGCTGGCCGGAGTCTAAGCACACAGTGCCCATCACGTCACATGAGGGGAAACCGAGTCACCGTGGCGCCTGGGCTCCAGCAGAGAGGGCCATGGAACACAGGAGGGAGAACACGGAAGGCACTCCTGCCCAGCCCCTCCCCACGGAAGACAGAGCACGCGTGAACCCACGCTAAGGGCCACAACAGAGCCACTGACAAAGGACCAAAGATCCCGGGAGCCCCAGTGCTGCCGCCTTCCCCACCGGGACCGCAGCTTAAAACAAGTATTATTTTGTTAAAAACCGAGGACACAGCCTCTTAACCGTCCGGAGGCACCGCACGCAGGCCTCCACGGTGGCTGCCGTCCCCGACCACACCTCCCTCGGCCGGGACCGCGGACTGCGCGTCGCCGGAGGTCCTCAGTGGCGCAGGCCAGCCGGGTGTCAGTTACCAGCGGCCCCTTAGCAGCCGCCTGATAAACACGGGGTTACGGTTACTGCTCCAGATTCTCTGCGCACCGGCCAGGCCGGGCTTAGGCACAGGCCTCGCAGGGGAAGTTTACATCGCACGGTATCCCTGGACGAACAGCACGTGCGGGCCGGGGCGGAGGGGCCGGACCCCACTGACCGTCTCAGTGTCCCAAGCCTCGTCTGCAAAGCGGACAAGGCCACAGATCCAGGCCACGGGGCTGTCGTGGGAGTGAAGCAACTCGGGTCTATCAGCCGCTCTTATCGTATCGTCGTCTCCTGTGGCGTCTGCTCGGTTTGAGGACAACGAAGCTGGAAAGCAAGGGATGTGGAGGCTTCATGAGCTCATCCGTGGATCGTCTATCCGGATTCACCGGCCTGCGGTCGCTCGGCCTCCCTTCCGGGAGCCGGCCCCGTTACGTGACTGGGGGTCACGTTCGAACGCCCTGCTGGAGACCGCCGACAGCCAGCATACGAACCGGGGGTTCCTGCAGCCACCCTGAGGGAGGTCCCGGGGCCACACAACCCTGACTCTAGCAGCCACAGGGCCTCAAGAGGAAGAGATCGGTGCGGGGTGAGAGGGTGTGGGCAGAGGAAAATTCCAGCGCCCTCCGTCCCAAGCACCTGACCTGTGATGCGTGTCAAGGGAGCCGTGAGTGGAGTCCCGTGCGCCCAAAATCCAAAGGACCCTTCTTTCTGGAGCAGGACTGCCTGCCCTGTGTGGGGGTCCGGTCTTTGGAAACTCACGCCTGAAGCATGACTTGGTTGTCGAGATGAAGAACCATTGACATAATTACTAAAACAAATCTTGAACAGACGCGTCACAGAACGGAATAAGCATCCTATTTCTGTACGTTCATACAGTTGATTTTCCTGAAGACTCACACTTCAATCCACATAAAAAGTTGTCGTTTCTGCTCAAAGTTACTCAGTCTTCTGTGAAATACATCTGTTAAGTCTCTCCAAAACCTATTAGATGAGGGTATGTGCCAAGGAAGTCCAGGACTTGTTTTCATCACAAGAACACCCCGAGAGCAAGCCCCTGGGCAGCCGAGCCCTCCCCGCAAGGAAAAGGCAGGCAGCGCCCCAGATGCCAGAGCAGCCAGCCCCCTGCTCCAACCGTCCCCATGGGGCCTGGGGGCCCGAAGCGCAGCACCCCAGTCCACTGAGCCCAGCGGTCACAGCCACGCACTAGTAACGCTCCTATGAAATTCTCTTCAAAGGAAAATTTAAAGCAAAACCAGAAGGGCGCCTGGTGGCTCAGTCAGTCGAGCACCAGAGCCTTGACTGACTTCGGCTCAGGTCATGATCCCGGGGTCGTGGGATCGAGCCCCGCGTCAGGCTCTGTGCCGGAGCCGGCTGGGGATTCTCGCTCTCTCCCCCGCTGCCCCTCCCCCCACTCACAGGCTGGATCTCTCGAGAATGAAAAATAAGAAGTGTGGAGCAAAAGTGGAGGGCACAGCGATTCTAAAAGTTGGTGACACAAAATCACGAACTAGGTTGGAGCCTTTGCACCTAGGGCTGCTGTATACCTCCCACCATGCCCTTCTCTCAGGTAAAAGGTGCCCCAGACGGTGCCACTTAACAAAGCTCGAGTGCTCAGATTCCATCCCCGGCCCTGGAGTGAGCAGAGGGAAGGCACATGGCTGACCCACACCTACTGGGTGACAGTACCTCCACACCGTCCAGGTGAACGGGAGACAGTGTGCTGCTGAGTCAAGGGCCTGGTATCTTTAAAAGTCAGTCCTTGGGGCGCCTGTGGGGGCTCAGTCAGTTATGCGTCTGGCTTCGGCTCAGGTCATGATTTCACAGTTCATGAGTTCGAGCCCCAAGTCAGACTCTGTGCTGACAGCTCGGAGCCTGGAGCCTGCTTCAGACTGTGTCTCCCTCCCTCTCTGCCCCTCCCCTGTCCGTGCTGTGTGTGTGTGTGTCTCTCTCAAAAATAAACATAATTATGGGAACGTAAGCTGCTGCAGCCACTCTGGAACACAGGAGGGAGGTTCCTCAAAAAACTAAAAACAGAACTTCCCTACGACCCAGCAACTGCACTAGTAGGTATTTATCCAAGGGATACAGGTGTGCTGTTCCGAAGGGGCACATGCACCCCCATGTTTATAGCAGCGCTATCGACAGCAGCCAAAGTATGGAAAGAGCCCGAATGTCCATCGACGGATGAATGAGTAAAGAAGATGTGGTATACACACACAACGGAGTATTACTCGGCAATCAAAAAGGATGAAATCTTGCCATTTGCAACTACGTGGATGGAACTGGAGGGTGTTATGCTAAGTGAAATCAGTCAGAGAAAGACAAACATCATATGACTTCACTCATTCAATGAGGACTTTAAGCCACAGAACAGATGAACATAAGGGAAGGGAAACAAATATGAAAACAGGGAGGGGGACAAAACACAAAAGACTCTCAAATATAGAGAACAAACAGAGGGTTGCTGGAGGGGTTGTGGGAGGGGGGATGGGCTAAGCGGGTAAGGGGCACTAAAGAACCTACTCCTGAAATCACTGTTGCACTATATGCTAACTAACTTGGATATAAATTTTAAAAAATAAAAAATAAAAATAGACACGATTAAAAAAAAAATGTGAAAAAAAAATCAGGCCTTAACAAATTTATTCACTATAGGAGAATCCTAATGAGCTATCTCCAAAAACAAACAAAAAAACCTCCAAAGGTAAATTACTAAGAATTAAAGAAACCCCATTTCAGGTCGCCTGGGTGGCTCAGTCAGTTAAGCATCCAAGACTTGATCCTGGCTCAGGTCATGATATCACGGTTCGTTGAGTTTGAGCCCTGAGTCGGGTTCTGTGCGGACAGTGTGGAGCCTGCTTGGGATTCTCTCCCTCTGCCCCTCCCCTGCTCACACGACCTCTTTCTCAAAGTAAATAAACCTCTAAAAAAAGAACTAAATCACATTTCACTGGGGAAAAGGACAGAATAGCCATTCATATAATATGGCTAGATAAAAACAAAAATGGCAAAATAAAAATCAGACTCCATACCTCACTCAAAAATTCTAGATAAATATTTTAAACATATTCAGAAGGTAAATATAGATGGACAGAAATATCTAAACTAAGAGACAGAAACAACCCAGCAGCAAAAAGTTGACAGAATCAACTAGGTAAAAACTTGTTTCTGAACAACTCATCCCAAACAGATGTCTCATATTTTATAGGCCGTGTTTTGACTGGAAATAAAAAACACAACAGACTTAGAAATGAGCAAAAATGAAGAATGTTATATAGGTTGAACTCAGCAGTAATTTCAAAAACTCCCATTTGTGAACAAAAAGGCTGTAAATAAATATTCTGGGGGCACATGGGTGGATCAGTCCATTGGCTGAGTGTCTGAGTCTTGATTTCAGCTCAAGTCATGATCCCAGGGTCGTGGGATCGAGCCCCGTGTCAGGCTCTGTGCTAAGCGTGGAGCTTGCTCAGGACTCTCCGCTCTCCCTCTGTCCCTCCCCCAGGCTCGCTCTCTAAAATTAAAAAAAAAAACAAAAACTGAACCGCGGTGAAGAAAAAAGATTAAAACTAGGTATTTAATAGGAAAATACTAGAAGCTATGGCTTCCAGAAGGACTAACACGAACAGGCCGGCACCCGAAAGCCGCAGGTGTAGAGCACAGACCCGAGGAGGGAGAAAGCACGCTCCCCACACGCTGACCGAAACCTCAAGAGCCTCGACAGCATGGACTCGGTCCCTGAAAACAGAACTTAACTCACAAGGAGAAAACGCACACCAGCACGAACAGCAGAAAAGTTCAAAGATTCAGTGACTGGAAACGTGCCCAGGCCAGAAGGCTCTCCAGGCAAGTCACCTCTCCTCTCACGGACAGAGCGCACGCACGGCTTCCGGGTGAGACGGGAGCCGGGCCGGGGCCCCCTCTACCCTCGGGAGCCCTGGGGACTTCCGTCAGAGGGACTTAAACCAGGCCTACTGGGGACAAGGAGGAAAGTGCCCACGGTCGGTATTAACGATTAGGTTAAGAAAAAATGGGGGCGGGAAGCAGAGAGGAGAAATCTAGCCGGGCTCTCTAGCTATAAAAGTAGATACCTTTCTAAGCCAAGAGCACAGTGAGGTGACTGGATTAAAGGCAACATAAAAACTTACTTTCTCACTTGCTTATACATAACAGCCAGTCAGGAAAGGGCATCAGACAGAGGCGGGTACCTGGAGTCGCCGTGCCCTTCGTTTCCAAGTGTCAGAACACCCAAGATAGGCTTGAAAGCGAGCTGCCCTTTGGGGCAGCCACTCCTACGGACACAGTGTGATACTGGCCTGAGACGAGAGAACAAGAAAGAAAGAAGTCCAGCAACACAGTGACAGCAGCATACAAGACAGGGACCAGCGTTGGGGGGGGGGGGAATCTGGGAGAAAGTCAGACCACTTCACAAACGCACCACGTGAATTAAAGAGAAATATACACGTGAAAGTGAAGAAAATGAGAAAATCTTCCGTCGTACAAGATGGAGGGGATTGAACCAAAGGCCAAAAGAGAGACACCTTTCTGGAGAAGAAATCAAGACCGCCCACGGCAAGCGTAACGGACAGACAACTGCAAAGACCACCTTCAACAGAGCAGGCAAAGGCCCAAGAAACCACAACATGACAGGAACCCAGGGAGTCCCAGCCCTCCAGGGATGTGTGCCAAAGTAACAGAAAGATGGCCCATCTAAGTGACCAGGGAAATGTAAAATTTAAACACCGGGGGTGCCTGGGTGGCGCAGATCAAGGGTCCACTGTCGACCTCGGCTCAGGTCTTCATCTCAGAACCCACGATGGGCTCCGTGCTGGGCATGGGGCCCGCTTTAAAAAAAAAAAAAAAAACAAAAACAAAAAACCACCCAGCCAGGATTTTCACAGTTATGCGAGGAATCCGTTGTTGATGGAAAAGCGTTCTCTGTGGGAAGCGATGACCGTCAACTTTCATACGGACATTTCCAACCATTCGACTTCCAGGAACCAAATTTAACAGACCTCCTCCCACAAGAACAGACTGCGGTTTGCAAGAACGCCACACCGTGTGGGAAGAAAATAGAGCAACGCCCCCCGCCTCCCCGCCAGGCTGCACAGGACAAGGAGGCCGAGGCTGCCATGGGTGCCGGAGGCGGGCCCACGCCACGCGGGGGCGGCCGGGTCCACACACCAGCCACACCAGAACCCGCTGGGCGCCCCGTCTCCGCCCGACGGGCACAGTCCACAACTTTCCTCGGGCCTTCTGAACGGCCCTTGAACACTTCACCACAGCTCACCAGCTCACCGGACTCTGCACAGACCGGGCGAGGGACGGAGGCCACGGCTCATTCTGTTCCGGCTCCAGACCGATGGCATCAGAGCCTTGGCCTCACAGCGGAGCCTTGGCGAACCCCCCCGTCTCAGGTAAGAGGTTGCCTGCTCAGGCCCAGGCTTGATCAGCAACAACATTCCCAACTTCAGGGGTGGGTGGAGTGGCCAGGCAGCCCCCCGGCCACCTCGAGGCCGACCAGGGTCAGCTCGGCAAGGGGGCGGCCGGAGAAGGAGAAAACAATTGAACATCTCTGGTCTGGGAGTCCGACTTTCCTACCTCTTTATTAGTGGAAGCAGAGTGCATGTGACAGGACATTGTGTGTTCGCGGTATTTCTGACGGACCCATCCATCAACACTGGGAAATACTGGCGCTTAATACCCTCTGCAAGGGAAATTCGTGTCCAGATGGTAGGCTGGACAGCATCGGAAGAACTGCTCGGGAAAGAAACACAGCTATGTGACATGGTGCGCACGTCAAGAGATGTACATGTACTGATACTCAACCGTGAACTCTGCTGTGGAAGTGACAAAACTGGAGAAAATGCCTGAGAAACAAGCCTCGCACGGGCTCCGGGCCCCACGACACCGCTGTTGACGGCGTGCCCGTCTGGGGATGGAGGGACGGTGCCACGAGCTGCACTTGTGCTCAGGCTCCCACTCCCACAGGCAGGTCCGGCTGCCTCCGGAAGAGACTGGAACGTGAGCCCCCGCCCCGCTGCGGCACCAGCTAGGGCGAGCAGTCCTGGAGGGGAGGGGAAGGGCGAGGCGTGGGCCAGAGGCCCACGGCAGGTGGTCAGCAAGCACAGGGGTCTCCCCGAGGCAGGAGAAAGGAGCCACTGCCGTGCTTCCGCAGTATCGTCTGCAGCCCCAGGCCCTGGGGCAGGCCCGCTTACTAAGGGCCTGTTTTCTGTGAGTGTCGGGGGTCATGCAAGGAAGGACTTTCAGTACGAGGACGCAGTCTCCCGAGCTGCCAGCACGAGGGGAGGGAGGGCTGGCGAGAGGGACATGACAGCGAGACGCTCCTTCCTGGGACACATCAGTCCCAAGTGAGAGAAACTGGTTCATTAGACCACGAAACTGACCATTTACTGCTCAGTGATCCAAACAGGAAAGAAATGTCCTAAACCAAGATGCACCCTTAAGCCCTCCCATACCAGGCCTGGTCAGGACTTCGCACAGAGGAGCAGGGCACAGTGACCTCCCAGGGGAACAAGGAGAAATGAACAGGGTGGGCTGGCAGTCGCGAGGCTCACTCCTCGAGCACCAGCTCGGGGAGTAGCGCCCCCACCAAGTGGGCCCCCGTTCTCGGGGCACGTGGACTCCAGAATAGATCCCCTGTTTCCTGAATGCTCAGACAGCAGGAAAAGGACCAACGATCGGCTCCCCAATAAACGGCTCACGCAGCCAGGTGGTCGGAGGGCAATGGCCACAAACCAAGAAGAAAGCGTCTGCTGCCCTGGAGTGAACCGCCAGTGACAGGCCTGTGGCACCTCCCCCTGCATCTCCCTAACCAGCGACACTGCCCAAGTCCCAGCTAGTTCTGGTCTCTGGAAATCGGCGGTCACTGGGATTTCCCCATTTCTCACTGACAGGAGTAAGAGCCGTTACCGCTTTCCCTACCTTGACCATCTGAGATGTCAAGATCAAACAGCTAATTTAGACAAGAGAAAAGCATCTGGCCTGAACCAAGGTCTACGCCTACTTAACGCAGCTCACAGAAGTGCAAGGAGCAGCATTTTCACAGCTGAAGAAGATCGGAAAGTGGCCCAAGTGACCAGATTGGGAAAAGTACCCAAAACCAAAGTGGAAACATTGCGCCGACGTTAAGAACACAGGAGATGGCGACAGAGGAAGAAGAAGTTAAGCCAATGCTTCTCGGAGGACTTGCATCGTTAAACTACCTGATGCACGAGTACCAACCCCCTCAGAAACACCTTAGATGGTCACAGAATCTCGTTTCCGTGTAATTTTTTAAAAGGTCATCGGGTCACAATAGCAAGTGTTCAAACAGCGAGGAGCCTGGAACTGCTTCGGATTCTGGGTCTCCCTCTCTCTCCGCCCCTCCCCCACCACTCACACTCTCGGACTCATAATAAAAAAAATTTTTTTAGGGGCGCCTGGGTGGCGCAGTCGGTTAAGCGTCCGACTTCAGCCAGGTCACGATCTCGCGGTCCGTGAGTTCGAGCCCCGCGTCGGGCTCTGGGCTGATGGCTCAGAGCCTGGAGCCTGTTTCCGATTCTGTGTCTCCCTCTCTCTCTGCCCCTCCCCCGTTCATGCTCTGTCTCTCTCTGTCCCAAAAATAAATAAACGTTGAAAAAAAAAATTTAAAAAAAAAAAAATTTTTTTTAAATACACACGTACATACATACAAACAGCTCAGCAACAAGGAAGCTCCTCCGGTTAACTGACTCGTCAAACAAACACTCTCAACAACAGCACAAGTGCAGAATAAAGGTGATGTTCTCAAATGCCAACTTGAGAGTGGACATTTGACCACTTGACCGGGATGCCCTCCACCAAGAAACCTCAGCAGAAAGACTCTGGGAGTCAGACACCTCCCGCGTGTGCCATTCGAGAAGAAACGGTTTACGGCGGGAAGCGCGCTCAGCAGCACCCACCGCTCTGCCGGCTTCAAGAACGTTAAGACCACAGCTCTAGTGCGGCGCGTCCCCAAAGCGCCACCTCGTACTGGTTGACCCGGGACCCGCCGTCAGCACCCGGTGTCCTCGGGGCACCGCCGACCTGCTCTATCAAGAGGTTCACCCCGCCCACCGTCACTGACGACTGTGAAATTCCACGTCTGTTTAGTTCCAGGGATTCACCACAGTTCCCCAGGAACAGAGAAACCATCTATCCCAACAGCATCAACGCGAGCAGGCTTTCCAGCGTCAGAATTTCAGCTCGTGAAACCGCATCCGACAGAGCCCTTTCCGGCGACCTCCCTCCACGCCGCTCTTCTCCAAAGGCACGGAGGCCTCAGGACAACACACGTCGGCATCTTTCACGGTTTTCCCTGGGTTCAACGGTCTTCTCATACTCGCAATGAATTCTGCAGTGCTTTGCTTTTTTAAACGGTCTCCACGAGATTTTCTAAAATATCCCTTGTTTTCAATAAAGACACACTTGATTTTGGAAAGTTCCCGATGCCTTCCAACTGGGCCTGCACAGAGGCCAATGTGTCCGTCAGGGAGTAAGCACTTTGGTCCTCCTCTCCTTCAGGCAGGACCCGGCCGCTCATCCAAAACAAAGCCGAGTGGGGTCATTCAAATGCAACCCGAGTCTAGTTTGACATTCCTGTGGCTGGAATTCTAGTTCTTAACGGTGACTGTAACAGATTTTACACCTTGAGAAACAAAAAAAGGCCTTTATTTTTGCCCGCATCTCTGTCACTGCAAGACTTTGCCGTACATATCACATCTTTAAGTGAGCTCGCGTCAAACGTACCCTAGAAAACTAGAACCTACTAGGAACGAAGAGCTGCACAGCTGTTTCTTTCTTCTCTGTAAAACTGTTACCACACGGGAAGTGTCAATACGCTGCTAATCATTCTAGAACATAAATAGGAGACTCTTCGTACACTCTCCAAATATGCTGAGGGAAAGGAACACGTGGAACGGAAGATCAGCACCCACCTTCACGAACAGAAGGAAACGGTAACGAAGCAGCCCCGCGAGCCCAGGCACAAAATCATACGCAGACACAAGAAGACTGTAGCCCCACTCAGGAAAGAATGCACCAAACACATTCGCATTTATTATTTTTTTTAAGCAAATGACAAAGACCCAGTTACCAGCTTTACTTTTTTAAACCTAAGCTTAACATTACATATTTAAACAATTGTCAAAACTTACTAAGTTGCCAGCATTCATGCACTAGAAAAACATCCTCAATTTATATTAAACGAGAAATGTATTACCATTAATGCATTAATATCTCTCACTACTAAATACTGAAAAAGACTGAAATTATTTTTTTTGTGGAAGATTCATCCTGGCAATGTTAACTTCACAGCAGGCTGACTCTACTTGGCTCACGTTTCAAACACGATGGAAAAGCAGGTCCGTGCTGGTGTTAGTGTACGAAAGGGTCACGGCCACCTTGGATCACGTTTAATAAGAAAGCAAAGTGCATACAGAGATTTACAACAATTTTAAAGACAAAAAAAAAAAAAAAAAAGAAGGCAAAAACAAAAACAAAAAACAAAACGAAACAAAAACCCAATGGTCCTATTATGTGGTCCCAACAATAAACTCAAGAGTCTATGACAAATAGGGCTCCGATGAGCTGTGTATAAATACTTTAGATTAGGTACAGTTATACTGAGAGTCGAGTTCGTGTGAAATCTTCAAAAACAATGTTTCTGTTACTCCTCACCGGCGCCCGATATGGTTCGTTACGGTTGTTACAGTTACGTGTCTGTTACTTTCTGTTACGCGGCGCGAGCGTCGGGTGTTACTTGTTATCCAAGCGCAGCAGCTGCTCCTTACCATTTATCGTTAAGGACTTTAACTGGCCGTTCTCTTCAACTTCTACTCTTTCCTCGCCATTCTCGACAATTCTGAAAGAGAAAACGCACTCAGAACCTGTTTTTAACGTAAAGGCATGTGAACGTATCTGCGTATTTTGAAAACACATCGTGCCCGCTGACATACGTGAAATCGCTTGCGCGGAGGGTTAAAAACACAGCAGCGAAAGGCAACCTACTGACGACAGTCCCTCCCGAAGACAGAAGACACGTTTACGCTGAGGTAAAAGTTGTCTCAGGTACACATGGCCGAACGCTGAACACACGCACAGACACTAGCCATCAAAATGGCAAATGTCGCCAACAAAACTCACTACGCGTGAACTGTGACGTCATCACACGTGTCAAGTGTGCCTCTAAGTGAGCATTATTTCTGATACGTATTATTCAGCAGAGGTTTAAAAGCAAAAGCTCTAATTTGGACATTAAAAGATCCCAATGGTGCCAGATTTAACAGACACCCTGTATGTCAAGCTACTGGGGGAGGTGGTCAACAGGAAATGTGGCACCCGTGAAACGTTACGCCTACTTATTTGAAAGAGAGACGAACCCCATACCTCTTTGTAGTGATTTTTCTGCCGTTCACCATTTTTGTAGAAGTGGATATAGATTTGAAGGTGCCCATCCCGCTGCCACCAAACGCCGTGGACGAGAAGGAAGTGAGGCCCCCGTGACCTGCCGACCCGAAGGAAGTAAATCCTGCCGGAAAACAGCATGTTCAGTACGGGTTTAATGCAAGTCTGAGGAACCCATCGGACGAGGTGAGCACACCTAAGCAGGGCGGCCGCAGAGCCGGGGGGCACACGGGTGCTCCTCCAGACCCCGGGGCGTGGGGCAGAGCCCTGCTCCCCTTCTGAAGTCCTACACTTCCTCTCCCTCTCCTTTACACGGCGCTCTGCGGGCGCACGGGCGTCTCTCCCCCCGGTCAGAGGCCCCCAGCTGAGCACCACGTGGTGCGCGGGGGACCAGGACGGCAGTATGCACGGTCGTGCTGCAGGGACGGTGCGGCTTCCCCAGCGGGGGTGCCCCCCCAACCTCCTTACCTTCTTGCGACGCGACCACGGGAGAGGAGACTGAGTTATCAAAAAGCTCAAGTAATTTTAGAAAGAACACTGCAAGTAGTTACGTGACAAAGCACGGACCCACACGTTTCAAGGAAAGCGTCCTCAATCGTGGCCGTCACACCGCAGCTGAAAACCCCCGCCTTCCACAAGTCACACTCACGCGAACCAACGTCTCCTACTGAGACTGGTCTGCTGGTCTCTGGGGCTTACCACCTGTCCCACTTGTGAATGTCCCCATTAGACCAAACGCCCACACTCCCTAAACGCAGCTCTGCACAAGGCTCCTGAGGGAAGGTCTCCGTCCACACGGGCCCCTCACCACACATTAGACACAGTTCCTTAAATGAAGGCCTATTCGATGATATTTTACACCAGCTTTGTTTGACTCTCCCTTAAACTTGAGCAAATTAACCTTCAGCATACTGCACGCCTGTACCGGCAGGGTCTGCTGGAGAGAGGCTGTCGACAGAAGCCCTCTGCCTCCGTGTCCAAGAGAGCCAACGACCTCCCTGTTACCAGCACGGGCCTTGAAGGGAGGAACGTTTTGAGCTGCTTTGCAGGGAGCCTTCATAACAAGCACTGCCAATTCTAACCATGTAGCATTTGAAAGAAAAATCAGAGAATCCAAAACACAAGCGCCCCTGTTAAGAGGACTACATGACCTTCAAAATAAATAAATAAAAGACCCTAATTTTTCAGGTAAACATGTAATTGTTATCATGCCATGTGCACATTACTCAGATTGATGGGCTGCCTTTATTTGTTGTTAAGATTTCATTTTTCTAAGTAATCTCTACACCCAACACGGGGCTCGAACTCACAACCACGGAGATCAAGAATCTCACGCTCCTCTGACTGAGCCGGCCAGGTGCCCCTGATGCGCTGCCTTAAAATGGCCACTCGGCCACTGTGTGTGGCAGAGCAATCCCACAACTGCAGCCCCTAGTGGACCCCCCTGAGCCATGGTCACTTGCAGACTTGGGGGGGTGGGGCGCTGTTAACACCTCCCCTCCCCCACCTTCTGATCCCATCAACCCGGACTCTTCTACAATCATCCCTATTGTTTTTACAGCTGCCAAGGAGGTTAGACAAAAAAAGGATCAGGCAGTTTGTCTTCAGTTATTTACTCAAATCAAGTAACTCGTTTTAACCAGGAGTTTCATTAAATGTTGACCTTTAGAGGCACCTGGGTGGCTCAGCGGGGTAAGTGTCGGACTCTCGATCTCAGCTCAGGTCATGATCTCACAGTTCTTAGGTTCGAGCCCCACGTCGGGTTCTGCACTGACAGTGTAGAGTCTGCTTGGGATTCTTTCTCCCTCTCACTCTGCTCTTTCCTCTCTCAAAATAAACAAACATTGGGGCGCCTGGGTGGCGCAGTCGGTTAAGCGTCCGACTTCAGCCAGGTCACGATCTCGCAGTCCGTGAGTTCGAGCCCCGCGTCGGGCTCTGGGCTGATGGCTCAGAGCCTGGAGCCTGTTTCCGATTCTGTGTCTCCCTCTCTCTCTGCCCCTCCCCTGTTCATGCTCTGTCTCTCTCTGTCCCAAAAATAAATAAACGTTGGAAAAAAAAAAAAATTTTTTTTTAAAAAAATAAATAAATAAACAAACATGGAAAAAAATTAAATAAATAAATAGACACCGATCTGTAACAGTAAGATCAGAAGTGGGTTTTCGGGGGAACCTGGGAGGCTCAGTCAGTTGAGCGACCACCTTCAGCTCAAGTCATGATCTCGTGGAGTTTGAGCCAGCCTGCCTTGGCTCCTCCGTCCTCTCTCTCTCTGCCCCTCCCCCACTCGTGCCTGCTCTCTAACCTAAATACGAAAAAAAAAGAACACAACTGCATTGACTGAAAGTGTTTATCAGCATTAATGTCTGTTCAGATATCAGAAATCAGATCTAAGACTTAATACCTGTATCCAAGGAAGAAAACCCTCCTCCAAATGACGGAAATCCACTGAAGGCAGAGAAAAACGACCCTGTGCCTTGGTTCCTGCTTCCACGGGGGCCTCTTCGACTCCCAAAAAAGTCCTCAAATGGGTCTTCTAAAAACAAACACAGTCACGTTTTATTTTTCCATGAGAGAGCGAGCTGCGATGAGGGGAAACGGTTTAACGCCTTAGAACACATTTTCGCCTCAGAAGAAAAACCTCCACGAGAAGTTTTAACACAGCTCGTCTGCAGAGCAACCAAAGTTCATCCAATAAACCGGCAGTTTTACGGACTCGTTTAACTCAACTAAAGCTAGAATCCATTAGGAAATAACTGACTGCTGACGCAATCCCCGTATGTACAAATACAAAATTCGGGACCACTGATGCGTGCTTCAAACTCCGACGGGGAGAGGTTTTAACAGCCTCTGAGCGGGAGCCGCGAGGCTCTGTCCCCGCTGCCGCCACCTGCAAGGGAAAGACGGTTCCGCACGCAGGGAGCTGCACTCCACACAGCCTGGGCTGCCCTCCCCAACGTAATCCAGAGACAGAAACAAAAATCGATTATTCTCACATTCACATAACACAGAGAGACTGTTGTATCAAGTGAGGCAAAACGTAACAGCTCCTGATTCTGGGCCACAGTGTTTAAGAATTCCATTTACTTTTCTGTAAGCCTGACGTCTCAAAAAAATTTAAGAAAGGATTAGTCAAAGTCAAACTTGAATAATGCACTTTACGAGAAAATTACTAATACAATAGAAAACGTATTGCTCTTAAAGACACCAAAATGCTCCTGAAAATAAGAACAGTCCATTTATTTTTGGTTCAGTCAATGAGCACTTACCAAAAACACAGGAATACAAACTTTCCTCTCTCTCTGTCTCTCCCCCGCTTTGTACTCTCTCAAAAGTCAATAAATAAACGTTAAGGAAAAAAAAAGAAAAAAATGCATTCCGGAGAAAAAGAAAAGTAACGCATTACAACCCCACAACTACAGAATCCGTACGGTGTAGGTGGCGCCTGGGTGGCTTAGTTGGTCCAACTTCGGCTCAGGTCACGATCTCGCGGTTCAAGAGTTCAAGCCCCACATCGGGCTCTGTCTGGGCTGACAGCTCAGAGCCTAGAGCCTGCTTGGGACTCTGTGTCTCCCTCTCTCTCTGCCCCTCCCCCACTCGTTCTCTTTCTCTCCCTCTCCCTCTCTCTGCCCCTCCCACTTGCGCGTTGTCTCTCTCTCTCAAAAATAAACATGAAAAATTTTTCAAAAACAAAAAAGAATCAGGATGGCGTTTTTTGTTTTTTTTTTTTTTTTTTTTTTTTTTTTTTAAAACCGGGCAAGAGTGACCAGAGCAGGGACATTCATACACTGGAAGGGAAAGGACAGTCAATATGACAAGTCAACACACAGCGAGCACTGGCCCCAAGCACAGATGGCGATCCACAATCCAACTCAAGTTCACAAACAAACGTGACCCGAGGGACGCAGCACGCCAAGGTCAACTCTGTCCACGGTCTGAAAAGATGGGACGCAGGGCCGTGAGCGATCGTGAAGGGCTCGGCGCGGCCGGGGCAGCGCGAAGCCAGCTCGGAACAGGGGCAAGGAGACGGCACACGCACAGACTCAGCCTCGAGACCGGAGCTGCTCGGTGCGAATCGGCTGGCCTGCTTTATCCAATGCTGCATGTATTAAGATGGGCCAGAAGGAAACATCTGGAGAAACTGGTTACCAGTGCCTTCCCGAAAGATCTAGAAAGGAGGCGCCAGAGGAAGAAGGAGAGCCCGTGTGCATCCCCGTGCAGAGACCCGGTAACAGATCCCAAGTGCTTGCTGCTGGCAGGCCCCCCGGAACTGTCCTGTCGGAACTTCGCTCCCACACTGCACGGCCAATGCTACCCTCTACAAAGTTAAATTTAAGGAAATCCCTTAAAACCTACCCTACAAACGGGGCTGGGAGTACAGTCAGCCCATCAGAAGCACAAATGGAAGTGAATCACGAACTCTGAAACTAGTAACATACTGTGAACTTCTCAGGAGGCTCATCCTATCAAATAAAACCCAAGCGACCGATTTACGGGCCCCTCCTTCCCTTAACCCCACGACCTACACACCCACGGTGCCAGATCTCCTGTCAGGGGTCCCTGGGGTCAACCCCCACATGGAGAAACAGAAACCTCACGAATGCAATTTCAACTCACGGTGTGGCGCGGAAATTCTCACTCTCCCCTAAGAAGTAACCACTAAGAACGGTTTTCACCTGAGCCGCGTGAGGCTCTGACGCCCCCGGACGATGCTCTAAGCAAGTTGGCCTCCCCGACACGCCAAGGCCGCACCGGCCCCGAGTCCCCCGCTGCCTAAAGCCCAGCTCGGCTGCGGCCTCCTGAGGTTCTCCGGGCAGCCAGCTGCGGCGAGGCTCCACCGCCACCGAGGACGTGCGTGGGCTCCGGGCTCGCACCCTGAGCGAAAAGAAGCCCTGGGTTAGAAAACCCTATTCCTCAGAAGCTACTTCAAAAGCTGGCTTAGGAGTGTGAGGCAGGCCGGTGGCTTTTCAGTTTACTTTTTCTCGGGTTTTTAGAAACTCTTATGTTGCTCAGCCTAAACACGTTTCTTTAATTCGGGTCGTCGTTCTAGTCACTGAACCGTTAACACGATTTCAAATATTAAACTAACAGAAGTTTCACCCTCAAAACGAAAAGCCTCAGTTACAACCGTCGTGGTGACACCAGAAAACACACACTCTCGGGGGTTCTCTTAACATCATGCTTACATTGTTAAAAGCTGCCACTGTCATACTGGACAGACCTTTACGAAGATTACTCACCACTGGCTGTGACCGGTCTGTACATTTTCAAAAAGTAGTTCAGGAGTCTGTATGGTGACCTTTTGAAATCTTTGGCCCCCAAACTCAATACGCTGTTTTAAAACTGTTCAAACCAGTGACTCTGCTTCGGGGAAATCACTCCCCTCGAGTACGGAAATACCCCACTGCACGAAGAGAATTCAAAGCATCGATGACACGCTGAAAAT
Organism: Herpailurus yagouaroundi; assembly: GCF_014898765.1. NCBI lineage: Eukaryota > Metazoa > Chordata > Mammalia > Carnivora > Felidae > Herpailurus > Herpailurus yagouaroundi. The sequence goes on along the minus strand of NW_024412700.1, from coordinate 5,038,252 downwards.
TGAAAATAACCAGATTTTCCCCAGGTGGAAGAAGTAAACAGCATTTTAGACGCACATTTAAGTGACCATCAAGTTCAGGCTTCGGGAAAAGGTAGATCAAGTAACAAGTTACAACTTAAACACGTGAAAAACGTTAACGGTGGGGTTTCAATCGTCTTGGTGGTGAGACAAATGTGGATTGCCTCCCCCCCTTTTGCCACACTGATACTTCCCAAATTCATTACTCCTCTGAGATTAAAAGGGATAAACATTACATTCACATTCTGGAAACACACCGCGACTCGGAAACTTAACATAGGGAAACACGGAGGCCTGTTGTGCCTTCTGCCCGTGAACACACGGGCCCCAGCAGCCCCCACGCTGAGGACACGCCGGGGAGGGACGTCGCCCGCTGGCCACGCACACGGGTCCGAGCAGAACTTGGGAGGCCCGCACCACCCAGCTGCTGGCGGCCGACCGCCGACGGGAAGCCTTACTGGTCCCACGGCGGGCTGGACTCACGTGTTGCCTATGTTGTCCGGGTTCTCTTCTGCCTTCTCTCCGTCGAGCAAGCGAGAAGGCACCCGACGTGGCGAACCCCAAAGAGGAAATACATTTTCACCACCGCCATTTATCAAAACACCTCTACCCGAGTGGACCTGGTAGTTCCAAGCCATGCCGGGGCCGGCGGACTCCCGGGGTCCAGCTCCAAGTGCACGCCGACTGCCGGGACCTCCTTACCGTGTCCCGGAGGCCCGAGCCCGCATCTTCTTACGCGAGCCAACATCCCCCCCTTCCTGGCCTCTCTTATGCACCCTCGCCAGGCTGGGGAAGACGCCCACTCCCGTCCCCGTGTTTGAGGATCCCATCGCCCTGGCCGGGGGCGGCTCGTCTTCAGGGACGCTCGGGAGAGCCAGGATGCTGTCGGGCAGAGTCACGACTGTGCTGCGGTCTCTATTTGGAGATTAAGGGCTGTGACTTACTAAGACGAGCACGGGCATCGAGGGGACGGAGGGTGGGCTTGTGGGGTTAACTGGACATGTGGCGTGAAGGGGCCACAGGGGGCTCAGGAGTTCAGTCGAGCAGTATTCCGGCTGCGTCTCTACGGGTGCTTCTGGATTAAGACTAACATTTAGATCGGTAGACCGAGCAAACGTACTGGCCTCCCCCGTGTGTAGGGGCCTCAATCCGTCTGTGGAAGGGCTTGAGGGAACCAAGAGCCCCCCTCCCCCAGGTAGGAGAATCCCCCGGCCGGAGGGGGGGTTCAACCGAACGCTGGCTCTTGCAGCCTGCCGGCTTCTGGATTCTGGCTCAGACGGCAGCCGTGCAAACCCTGAACTTGCCGGTCTCCATTATCAAATGAGCCAACTCCTTACGCTACAAGTCAGTCCCTCAGAGATGGACCAACAGTCAGAAACAAATACATCAACAGAGACCCGACCGGCTCTCACGCAGGTTTTCAGACAATGCAACTTGTATTTCTGATCATTCTACAGCTACCTTCAGGCAGGTGAGACCTAAATACCACGTGAGGCGGATGCAGGTCCGAGGTGTGACCTACCCCGCCGCGCCGGGACTCTAGGTGCCGGGGGCCCCGGGTGTGCATCAAACACCCCTTCTCAACCTCACAAGACCTCACCAGTGTCTCAGAAATACAAAACCAAATCCACGAAGAGATCAGCAGCATTAGCAAGATACCGGTCAATGACAAAGCCACAAAGTCAAACTTAGGCCAAGAAGTACACTTAAGTGAACTTTGGGGAAAAATTTAGCACCAAACACATATAAGCAAACGTTCACACGCATAAACACATAACAAACGTTTACACGCATGCACACGTGAACACATAACAAATGTCTGTGTGCTGGTGTACAGAAAAAGGTTTACACGCACACATATAACACGTGACATATGCAAGCACGCACACAGGAACCCGTAACCAGTGCTGACACGCACGCACACAGGAACGCTTACGTGTGTTCGTTCAACACGACGCCTGCTTCCACGTGTAAGCGCAGGAAAAATACCTGTGCGCATGCACAAACACATAAACACCGAGGAAACATTCACACGCATGGATACGGAGAAAAAGCCTTAAGGAAACAAGTGTGACAGAGATTTAAGGCCATCCACTTTTCTTAAGTTTTACCAAGATTCAGTATCTGATAGATAACCACAAAACCTATTTGGAGAGACAAATCAAATAAATCCTTTAGCGCCACGAACACCAGCACAGGAACAAAAAACTAAGAACACCATGATTAACACGGTTTTTTTTTTTTTTGTTTTTTTTTTTTTTTAATTTTATTTTTGAGACAGAGAGAGACAGAGCATGAAGAGAGGAGGGTCAGAGAGAGAGGGAGACCACAGAATCCAAAACAGGCCCCAGGCTCCAAGCTGTGAGCACAGAGCCCGACGTGGGGCCGGAACCCACGAACCGCATGATCGTGACCTGAGCCGAAGCCGGACGCTTAACCGACTGAGCCACCAGGGCGCCCCCATGCCGCCCTTACCCCACCATCCTGAAGCGAGTGCTTCCAGCAGCACAAAACCCAAGCAAGAAGAGGCCTGCACTACTGACGACTTAAGGTACCAGCTGCTCCTTTCCACGTGGCCTCACACTATTGATTCCCCAGGCACACAGAAAAACTTTGGGGGGGGGGGGGG
>NW_024412700.1:4999066-5035505 GCF_014898765.1 Herpailurus yagouaroundi | reverse complement strand
AAATAAAGAGATGACCTTAAATTTTTTTCCTTTTTTAAAGAAAAATCTACCTGCTCTGGAGGCGCCTGGGTGGCTCAGTCAGTTAAGCATCTGGCGCTTAATTTTGACTCAGGCCACGATCACACAGTTCATAGGGTTCAAGCCCCAAGTCGGGCTCTGGGTTCACAGCACAGAGCCTGCTTGGGATTCTGTCTCCTTCTCTCTCTACCCCTCCCCTGCTTGCTCCCTCTGGAAAATAAACAAAACTTAAAAAAAGAAAACAAAAACTTCTACTCTAAACTATAGTTGCATCCTAAATCCAAGTGACCCAGACAGGGACTTGTAAGAGGTCGCCCAGCCAATCCCAACAACACGAGCTAAAATTAAAACACTCCTTTCCTACAACTCAAAAACCTGTAAACGTCGTTTTTTACAGATTCTGAAGTACAAAGCAACACATTTCTAAGGAATCTGCAACTAAGTGAAATGGGAACAGACACCCAAGCCACGACGCCGCGCTGCACGGGGCCCTCGGGAGAACGGGTGTGGGGCGCCTCCCCGTTGCTTGCTCAGCACCCGGAGGGGCGGCCTGGCACTGAACAGGTGGCATGTATTCACCGGACGAATGGCCGCCATACTCTTCAACTTTCCATGCAATTATTCTGTTACGCAACAGAATTTCTAGTTACATCCCCGGTGTGGCTGGAGCACTGTATTTTCGAAGAGTTGCAAGGATCTATCCAAGTCAGGGATCCAAACTACACATCCTGGACCGAAATCATCTCATTTTAGACCCCAATACAGAGGCTTGGTGCTCCGTGAGAATATGGACTCCTTGCTTTAGAAGGAAGGTACGAGAAGGACAGCAGCGTGTCTGGTCCTGCAGGTGACCTTCCTGTCCCCCTCCTACAGGAATGATGCTCTTCTGCTGTCTTACTCCCTCAGACGGCCATGCCCGTCCCACCTCCCTACACACGTGAGGAAGAGGACGGACCTCCGCCCTCTGCCCGGACCTGGAGCCCCAGAGCGTCTTTCTCCAGCTTCCCAGGAAGAAGTGGCTCCCTTGACCACAGAACCCAACATTCCACACGGAACACATGATAAGCAAAACCTCCAAGGACTCTGGAAACTGACCCGAGCGAGGCCCAGCAACTAAATTAAAAGCTTAAGAACCAACTCGAGTGCAGGAGCTGGCTTCCCTTGGAAAATGACACCACACACGGAGGACCTGGCTGACCACGCGATTCAAACCCGGGGTGCAGAATCTCACTACAGGCCTCCACGCCCGCTGTGGGGCGGCCGGCGCCGCTGTGCTCCTGACCCAGGAAACAGGTCCCACAATGACCTCTTCCAGAAGCCATTTCCTCCTCCCTCCTAGGGGGCACGGGTGAGGGAGGGGAGGGAGTCATCAGCCGTCTTGAAACCACTGAGCGCGCACCAAAGAAAGGAGACGCCGAGGACGGCTAGCCCGGCGCCCACCCCCTCACTTGCCGGCAGAGTTTTACATCAAAGTCAACTACTTCCGAATGCCAGCTCCACATCCCAAGAGCGAGAGTCGTCCGCTACGCACAGAACAACAGCCACGCACAGAACAACAGCCGACAGCTTGCATTCCATTCTCCAGGAAAACCTGCCCCAAGCACTCTCCCTCCCCACCAAGAGATACGAGGAGGAGGGGCCCGGGGGCAGCAATACTCCTCCATCCCCTCGCTCACGCAGGACCATGGGCTGGTTGGGGTTTGGAAGAGGCCTCTCGGTATCGCTGAAAACCTAACACGTGACGCACTTCTGTGGGTTTTTACGTCTCATTCCCTGTATTCCTTCCCCATCATGCGTGCCCAGGGAGGCCAAGTGTGAAATCTCAGCCCACGTGAACGCGGAAGCACCTGCTCCTCTCCCGCCTGTGCGCCTGAGTTCTGCTCTCTCCTAGCACGTCTCACTGCGAACTTCCCCTCCTTTCCCCTTCCAAGGTTTCCTGCTTCTGAACCCACAGACAACTCTTCTTCAGGGAAGGTTATGCCACAGGTTGGACTGTGGCCCCCCAAACGATGGGGGATCCCTAAGCCCCAGGCCCCGTGAGCGAGCGAGACCTTATTCACAAACAGGGTCTCTGCCGACGACGCGCTTAGGTTGAGCTCATCAAGGCGGGTCCAAATCCAGTGTCGCTAGCGTCCCCACGGGGGGAAATCTGGACGGACACAGACCCGCAGAGGGGGCGGGATGTGAAGACACAGGGGAAGCCACCTACGTGCGAGGACCGTGTGAGGCCACCAGAAGCCGCACGGAGGCCCGGAAGGCGGGCTCCCTCCCGGGACTGGCCTCAACTTCGGCCTCCGGGACCCAGGGCATCAGTTCCTGTCTTCACCCCCCAGGCCTATGGAGGCGTTCTGGTCCTCCCAGGGCCCAGTGGGCCGGAATGCTGGCTTCCGACTCTGAGGGACAGGATGCCTGGGAGAGCCACTCTACGGCTCCTAGGGCCCCACCTCGTCTGGTTTCCCTCACTACTCCCGGGGGCCGCCGTTCCCCGACCGAGGACCAGCTCAGGCACCAGTAATGCAGACACATTTTATTGCAGACACACGTCCCGTGAGCCACGGCCCGCGAGCGAGCGCGGCCCCCGCTCACGGCTGCACAGGCAGTGCCTCCGGCTCTGGCCCTCCGTCCTCGCTCAGCAGCCCCTCACTCTCCTCGCTGAGCTCCTCCACGTCCCACGGACTCGCCTCGTCCTCACTGGAGGCGGACTCAAGCTCCTCGCTCAGGAGCTCGCCCCAGCCCCAGCTACGGCCCTCACTGGGCTCGTCGTCGCTACAGACATCAAGCTCCTCGCTACAGATCACATCCGACACCTCGCTGTCCTCTTCACTCGGGGCGTCTTCCGCCGAGTCCTCAAACCCGGGCTCCAGCTGCTCAGTCCGGACCCGGTTCGGGACCGTCAGCTGTCGCCCTCCCTGGGGCAAGTGAGTCCGCTCCCCTCCACGACGTCCTCGCCCACCCCTCCCCTCCACAAGCCACACCCCCCGAGCCGTCGGGCTGTCTCCTCCTTCCACCGCTACACCCGTTTTTTCTTTCACAAGGCTTAAGAGATTGGCGCCATCGTGAAGGAAAAGGCTCTCTGGAAATGGTTTTAGGTGGCTCTGGCTTTCCAACGTAAGAAAACGAGCCCATAAAATGTCGAGTTATACCCAGACGTTTCCTCCAAACCTACTCGGGCCAGGGCTCTGAGGACTAAATGACACCAACAGCATCTAGCTGTCCGCCTCAGAATGCCGAGTAATGGTGTTCTGTAATAATAAACCACCACCAGCTCCCCCTCACGCAAATTCAGGCCATCCCTTCCAATTTACATTCGGACAGAGCTCAGCACTCGGGGAAGGACGTGAACACACTGAGCTGCCCGCGAAGGTACGGCTGGTCCCCTGGATCTCGGGGTGAGGGCGCTCCTGTGGGGGGCGGCTGCTGTCACGGGGACTTCGTCAGCCAGGCCCAGGCCTCAGCCCTCTGCCATAACGTGACGACCGTCGCTGGCCGGTCCGTGGGCACAGGACTGCTTGCAGTCTGTCCGATACCCTTCACACCTCACACTTTCCCATGGGTCTCTGGTTCTTTGAGCTCTTGCCCCCTTTCGTTTAGGGAGCCTGTGAGACATGGAATTTGATGCACTGATACTCGCGTGAGACACACACATGTCTGATTCTGAGCTACTCTTCTCAGAAGGCAGAACAGGAGAGGAAAAAGAACCGGGTGAAAAATCAGGACTAAAAAATTACGTGCTACGACCAACGGACGTCACGACAGCCCCGGGTAAGTGGGATGGGGCCGCTGCTTAACATCAACTGAACCACTGCTACGGCAGAAACCCCCAGCCCTACATTCGGATCTAGGCTACACGTACCGCCAGCAGGCTGTACCGTTACTTCGTACATGTAGCAGCTGTGGAGGAGTTTCTGTTCCTGTGTGCAAATCCTTAGCGCCTGAAAATGGAAGTCACCTAGAACACCTATGAGAACAGATTGAAGAAGCATCACTGACACACGAATCGTGGAAAATGTACAGAAAATGCCTACCGTTAAATTTGAACATCTTGGTGTCTAAAACAGAGGGCCCAAGAGTCTAGAATCACAGTAAGACTAGTTATCTCTTAAACAGGACTGAGTCCAAAAGAAGAAATTCCCACCAAAATGTGCTTTGTGTCCACAATCTCAGTGAAAATACACATGCACATAAAACTTTCTATACATACACGTATCTCACAATTTAGAAGGTGTGAACATGGGGTATAAACAACTTACAGCCGGTGGGAAGGCAAGCTGGTGCAGCCACTCTGGAAAACAGTAGGGAGGCTCCTCAAAAAACTAAAAACAGAACTTCCCTACGACCCAGCAATGGCACTACTAGGCGTTTATCCACGGGATACAGGTGGTGTTTTGAAGGGACACATGCACCCCCATGTTTATAGCAGCACTATCGACAACAGCCAAAGTATGGAAAGAGCCCAAATGTCCATCGACGGATGAATAGGTAAAGAAGATGTGGTTTATACATACAATGAAATATGACTTGGCAATGAGAAAGAATGAAATCTTGCCAATTGCAATAACATGGATGGAAATGAAGGGTATTATACCGAGCGAAATCAGTCAGAGAAAGACAAACATCATATGACTTCACTCATATGAGGACTTTAAGACACAAAACAGATGAACATAAGGGAAGCAAAAATAATATAAAAACAGGAAGAGGGACAATACATAAGAGACTCTTAAATATGGAGAACAAACAGGGTTGCTGGAGGGGTTGTGGGAGGGGGATGGACTAAACGGGCAAGAGGCATTAAGTAATCTACTGAAATCACTGCTGCACTATGTGCTAATTTGGACGGAAATTAAAAAAATAAATTAAAAAAAATTAAACACACACACACACACAAACCAACTTACAGTGGGTAAAAGCTGTATGTTACTTCCTCATTTACATCTCATTATCCTCACTACACCTTCTTTGCTCTAGAAAGAACTGCCCAATGAAAATCACTTTGAATGAGGAAGCCTGGCCCGTCAGACTATTTTCCTAATGAAAACAAAATCTGGCTCCAATTCAATCCCTAAGGGACCCTTCCGCCAAAACAACTCCTGGAAGGTATCACACGTGTAGCAGATGCCTGGCCTCCGGCTCAGAGAGGTCAGCCTGCGCTGCTGCCCCCGCTGCCGACGTGCAGTGGGGCCGAAACCCTCGATGGCAGGAGATCCTCACTCGGCCACCAGAAGAGTCACGCCATCCAAACATGGGATTTCACCCAACACAACCCGGCACCCCCCAAAACAACACACGAAGTTCGCTAAAGGCTGTAATGAGACACAAAGGTAATCTTACCGCAGGAAAGATCATTGAACCCTCGGTGTTTTTCTTACAGTGACATTTCCTACATACACGAAGGCCAATTAACAGACACTACAGATAAGGTTAGATCTCGTCTATTAATAAGGAGACTTCCTGATAATTCTCTTACGTTTCCGGGAGCAATGTCAAAGCAAGTCTTCAAAAAGACCACAATCACCTTTTCACCCCCAACTTGGGACACCCACTGCTTAGCCTTCGTCAAGACATGTGTGGATGAAAAAGGGAACATGTGCTGATGTGTATCATCCTACCCACCTCCCTCCGTAAGCTACGGTCTTCAAATCGGGCCACACCACAGTAAAAAACAAGGCAACTCTCTGTGAATCCCCATCGGAAATAAACTGAAGGGCCGCACCGTTTAAAAGGCCAGATACCTACCAGGTACGGCAGGAAATTAATTACTCTTCTCTGGGCCTATGATGGGCAAGGGTCCGCTGCTTCTCCCCTGCTATCTGCAGACAGAACCGGTCTTGCTGTGTCCCTCCTGAGGATCGCAGCTGGTGTTGGGACTCTCCAACAGGCTCCAGGCAACAAAGGGCAGAAACACGGGCTACGTCTCCCCCACCGTGAGCCGAGACAGAAATGGGTGCGGCCGCACCGGGGGAGCTCTGGCCACCCAAGTTCCCCAGCACCCGGGGCAGCTCCGACGGCGCCCGCTCCCCACCCCGCCCGCATCCGAGCCACATGCGAACAGCCGGCATCGGACTCAGAGCGTCGAGGTGCAGGTGAAGAGAAAATCCGTCCTGCGACCCAACAGCAGCTGGGACAGCACGGTCTCCTGCCGGCCAAAACTCCTCCCGGCGGGAGATCTGCAGGGCATCGCCCTAGAGGTGTCCTTCTTTTTCACAAACCGCGAACTGAACAGTCACAATGCGCCACACACAATCAGAGAAACAAACAGGTGGAGAGATCCAAGGTCTTCTGAACATCTGCTACGATGCCCAGTGTCTCCATCCAGAACTTGGGGCAAATTCACGCAGAAGCAAGTGCTCGACAGCAAAGAGCGCCACCCGCCAAGCCCCCAGCACCTGCAACCTGGCCACCGTCTGAACGAGGGAAAAAGGAAGTTAATTAGGACTATCCGTATCGAAGAAAAGGAGCACGTTAAAACCTTTATTACTTTCGTGTGCAAGGTACTCATTCAGGATCACCTTCCAGAGAGGAGGGAAGGGGTTCGGGAACCCCCTCCGCTGCTTCAACACAGGCGAGCAACAGGGAGCCACGTGTGGAAACGGGAAAGGTGAGTCCGCCTCAGTCACAGACACACCCACCAAACAGCGAACTTACCGAAGAAGTCGAATGAAAACGGGTCCCTTCCACCGAAAAATTCCCTGAAGACGTCATCTGGGTTACGGAATGTGAAGCCAAAATCAAACGGATGGTCAAAGTGAACTCCACCTACGATGGTACAGCACGGCATTTAGTTGGTGCATTCCTGCGTTTAGTAGGCTAACAGTTCTGTCTACAGAGGATTCTACACCACGACCCGACGAAAAAACGGCAAAGGCTCCTACACCTAGGGCTCTGCTTCGCAGCAAGAGCCGTGCCTGAACAGAGACCACCTGGGGCTGGCGGGGACAAGCCAGGGGAGGCTTCCCACCCCTCACGGTCATGGTCACGGTCACGGCAGCAGGGTAGTGCTAGCACTTTCCCACCATGTCTGCAACCGCCATCCGTACGTAGGAAACGTGGCTTCATCTTCTGTGCGGACGGACCATCGTGTAAACCACGCACAGAAGCACACTCGCTCACGTTCCTCAAGTGGGGCGTGTGCTTGGTGGGCAGTGCCATTCTCGAAGAGGCCACCGACCGTGGTGCTGACGGCGGGCAGGTCCCTGCTAGGACCTCTCATCACACACACACACCCCCGAGTGAAGCCTGCCCACCACAGGCAGTCAGGTCTGCCAGTACAGTCAGCTTGGTCAGGTAAGAGTTTTTAAGGTCTTCTGACAAAATATCAGGTACTGATCCGGGAGTAAGAACTCACAAAATACTCTAGTAGGTTATACGGATTCCGGATCTACAGAAAGTACCACGATCAGCATACACTTTGTAGCCGAACGCAAGGGTTTCCAGGCAGCCCATCTCCACAAGTCAGCCCACTTTCCAGGCCACATCTGTGTTTCCGGAAACACAGCCTGTCCAAGAAAACGGACAAACCCGACCCCTTGTCTAGACCCTTCGTTGCCAGATGGCCTCCTCCGCTCACTGAAAAGCCAAGACAAAAATCAACATTTACATACCTCCACCTCCGCCATTTAATCCTTCTTTGCCGTATTTGTCATAGATGTCTCGTTTTTTAGCTACAAATTAGAAAGGAGAGTCAGGAAAGACCAAGTTCTTTTCCCCTCAAAGTTCAAATAAAGCCTTTACAAAGCTGTACATCAAGGAACCAATGAGTTTTCAAGGGTTCGCAATTAGTTTTAAGGAGTTAGGCCTCCATTACTTTCAATAAAAAGGGAAAGAGGGAAAATCTAAGTACATCTCCCTAAAAGCTCCCAAAAATTAAATAGTAAAAATTAAGTAGTAATCACTTTTTAAGCTAAGAAGTGGTATTTTTTCCACGCTACTGTGCACAGTGTGTGTTCACGCGTACATAAAAGTCACACTAAAGGGGGCAGAACAGAAGAGACTCATAAATATAGAGAACAAACAGAGGGTTACTGGAGGGGGTAGGGGGGTGGGCTCAATGGGGAAGGGGCACTAAGGAATCGACTCCGGAAAGCGTTGCACTGTATGCTAACTAACTTGGATGTAAACTTTAGAAGATAAAAAATAAAATAAAACAAAGTTTTAAAAATCACACCGCAAGTTCTAAAACTATTCCAACTCTACCAGTGCACATTCTCCCAAAAAATAGGACGGGGCCTTGGTGGGGGCAGGAAATAGAGGTGCCGGAGCCAGAGAAAGAGCCGACCCGGATGCGTGCCCTTGAAAGGACAACAGCCCAAGCCTGAGGATGCTCTACTGTCTTGTCCTCTTACCATTCACCTTCTAGAATAAACAACTACACTGCAGCCCTGTTTAAACAGGTCACTTCCTTTGGATGCACCAGGTTTTCCGCCCAAACCATCATGTTCTACCAAACCGTGTGGTAGAGTAACAGGAGTTATGGGGGCGCCTGGGTGGCTCAGTCGGTTAGGCATCCGACTTCAGCTCAGGCCATAACCTCCTGGTTTGTGAGTTCAAGCCTCCCGTCGGGTGAGCTGGAGCCCCGCTCCAGGTTCCACAGTCTCTCTCCGTCTCTCTCTCTGCCCCTCACTCACTTGTGTGCACATTCTCTCTCCCTCTCAAATAAATAAAACCGGAAAGAAAAAAAACAGGTTATGGGGAGAACGGGTGTACGAGCAAACCACTTAAAGCCAGTTGATGGTAACCGAGTTCTAAGAAGAATGGGATCTGGGGGCATCTGGGTGTCTTACTCGAGCGTCCAACTCTGGAATCCGGCTCAGGGTGCAATCCCAGGGTCGTGGGATCAAGCCTCTCTGTCCCTGTTTGAGATTTTCTCTCTGCGCCCCTGCCCTGCTCATGCAGGCGCCCAATCCTCTCTCTCAAAATAAACAAATAAAAATAAACATGGGGGGGGGGGGCGCGGGGAGAACGAAAACTTTCTGTGCAAAGGTAACTTCTGGGCTTGGGATAAAACACCGGGTACTTCCTTTACAAGAGAAGACGTATTGACAGATACAAGGCTGACTTCCTCAACACTCCACCACTCTAGCCCTGGGGCGGGGAAGGCGCGGCCAAGCTCTGAAGTCTAACTCAGCTGGGCGCGCGGTTCCTGGTTTCCTGACACCAAGGAAGTCCTTCCAAGCAGTGAAACCCAGCACACGAGCCCACTGGCCAGGTATGTGTAAGCAGGACAACGGAGACGAGCGGTCACGGCGCCACCGACGGAGAGTGGTCACAGCCACCGCCATGCAATGACCCAGACGGATTCCTGTGCCCCAATCTGTCCTGTCAGTCCTCAGACCAGGGTGTCAGTACTGTTTAAAATAGCCACCCTGAGAGAAAGTGCTAGAAGCCAGGGTGCTCCCCAGCACTCACGGGTAACTGTATCAAGTGTCTGCCAGGAGCGGGAGTCGAAGCTTCACAAGAAAAGGAAGCAACCTCCATTCTCAGTGCCCACACCTCGGCCGCCCAGATCCACATTCTGCTAGCCCCGGGGAGGAGCCAAACCCTGGGTAGGTTCACTCACCGTCCGATAACACCTCATACGCCTCAGCCACTTGTTTGAATTTTCTCTCTGCTTCTTCTTTATTCTCAGGGTTTTTATCTGGATGCCACTTCAGTGCCAGTTTCCGATACCTTGAAAGGAATAAAAAGGGCACCGGTCACATCCATGTGCAGAAACCCAATGGCTGGGAAACATAAGTAAGGCGGAAACTGGCTTCAGAGCTGTAAACCTGGGCAACTGCTATCGATTTCCATTGTAAAATCTTCCTTTCCCCGAGAATGAAATAAGCAAGTTCTCAATCCAGACAGCATGAATACAAACCAACCTCTAGAGAGACGTTAACGCTAAAATGTTTGAGAACCAAAACGTGCAGTGTGAACTCGTGGTCGTGCAGCTGAGAAAGCACAGAACAGAGGAAGAAGGCAGCCTCGTTCGCAGGGCAGGAAGAGCCCCCCCGCCTCGCATGTCGGTGTGACAGATGCTGGCACCGCTCACAGAGCCACCCCATTCTGGATTCAAGATCCACCGAAGGTTCCACTTAATAGTAATAACTATATGCTTTTGGAACACAAAGAAAAAAACTCCTCTCTTCTTAAACATAAGCACCACATATGGGAGGAAGGGGGTGCCCCTCAAAATCTAAAACTAGACTAAGGACCAGAGAGTCCTAGCACTTGGCAAGCTGTGAACGTAAGGCTGCTGCGGTTCAATTTAATCGCAGCATTTTAATCAAAAATCTTGGCTTGAACTTCCTAAGATCGAGTTAATGCTGGGCTCTACTCCTTCTCACTGCAGACCTAAACATGCAGTAGCAGACCAAGGGCCCTGAAGCACTACAAACCTTGGTAAAAAATGACAGACCGTGTGAAAGACGGAGAACGGTCACTTTGCACAGGGGGTAGTCCTGTGAACACAAAGACACGAGAAGAGACTCCCGAGTGTTCATGGGTGTGTTTTGAAAGACTACGCCATGTTTTTAGACTCAAGGCCTGATACATGAAGTGTAAAGAACATCAAATGTCTTTCAGTGTCGGCCTTGAGACTGACGTCCGGCTCCACACCAGTAAGCGAGCGCCAAGGACACACGGCCTGCGACACAAACACAGGTAAGACTGTAGGTCTCCCCGGAGAAATGCGCAGGGAGGGGACAGCCACCTACAATCACCCCTCAAACAAAAGTTTCTCTGGTCACTGCACAAGAGCAAAGCCTAGAGTCCACAAAACGGACTACGAACACGCACCAGCCATGGATGCAGTTTCGCTCATTTAAAGGAAGGCTGATCTAGTCTAAGTCAGTATTCAACTGCGCACTTAATGGGAAAATCTTCTTCCATTTAACGATGGCATTTTCTAAGTTCACACTTCAAAGCCACCCTGAAGACAACGGCCGGCCCATGTTCTCATAAGAAACTAAACCAATCCCCTTCCTGACCGTGTTTAGCATAACGTGGGCATGTTTCTCCATCAGTTAGTGGAAATACTATTTACATATTATGTTTATTCAAGAATAGTGCAATTAACTGGCGACTGCTGTCTGTGAGCTGTGAGCCGGCAGACGTGAGGGGCCCCACGGGTGACACAGCTCAAAGGCACTTCCTGGGCCCTCCTACTCAAGTTGCTTGGCTGCGGTCTGACACAGGGCAGGCCCATCACAGGAGTCAAGCTGCTATGTTTAACATTTTTACGTGAACGATTTATTCAAGTACCCTGAATTTCTTTCTGCAGACCCACTAAGCCTAGTAGCACAGACTTGTGTGTGAATAAAAACGCCAGTCCCTTAACAAACTGAAACAGTTCCAGGCTTAGTTTTTAGTCTCTCTAGCTCTGCTAAAATCTAACTCTGTGCTACACATTAAGGTCAAACGAATTAAAGACCCAGTTCACCTTGAGTGCCACCTGTGGCCTCCACCTTGCCCCCGCCGTGGGCCAGCCCTGGTCACAAAGGCCGAGGAAGGCCAGCAGGGGCGCAGCACTCAATCTGGCTCTAACGATACAGGCCGGGGCCGGGGACAGGGATCCCGAACAGCTACTACCCTGAGGAGGTCACAGCACCACACTCTAAGAGTGCGAAGTGCCAGGTCAGCTCCGTTCCACAGTCAATGTCAAAACTGCCTGGGATTATTTCGCATCCTCAGTTAAATGTCTGATCTGCTTTAAGCAGCAACAGAATCCACTGTCCCAAGGCAAAGTAATAGAGGAAACCAAGTGACCTTCTCATCCCTCAATGCCAAGTGACAGGCTGGGCCTAGTCTGAGGAGGCGAAGGTTAGTTTCACTGCCTTGTCTGAAGATACAGTGAAACAGCAGCATTCTAAAACGGTTATACCACATGAAACGCCACTTCAGGAGACAAAAAGTTACACTGCCCAAGTGCACAGATTCATTACTGCATAAATACAGTTACTTACGCCTTTTTAATATCCTCAGCTGAGGCATGTCTCTGCACGCCTAGAACTTCATAGTAATCCACCATGTTTTAACAGGCTGTTGGAGTGAGTCCTGCAATTAGAAATCCATGGTCAATGACATGACTGCCGAGGTTGGGTTCATCATGGGGGTAGGAGCACAGCAGGAGAGGGAGGGTAGGTCACCTCACCTGAGCACTAACCACTAGCCTGTCAGGCTGGGCCCTCATCCGGGAACAGATTCCAAGATTTGTGCCCTAGACCCTTCTCAATATAGAATAAAAGCTCTGAAATAGCCTAATAATAGCCTAAACTAAATAAAACTAACAGGTGACTCTGAGGCAGGCACTCAGTGCCCACTTGACCACCAGCTGACAGGCCTTCTGTGAGTATCTTGTTTTCCTGACATAGGCCCTGCTCTGGGAGCTTCGGTTACCCCTCCATTCAGTGCGTTCCCGTGCCAGGCGTTGGGCAAGACTGCACAGCCACCAGGACGAACACGCTGTCCCCGCCCTGAGCAGACACAACATGGGAACCACACAATGACACCTCCTACGGCTTGTGGCTGTCACTGGGGACGAGCTAAAGCACGCCCCCAGAGTCCCTGGGAAAGGGAAAGGAAAAGGAAAGGTCTCTGACAGCAGAGCTATTACTGTTAACTTTACCCTGTGGCTTCACCCTCCCACCGGCTCTCCCTACAGATTAGGCCTTCAGTGGAAAACTAGCAGCAGCAATTTGCTTCAGTGGCTTTTGTCACTTCACAGGGCAGGACAATGAAAACCCATCCTACTCCTACCATTGCTAACAAGGCTTGGCCTCGGGTGCCACAGACCCACTACACGTATGTGAGATCGGGCGCCTGGGTGGCTCAGTCGGTAGAGCGTCCGACTTCAGCTCAGGTCATGATCTCAGTTTGTGGGTTCGAGCCCCACGTCGGGCTCTGTGCTGACAGCTCAGAGCCTGGAGCCTGCTTTGGATCCTGTGTCTCCTCTCTCTCTGCCTCTCCCCTGCTTGCGCTCTCCCTCTCTCTCAAAAATAAACATTAAAAAAAATTAAGAGGCGAGATCTAACGGATTTACTTCTTTTACTTTGATTGGCTAAAAGCACTTCATTCAACTAATGACCAAGAACTTACAAACAGCAGGCCTATCCCTGGATGGTACACAGGAACTTCACCCAGTGGAGCAAGGCCCTCACTCAGGCTACTCCGCCCACAACTGAAGCTGGGCTTTCTGTGCCCGCCCCCCCTCCCCCCGCCAGAAACTGTACCATCAGACTTCAGAGAGAGATGTTCGGACTGGAAGCGAGCACATGCCATCACAGTCTTAAGGCCACGGTGCTGGGGCACGACGACGGCCAGGTTAAGTGATGCCCAGCGAGAAATTACGCCACTTCCCAAAACAAGACACCTGCACAGGTGTCTCCCACGTTTGGGGAGCTACCGTGGTAAAAAGGTCCAGTGTTACATGACGACTCGGCACCTGCGTGCGTGCCAAGCCCTTTACAAAGAAAGTCTACATATAAAGGGTCAGGAAGGAGCACGTAAAAACTACGTGTTACTAGTCCAGGAGCGCGACGCAAAGAACGGCTCAAAAATACCCCGGGATGGGGCACCTGGGAGGCTCAGTGATTGGGCGTCCGACTCTTGACCCGGACTCAGGTCACAATCTCACCATCTGAGAGTTGGAGCCCCTCAAAAGCTTTGTGCTGACAGTGCAGAGCTTGCTTGGGATTCTCTCCCCCGCCCCTGCTCGCGCGCTCTCACGAAGTAAGCTTAAAAAAACTTTTTAAAAAGTACCACAGGGTGACCTGAAACAGATCCCCCGTCACCTAGAAATGTTAAAGTCCAGCAAAGACATTTGAAAAAAGCTGAGCTCCCAGAAGTGGTGATCCTGACACGGCGGAGGGGTGCCCTGTTTTCAGGATAGGTCTTGCTTCTGAGGCACAGGAAGCCAGAGGATGCAACGGAGACCCGCCCCCCCCCCGCCCATACCGTGGCTCTCAAAAGGCCATAATTACGACAGAGTAGGGAAGAGAAACCCTCCAACGAACTTCAAAGAGGAGAAGAGCCCTGTCCCCCCAGCAGCTGGAAGCCTGAAGGCTCAGTCAGAGGTACAGAATGGAATCTCATTACCTTCCTTCTCCTGCAATGACCCACACTCTTCAAAATTACTAAACATTACCCTAGGATGGTGAAGCAAATAAAGGCGCCCTGCAGAAAAAAGTATCTCTACAACCTAAGTCACAAAGATTCCAGCTGAAAACATAACTCCTGCTGCTGAACACGAGCTGACAAATTCTAAATACGAGGAAAGCATCAGGAGTAAGTTAGAACACCCCCAAGAATCTGAAATAAGCTGGGGGCTCCTCGGTGGCTCAGTCCATTCAGGTCATGAACTCACAGGTCATGAGTTTGAGCCCCACTTCAGGCTCACTGCTCTCAGTACAGAAACAGCTTCGGATCCTCTGTCACCCCCTCTCTGCCCCTCCTCGACTCATGCTTGCTCTCAAAAATAAACAAACATTTATAAAATTTTTAAAAAAGAGTCTAAAATAAGAACTTGAAAAGAAACAAAAAAAGGACTCATGAAATAATCACAATAACGAATAGGAAACCACACTGGGGGCTGACAGCTCAGAGCCTGGAGCCTGCTTTGGATTCTGTGTCTCCCCCTCTCTCTCTCTCTCTGACCCTCCCCACTCATGCTGTTTCTCTCTCTCTCTCTCTCAAAAATAAAATAAACTGGGGGGCACCTGGGTGGCTCAGTAAGTTAAGAATCCAACTTCAGCTCAGTTCATGATCTCATGGTTCATGAGTTTAAGCCCCGCATCGGGTTCTGTCGGCACAGACCCTGCTTGAGATTCTCTCTTCCCTCCTCCGACCCTCTCCCATGCTCTTTTTCCAAAAATAGTAATAAAATAAAAAAATAAAAAAACCTCCTTCCCCTTTCAAGAAATAAAAGTTTTTATAGTTGCTACAAAGTTATTTACATATCGTTTTTATAAATACATTTTTTTCAAGTGAACACTACTACCCCCAACATGGGACTCAAACTCACAATCCCAAGATCAAGAGTCGCATGCTCTACGGAAAGAGCCGGCCGGGTGCCCAAAATAATTTTTTGTTTTTGTTGTTGTTGTTTTGTTGTTGAAGCAGGCTTCAGGCCCAGTGCAGAGCCCAAGGCAGGGCTTGATCTCGTGACCCTGATCAAGACCTGAGCTGTGATCAAGAGTTGGTTGCTTAACCAACTGAGCCACCCAGGCGCCCCTAAAAACATTTTTTAAAAAGACACATCCGCGGTCCTACTGTTAACCAAACAGAAGGTTAAGCTTTTAAGATCTGGGCATTTATCAAACTTCTTGTAGTCTGTGGCAACACAGCATAAACTTGTAGTAACATAAACTAGGGCCCAGCAGCCAACAGTTAGAAAATCCATGTTCTGGGGGCGCCTGTTTGGCTCAGTCACTGGAGTATCCAATTCTTTTTTTTTTTTTTTTTTTAATTTTGTTTTCAACGTTTTTAATTTATTTTTGGGACAGAGAGAGACAGAGCATGAACGGGGGAGGGGCAGAGAGAGAGGGAGACACAGAATCGGAAACAGGCTCCAGGCTCTGAGCCGTCAGCCCAGAGCCTGACGCGGGGCTCGAACTCACGGACCGCGAGATCGTGACCTGGCTGAAGTCGGACGCTTAACCGACTGTGCCACCCAGGCGCCCCTGGAGTATCCAATTCTTGACCTCAGAGTTCTACAAGTTCGAGTCCTCCGTCGAGTGTAGATGTTACTTAAAAGTAAAATCTAATATTAAAAAAAAAATCCAGGTTCTTATCAAATGTGCCCATTTGGCCAAACAAAGCTTAAACATTTAAGTTTCGGAATGCTTAAAGAAACAATGGAACAAAAATGGAAAACAAATATCACAAAACCAGAAAAGAACAACTGTGAGAACAAAACTCTTTGTGTTAAGAAATTTCCTTGGGGGGGCTCCTGGGTGGCTCAGTCGATTGAGCGTCCGACTTCGGCTCAGGTCACGATCTCACGGTTCATGGGTTCGAGCCCCGCGTCGGGCTCTGTGCTCACAGCTCACAGCTCGGAGCCTGGATGGAGCTTGCCTGGGATTCTGTGTCTCCCTCTATCTCTGCCCCCCCCCCCACTTGCATTTGATGATGTCTTTCTCTCAAAATAAACATTTAAAAAAGAGAGAGAGAGAGAAAGCCTTTATGTCAAAGGAAATTAGAAATATTTAGATTAAGTGTCATTATCAATTTGATCACATGATGAAAGAAATATTTAGAACAGACCGTACAAAACCTCAAATGCAGCACTAACAGTTCTAGAGGTCAGAAGGTTAGGAACTCAGGGGTGCCTGGGTGGCTCAGTCAGGTGAGTGTCCCACTCCTGACATCTCCTCTGGTTGTGATCTCGAGGCTGTGAGATCCAGTGCAGACCCTGCTTGGGACTCTCTCCTCTCTGTGCCGCTCCCCACTCGCTCTCTCAAAATAAACCTTAAAAAAAAGTTTTAAAAAGGTTAAGAACTCAGAACAGACTTTTGAACTCAAGACTTGTCATTCTGAATACCAAAATATGTATTTTTCTCAAATACACTCCCACAATTTGTTTAAAGGCATCGTTTTTTTTTTTTTTTTTTTTTTTACTACTTATTTAAGAGAGAAAGAAAAGGTTCAAGTGGGGGAGGGACAGGAGAGGGAGAGAGAGAATCCCACGCAGGCTTCCAGCTTTTGGGGCCTGGTCGTATGAACCTGAACCGTGAGATCACGACCTGGGCCAAAATCAAGCGTCGGATGCCCAACAGACTGAGCACCCAGGCGTCCCTTTCAGAATTTTTTCTTCTTTTTTTCAGAATCTGTTTAAATTACAAATTAGAGAAAACCATACGGTTACTCTTCCTACAACCTAACATGAAAATCCAAACAGCCGTGACAGACCCCTAACAAAAATATTACTGGGGTCTGCCCTCCGGTCCTCAAAGGGGGCCTCAGAATCATGGTGACATGAGAGCAACTTAAGAGCAGAAACTCAACTGTAACAGGCACGTGCAAGGGGCACCCACACCCCTCACGGGAAATTCCACAGACAGTGTGAGGCATCAAGAAGCTTCCGAGCTGAAGGGACGGAAGGTCCGAGCACACAAAAGGGAGGGAGTCTGTTAATTACCAAAAAGACGAGAGATGTCTGGACATTACGCAGATTCCTTAGGTACAGGGGAGTCTCGGAGGAGGTAGCTCTCTTCCGGGACAGGCTTCCTCCTTTCCAATGTAAATGTAGGCGGTTGAGAGCGAGGCCGAGGGCGTTTCAGGCTTCCACTGGGTTTTGATTACTTTAAACTTGCAACAATCTCTATGCCAAAGAGATGGGAGGCAGGGCACCCTGCCACGAGCACCGACAACAGTAACTGGAGGACGTACCTCCAAGAACACGGTCGTTCACCATATAGCTTTTTGAACTGTTTCGGTAGGTTCAACTTAAAATACTGAGGTATCTGTGTGAAATGCACTCAACTACACAAGATGGGAGTGAGTACCCAATTTGAAAAGGTTTCCTCGGGGCGCCCGGGTGGCTCAGTCGGTTAAGTGCGTGAGCCTCGTTTCAAGGCATGTCACGATCTCAGGGTCTGTGCTGACATGACAGCTCGGAGCCTGGAGCCTGGAGCCTGCTCGGGATTCTCTCTCCCTTGCTCTCTGCCCACCCCCGCTCACGAGGGCAGGCGCTCTCTTTCTCGCTCTCAAAATAAACATTCAAGAAAAAGTTTCCTCCGTGGTAGTTACTGGATTCAGAGCACACCACCGAGTCAGCGACACCAGCCAAACCGTCTTAAAATTACTAGCCACAGAAGAGGTCACCAATTCTCGAGACCAAGAAGCACAGCAAGCTCACGTCTTCAGAAAGAAAAAACCCGAACGCAAACTACAGCACAGCAGCTGCCAGACACAGCAGAAAACTTGAAGCCCTGCGTCCCTACCTCAGAGGGCTGAAAATTACGTGACATTCTGGTCCCTGCTGAGCTCCAGCTGTTGCCGCTTGCACCCGCAGGGCATCCTGGGAGCTCCCAGCACCGCAGGACCGGGCAACCCACTGCGCCCAATGGAGCGAGGGTTAGAAGAGTCTCAGAACTAGGCTCTCACTTCCTAACGGCTGAGCCACACGTGGCCAGAGGTCACCCGGGGAGTCAGATGCCACCGCTCAGACATCCTTGAACTCACTTCAAAGCTTGTATTCTCGAGTCCAGTTTCGCCAGCCTTGGCACTCAGGTGCCTGTTTCCGTGCAAGTGACGAGAGCAGCGTGGCAGGGCCCTCGAGGCAGTCGGCGCACGCGTGGGAAGTGGCCCAGCCTTGCCAGATGTGAACGCCGCGGTGCCTTAACCAGAGACACCCCCAGGACGGTCACTGGGGCTGAGCGAGTGCAGGAGAACCATCAACTAGCAGCACCCGGGAGACGAGCAACACTCGCGTGATGGCGACCAGCGGCCACCTGGCCCGCGTCCTAGACGGAGACGGCCCCTCGAAGAAAAGGCGAACGAACTGAAGTGTGCATCAGACCAGCCGTCTGCAGAGCCGGACCCCTCACCCTCCACCGCCCCTGCAGCAGCAGGCTGTCCGTACCTCCCCCCTTTCCTCTGCTCCTTCACCCGGTCCTGCCCAGCCGCCACCCGTCCCCCTGCTCCCCCACCAGCACAGGCACCCCCAGAAACAGCTCTCACAGCTGGGCGCCCCAAGCCCTCGGCACACTGGGCTTTCCGGTCCATCCGTCTTGTGGTTTCCTCTCCCTACGAGCCCCGGGGGCACAGGGTGGGGAAGCCAGGGTTCCGGACCCCTTCTCAGGCTGCACTCCCGCGTCTTCATCGTCACCCCCGTTCTGCAAATACCACGGATCCCGCAGCGATTCCCCAACGTAAGCTCCTATCCTAGGTCTCTGCTTGGCACTTCAGACACGAATAGACAGATGACTGCTTGACACAGCCACTTGGCCGTGTGACAGACGTCGCAAATAGAACAGGACCAAATTTCACTGGGTCCCCACCCCACTCCTGGTCTTCCGCGACTGAATTCTACCTCGTGCTCTCATGCTGTGGACTGGAAATTTCGCCCTCACCGACACCACTACCCACCCCGTGACACAACACCCACACACGGCAATCCACAGTTTCACCAGGCCTAGCTGCCAACTATCTCAAAACCCTTCCACTTTCTCCATCTTCAATGGCACCAGCCCCTCCTGCTGCAGGAGCCTCTTAACTTAATCACACCGTCTTCTCTCACAGCCAAGGTGAGCTATAAATACACAGGTGCTGTCACAACAGATGCGAGATGGTGTCCAGCACCGGACAGAACCAGCTACGAAGGACACGGTCAGCTCCGCCGAGGATCAGATGGAACGAGACGTTACTTCGCTGACCAACGCGGAGTCTGGGGCAGAGGCGCAAGATGAGCCGAGGACACGCCGTCAAGCAAGAAACTGAAGACGCAGCCGACGTCCCAGGCCGGCCACTGTGACACCTTGAAGGTGACTGAGAGTGACAGCAACTGAATGGGGACACTTGGGCCCGGGACTGGCGTGTGGAGCAGGAGAAGGGTGTTAGGCAGAATACCGGCCGGACGGGACTCAAGCATCTAGAGAACAGCACCGTGCCAACGTCGGCTGCTCCGTTCGGGGGTGTGTACTGTGGTTAGATTGAGGAAAACTGAGTCAAAGGTGGACAAGAAATGTCTGCCGACGTCTTGACAACGCCACTGTAAATCTGAAATCACTCCAAATTAAAAAACAAAAACCTTAAGTCAAAAAGGAGTAGAGCCAGTTCAAAAGGACATGAGAACAAAGCTGATGGAGCACTCGTGGACCGGAAGGGACGGTGACGGGACCACCAGGAGGAGTGCCATGCGTCCCGAGCACACAAGCACGCACACGAGCACACACACGAGCAGGAGTCCCGGATGGTCTGTGCTGCCTGCCGCTGGACGAGCTACGCTTGCGACCGAATGGCCGATGAGCCAACATTCTTTTTAAAGAATTCCTGCTAACAGATGCACGAGAAATGCTAGAATTAGAAAATTACCCTTCTGAAAGTAATAAATGGGGTGCTTCTCAAAGCACAGACTTCGACCAGCAGCACCCGCACGTTCTTGCTAAGCGAAAGGACCTCTTAAGTAACCGGCTTTTAACTTTGCCTCATAAAACACTTAGTCCAAACATTCTTGCTTGAACAAAGTCCAGGGAGCAGCCCTTAATCTTGGACAGTTACTGGATTCTCCGTGGTGAAGAGCGGGCCTCCAGGGAGCTGTCACCCTTTGGTCCCTGGTCCACGGGCGGGCTGAATTTCTCTTCGACACAGGTATCTCCAAACATTCAGGGGTTTACCATCGTGAATTTTTCACTCTCTAGACATACAGCCTTACATCTCTGGGTTCCTAAATCTCCACCTTGAGCAAGCTCCAAGGCCGCGATCCCTTCCTACCCGGATTCCAGCACCATCAATGATGCAGGGACGGTCCAGATGTCACCAACGGAAGGGAACAAGACATTTCTCCTCTGAACCTGGATCACCAGTGCTAGGTCAACTCTCGTAAGAACCATACCTGACTTCAATTATCACCATAAACTCAGCTATGCCTTTTTGAGTCTGTGATCGCCCTGCTGCCTCCCACTACTGCCTCTGTGCAACGGCGGCTCTTCGGATCAATGAGCCTCACAGCTCGCCCCAAAAAGTCCACCTTGCTTATGTTGGCCCACTGTCGCAACCAATCAAAACCTCTTTGACACCCATTCTACCATCAACATATTTACTCCCAATGAAAACAATGATGTAATTCTGAGTGACTGTAATCACATTTATTGATAACAATCATACGCTAGCTTAGAGAATAAGTCACCCAGTTTAGAAAACAAATATGTAAACAGGTTAGTCAAGGACAACACAAATATGTAGGGAGACAATGACACAAACAAAGCTTAAAAGAACACTGCCATTTATTGATGAACTGGAAAACAGAAAGCAAACGGAAAGCTCCCTGTGCAGAGACAACCTCAGCTTCAACTACAATGACCGCACACACAGACAAAACTATGAAACCACATGGCCCACGTAAGAGGCAAGAAGTTAGTGTGGTAAGACTTGGGGGGGGGGGGGGGGGCTCAAGAAAAAGGATACAATTCAAGAATAATTTTTTAAAT
This sequence comes from Herpailurus yagouaroundi, assembly GCF_014898765.1. Classification (NCBI taxonomy): domain Eukaryota; kingdom Metazoa; phylum Chordata; class Mammalia; order Carnivora; family Felidae; genus Herpailurus; species Herpailurus yagouaroundi. Next base: position 5,014,362 of record NW_024412700.1, on the reverse strand, counting down.
AAGATTTTAGGGGTGCCTGGTGTCTCAATCAGTTAAGTGTCCAACTCTTGGTTTCGGCTCAGGTGGTGATCTCATGGGTCATGACAGTGAGCCCCGAGTTGGGCTCTGAGCTACCTGCACAGAGCCTGCTTGAGATTCTCTCTCCTCTGTCTCTGCCGCTCCCGGCTCAAAACAAATAATTAAAACACATTTTCTTTTCAACGTTTATTCATTTTTGAGAGAGAGAGCATGAGCGGGGTGGAGGAGACACAGAATCCGAAGCAGGCTCCAGGCTCTGAGCTGTCAGCACAGAGACCTATGCGGGGTCCAGAGACCCAGCTGTGAGATGGTGACCTGAGCCGAAGTCAGAAGCTTAACTGACTGAGCCACCCGAGTGCCCCAATAATTAAAACACATTTAAAAAAAAGGGGGGGGGGGCACCCCGGTGGCTCAGGTCATGAGCTCGCGGTTCGTGAATTCAGGTCCTGAGTTGGGCTTTGTGCTGACAGCTCAGAGCCTGGAGCTTGCTTCGGGTTCTGTCTCCCTCTCGCTCTCTGCCCCTCCCCCACTCGCACTCTGTTGTCTCTATGTATGTCTCTAAAAAATGAACATTAAAAAAATTTTTGATAAATAAATGAACTAAAATGGTCTTTACCCTCCTGAGATCAGCCCAGTGTCCCTGCTCCCCAGCCCCAACCGCAAGCGAGTCTGAGGGAGAGAAAGAACTTGCTGTCCAGCCCTCATCCAGGACTTGCTGTGAGTCACACACACACACACACCTGAGGTCACAGGGAACAGGTAACACCAGAAAAAGAGGAGCCCTTGAGGGTGGGACTCCTGCCTTCTCTTCTCAGGTATACCCAGGACCAGGGGGCATGCGGCTCCCTACTCACTGCCCCCCACCATCTGTGGACACTGCCAGGAAAAAGTGGCTTCTCTCCTGCATCCAGGCGCCAAGTGAGGAAGCAATCATTACATGAAGGGGCAGATCACGTCAACTGAAAGCACAGGTGCCCACAAAGGCTTCAGGCAGCTGGAAACGGCCCCCAACAAGCATCCGAAACTCCACGGCCTGACGGTATAAGCCCGCCAGCCACACACACGTTTGTTTCTCAGGTCATTAAAATTAAACAAAACTTGAAAACCCCCGTCCCTTGGTCACACCCGCCACATTTCAAGGGCCCCACAGCCTCCATTCTGGAAAACACAAGCAGAGGGCAAAGGGAGCTCCTCTGCAACCTAACAGATGTCAACTCAGGCTTACAGGCGATCCGGGTGAGAGAATTCATTACGTAATCTTTGCCAATGGTATTCTGAAACTTCTCTCGCTTCTGATGGGACCCCACTCCTGTATTTTAAGAAAGCTACAGAAAACCAAGACGTCATATTCTTTCAGCTAAGAACAACTGCTTCTTAGGACAACTGGTGTGTTAATCTATGAAATTGCCTAAAAAACCTCCACCTCTTTAGGAAAGCCACTAAAGTAAATCCCACTAACTAAAAGTACCTCCTCCCATAAACTCCCATAAACCCTCACCATCAGGACTTTCAGGAAGTGTGTCCTAAAGGCCCGTAGTACCTATCTATACACAGGTGAATACCACATAAGTAGAAAAATTGAGTGTACATCTCCCCAGTATACCTCACGATGTGATTAAAAATTACAGAACAAGGGGTACCTGCCTGGCTCAGTCAGAAGAGCCGGGGACTCGTGATCTCAAAGTCTTGAGTTTGAGCCTCAAGACGAGTGTAGAGTTTAAATACAACTTAAACCTAAACTACTATGTACATTAAAACCAAAAATAAAGTTACAAGTAACAAGATTAAAAATACTTGCATGTGCTTGCCAATCATAAAGTAATCAGCTACGATTTCAAGCCACGCTGTGATCAGGACAGTGCCACGAGGGTTCTAGAACAGTGTTCTTCAGGACAGATACGGGTGGTAGTCAAGGGCAGATGTCCTGGGCCTTTCACCAGTGTCAGTCCAAAGCCACAGTCGGAGCGAGATCCTCTGAAAGTGTTCTCATCCCAGCGCACACACTACAAATACGGCGAAACACAAATGCTGACAACTCCTGACTCGGTGCCTAGTTCATCCCAGTGGGTACCTGAGGACGTCAGGATCAACCTGTAAAGGTCAACTTCTTTTGAGATAAACATACAGGTTTCATATTTAAAATGGCAAACTCAGGGCGCCTGGGTGGCTCAGTCAGTTAAGCAGCCGACTTCAGCTCAGGTCATGATCTCACGGTCAGTGAGTTCAAGCCCCGCGTCGGGCTCTGGGCTGACAGCTCAGAGCCTGGAGCCTGTTTCAGATTCTGTGTCTCCCTCTCTCTGACCCTCCCCCGTTCATGCTCTCTGTCTCAAAAATAAATAAACGATTAAAAAAAAATTTTTTTTTGGGGCGCCTGGGTGGCGCAGTCGGTTAAGCGTCCGACTTCAGCCAGGTCACGATCTCGCGGTCCGTGAGTTCGAGCCCCGCGTCAGGCTCTGGGCTGATGGCTCAGAGCCTGGAGCCTGTTTCCGATTCTGTGTCTCCCTCTCTCCCTGCCCCTCCCCCGTTCATGCTCTGTCTCTCTCTGTCCCAAAAATAAATAAAACGTTGAAAAAAAAAAATTTAAGAAAAAAAAAAAATTTTTTTTAATAAATAAATAAAATGGCAAACTCAACAGACACATTTACTCTCCCCCCTCCTGAAACATCCACCAAGATTCTCCTTACAGATAGGACTTCTGCTTTCCAACACATAAAGAGCGGTAAAGTCACCACTCCACACCAACAAGCAAAACAAAGTTGAACTGAAAAACGGGATTTTTTTGTTGTTTACTGCCAGAGAGAGGGTGCACGTGGGGAAGGGACAGAGAGAGAGAGGATCCCAAGCAGGCTCCACACAGTCAGCACAGAGCCTGACGCGGGGCTCAATCCCACGAACCATAAGATCACGACCCGAGCCAAAATCAAGAGTCTGATGCTCAAACAACTGAGCCACCCAGGCACCCCAAGAAACAGCTCCTTTTTTTAGATCTGCCCCGTGAGGTGTGCCTCCCGCACTGAAAACACAGGTGGGCACGCAGAATGGGAACTCGCCAACGCAGAAGCCTCCAGAGAGAGAACCGATGAGCTGACAGGGAAATCCGAACTGTCACCAGCCGGGGTTGCTGGCAGCTCTGTGAGGACAAGTCTGAGGTACACACTTTCATGAGCTCTACCAGCCCTCACGGGAAATCTGGGACAAAAACGTACTGGGGCTTCGGGCAAGGGAAAAGGAACCATTTAAAAATACCAAAACGTGGGGTGCTGAGCATTCAGCTCTTGGTTTTCTCTTGGGATTCTCTCTCCCTCTCTCTGCCCCTCGGCTGCTCATGCTCTCATGGGCTCTCTCTCCCTCAAAAATAAATAGGGGATGGGCGCCTGGGTGGCTCAGTCGGTTAAGCGTCCAACTTTGGGTGATGACCTCACGGTTCGTGGGTTCGAGCCCCGTGCTGGGCTCTGGGCTGACAGCTCAGGTCCCGGAGCCTGCTTCAGATTCTGTGCCTCCCTCTCTCTGTTCCTCCGCCACCTGTGCTATCTCTCTGTCTCTCAAAAATAAACATTAAAAAAAAAATTTTAAGAATTTTTTAAATAAATAAACTTTAAAACAAAATAAATGCAAATACCAAAACAGGGACACCTGGCTGGCTCAGTGGATTGAATGTCTGGCTCTTGATTTAGGCTCTGATCATAATCTGCTGGTTTGTGAGACAGAGCCCTTCTCCCCCAGTAGGGCTCCGTGCTGGGGGAGGAGCCTGCTTGGGATTCTCTCTCCCTCTCTCTGCCCCGCCCCCCCAAACACCACACACCACTTTCTTCTAGAGGAAGTCTGCCCTCAAGGGAAATGCACTGCTGGAGCCCAACCTACCTGGGGGCAGGGAAATACCCAACTCCAGTCCCCTCCTGCCCTCCTGTCCCACCCAAGGGGAAGTGGGAGGCACTGGTGAAGTGGACCAGAAAGCGGAGACCTGCTCAGGGACGGGGACACCTCCACCTCCCCCACCGGCCTGCACACCACTTGCCTACTGACAGCAAGCAGCTCCTTTTGTCTGGTACCTCATGCGCACCTTTCAACAAAACATCACCAGGCATACCAGAGGGCCAAACACAGTCTGGCAGGCTTAAGCAAGCCTCGGCACAAGTCACCAGTGCAGGAATCACCAAATCAGGAATCTGGTGAGACTGTGATTGATATGCTATGAGCTTTAATGGAAAAGCAGACTACACGCTAGAACAGAGGCACAACGTAAGCAGAGGTGAAATTCCTAAGAGTCAGCAAGAAATGCTAGAGAGCGAAACCCCGGCAGAAAAGATCAAGGTCTCTGATGAGCTTAGTAGTAAACGGGGCATGGCTGAGCCAAGGGGCAGACAAGCCAGGGGAGGAACAGACTGACCGCAGAGCGCCCAGTGCCGGTGGGGCAGCCAGCAGAGGTGCAGCCCGCGGCCGGAGCGCCAGAGCTAGGAAAGGAAGGATCAGAAACAGGGCTCCGAAGCATCAATCAGCTCTGAAGGACTAAATGAGAATTTCCCCCAAATTAACGTCAGGCACCCAACAACACCTCCAAGAAGAACGGAGAACACTATGTGGGGTAAATACCCAAAAATTACACCTGGGCGTATCACATTCAAACTTCAGAAAATCAAAGATTAAAAAAATCTTGAAAGAAGCAAAGGAACAGACAGCCTACCTATGAGGAAGCAAAAGAATTCCATCCATGTGAGAAAGAAGGGAGTGAAACAGTTTTAAAGTGCTGGGGGGGGGGGGGGATGGGGGGGTGGACACCACCTCCAACTCTGTAGCCTGAAAAGTTGTCCTGCAAAAGTGAAGAAGAAAGCCCTTCTCTGGCCAACAAAAACTGAGGGAATTTGTTGCCAGCAGATCCACCTTGCAAAAAATGTTAGAAGCCCTTCAGAGAGAAGGAATATGATGTAGGACAAAAACTCAGATCTGCATAATGAACACCAGAGAAAAGAGAGGTAGATATAAAATACACTTTAATTTTCCTCAGTAATCTAACAGGTAACTGTTCCTTCAAATAACAGCAACAGCGTATTCCACGACAGACACTTCTGCGCATCCCTAGACCTCCTGCAGGTGAACGAGAACCCCACAGGCAGGAGGGAAGAACTGGCATCAGAAGGTGCTTGCACTACCCGGGGACCATGACAGTGTCGATGGCTGTGAAGTCAGTCATGAAGGAACACGGCAAACTCTAGGGCGAGCACGAAAAAAGGTAAAAAGGAAAGGGGGTGGGTGACACTCTAAAAAGGAAAGAAAATGGAATCACATGAAACGTTCCATCAAATCTACAAAAGGCAGGGGCGCCTGGATGGCTCGGCTGGTTAAGCGTCCCAGGTTGATTTCAGCTCAGTTGGTGATCTCCTGCTATGCGAGATCAAGCCCCACTCTGGGCTCCGTGATGAAGGTGAGGGACCTGCTTGCGATTCTCTCCCCGCCCTCTCTCAAAAGAAATAAGTCAAGTTAAAAAAAAAAAAACTACAAAACGCAAAACAGTTGGAAGGAAGACAAAAACAGCAACAAAGGTAAAAATGGTAAAAACCCAAAAATGGTTCAAGAGCCACTTTAAGCATCAATGGCCTGGGGGCACCCAAGTGGCTCAGTCAGGCTCCACACTGTTGGTTTCGGCTCAGGTCATGATCTCAGGGTTTGTGGGTCTGAGCCCGAGTCCGGGCCCACACTGTGAAGCCTGCCTGGGATTCTCTCTCCCAGCCCCTACCCCACTCGCTCTCTCACAATAAATAAACATTAAAAAAAAAAAAAAAAAATCCACGGTCTGAATAAAGCATTCTGCAGCCCACCTAACAGAATTTCTCCTGCGTGGCACACTGACGCACCCACTTCTCCATCAGCCTCCTCTCAGGCCCTTCGAAGAGCTCGCTCTTCCACGGGACACTCCCACGGGCTCCCCCCACCCCCTCAGCTAACCAAATTGGACGCCCAGGCCCCTTCCCTGAACCCCGGCCGGCCAGGCCCCTACGACCCAGCAGCTACCCTTCCCTAGCTCAGCCTCTCCCATGGGTCAACCACCCACCGGGAAAAGTGGACGGATGCACAGGAGGCGGGTCTGCGTCCCGTGCACACCTGCAAGGCCTCAGTCAGTACACCTGCCGCTTTCTGGCCTGTTACTTTTCGTGCCTGTCACCTTTACTGTTTTTTTTAACATTCTTAAAAATTGGTGTTAATGGACACGCTGTAATAGTCACAAAAAAACGCAAGTTAGAGATGCTAGTTATTTTTCCTGCAACAGTTAGGATGAAATGTTTCATTAATTTACTACCAAAACCCACCACACATGTCACCCGTGTCATCTTGGGGGGGGGGGGGGGGAACCTCAGACTCCTGCACAGCATCAAAGGCTCGTCCCCTGATTTCGTATCCTCCTGGCTGCCATCCCAGGTGCAAACCGGACTTCACCATCGGGCTTTGAACAATGAGGTCTGAGTGCCCTGGTCCCTCCCAGGTGCCCTCTGCATCCTCCAACTGCGAGGAGGACACGACTCCTTGCCGGAGGACACGCCTCCTCGCCGGAGGACCACTTCGGTGCAGCTAGCTTCCTCCCCGCTGAAACTGCGTCTTACACACGCCTCCATCATAGCATGCATCGTCATCTCGTACCCATCACTGTTTTCCAGGCTTTTTACATCATAAACTCCTTGAGGGCAGAAGCCATCAAAGTTAGCTTTCGATCTCAGTAATCCAGTCCCCAGCAAATTATGAGGAGACTGAGTACAGTTACTCTGGGGAACAAAATGTCAGGGAACTATTCAAGTTCCCTCATCTTCCACTGGTGAATCAGCTGAAGCCCCATCGATTCATCAATATGCATGCTGCACTCAGTATTGTAAATGTTGGTGCATAAAGGGCTTGTATTTCCTAATTAAACCTCCCAAAGATTTCACTTCTAGGAAGACTTGAGCGAATCAGCAAATCTTCTCACTGGCTAGGACTCGGTCCATGACGGCGATCTTTTTAACGTCTGTTGGGCAGCCATCTTTGACGACTCCACGGAGCCCGTCACTACCTACTTGCTTGACGGTCAACTGTCCTGGCCACACTGGAAACACTTAACACCACTCCTTCCCAGTCTGCGTTCAGGCAAACGACACTGCATGTGACTTGAGCACACCTCCTGCCTTACAAGGATAAACTCAGTCAACGAAAAGAGCAGAACTGGAGGCATTTAAATTAGCATCTTTCAACTTTTGGTAGAGCGTGCAAGGTTGAATTTGGCAAATTAAAAAAATACATGTGAAACACAAACACACACAAAGATGATAATGTGACCTGATAAAGGTGTTACCTACACAGCTATTACTATACAACATATAAACGTATAAAGACACACATGCCCCAAACTTACAAGGTCACAGGCCAACTTTATGTCAATATAAGAAATAAAGAATTCAGGACTAAATCACAAAAAGAAAAAAAATTATGCAGTACCAGGGCAAAGAGATGTGGGCACGGCGGCACCACCACCAGAAGTAACGGTCAGATGGAAACCAGGCACCAGGCCCGCACCCCAGCTCACGCTGCAGAGGCCCTTACTGGCAGGGCAGTTTCAGAAAACACACACACAGGCCACCATTACCCCTTTAACAATGAGAGCCATCCCATGGGGTGGCAGGCACCACAGACACGGGAGCACCCTGACCCAGCTCATACCTGAGCACCCAGTTCAGGCACTGAGAGCAGGGCCGGTGCCCTTATTTCTGCACCAGAAAACCCGAGGCCCAGAGACAGTGCCCACCCGGGGTTCAGAGCTGCGCACCACTGTGGTGAACGAGCGGACCAGGAGTCAAGCTCAGACCCAGGCCCTCCAAGCATAAGCTGCTCTCTTCAGATACAGAAGGGAGACGCCAAAGCAGCTCACTGCGGGGGGGCGGGGGGGCCTAGGGGCACAGTAGGTCAAGCTTCCAAACTCTTGACTTCATCTCAGGGTGCTTGAGATCAAGCCCCAGATGGCGCTCTGCCATGATAGCGGAGAGCCTGCTTTAGATTCTCTCTCCCTGCCCCCCCCAAAGAAATAAACATGAGACATGAGAAAAAAAGAAGTATCTCGCTACGTATGCTGTAGAAATTTCTACATCAAAACAATGGGTCTTTTAGAAAAATAAGAAAGAAAAAGACACCATCTCACCCACCTGCCTTCCGCAGAGGCTGCACTAATTTCCATCCTAACCAGTATCATCAGCCTCATGTTCCTACCCTCAGGAACAACACTAACCTGTCTGACTTTTCCAGCCACTTAAGTGAAGCCTGATCTGTTCTGCACCCATGAAGTTAAGCATCTTTTCATGTTCAAGAGCTATTTGTAAGTGCCTCCACTGAACTGCCGGCCTATGTCCTTTGCCCATTTTTCCACCTGTTGGCCTTTGTGTTTGGCGGGGGAGGGGGGGAAACCAAGTTCTTACTATGTCTTCTAACCTCCATTCCTTCAATGGGGGCCATTCACCAGCTGAGCTGAAAAATACTCACTTGCTAGGGCTGGAAGAAGTGGTCGCTATAGAGTACTCCTATCAACATAAGACAGAGTGCAATTCAAACTCTCAAGCGAGTCCAGACAGGCCCAGGACAGGCACCCTGTCAGCACAAAGGCTCCAGAGAAAGAAGCACAAACAGAGACCTACAGAGATGGTGGTCTACAGAGCCACTTAGTGTGTGGGGAGGCTCCTCTAGTGGGTTAAGCATCTGACTCTCGCTTTCTGCTCAGGTCATGATCTCACAGTTCAGGTTCATGGGTTCAAGCCCTGCGCTGGGCTCTGCACGGACAGTGTGGAGCCTACTTGGGATTCTCCCTCTCTGCCCCTCCCCAGCTGGCATGCTCGCTCTCTCTCTCAAAATAAACAAACTTGTAAGAAAATATGTTCCTGTATACCCAATATGCCAGATACTGTACATCCTAATCTCATCTTCTCAAGAAGTCTCCATCCACTACGCTGTACCTGAACGATCACGGACTAGCTGTCTCTGGAAAAACAAATTCTCGCTTCTTTTAGGTTACACTTCAGTAGTCTCGACGACACACAGAGAAATCCTGTAGTCTAAAGCTTCAGTTCATCTGAGAAAACAGCTGCTGGGGTAGAGATTAGTTCTCACGGCACATCGTCCTCGAAGGATGAATTGCCTCCTCTTTCCCAGAGATTCTCTGGATTAACCGTTTCTCAAGTCTAACTCCGAAGGGTCCAACCCTGCCCATGGAGACTCCTGCTTTCCTCCAAGTAAACCTTACAACCACGAAAACTGAGCTGGGGCATACACACACACACAATTGCCAACATGTCCCTGGAAGTGAAGGCTGGTACTTCAAATACCTATTTCTCTAACGTTGCTTGCACTTTAACCCCTGTACCATGACCTCAGTACCGAAACAGAAGCTCTGGTTCCCAAAGTTAAGTCAGCTAGCAACTTCTACAACCACTCTACAGGTGAATTAAACCATCATTATTAACATTTACAAGTTTTATATTCCTAGAGAGTTCTTGATGGTAGAATTCTGGGTAAAATAAGTCTGGTCATTTTTTCTAAGTGAGATTTCACTTCAATGACCAAGAGAAAAGAGAGCATTGATTTCCCAATCAAACCACCTTTACTAACTTCTTTTCCCGTACATCATTGAAAAAGTACTAGAAAGGCACGCTACAGATTCCCAAACCTCTTGGGTACCTTCAAAACCTCACCTGATTCACTTTAGACTTCCTATGACCAATGAACCACCTCATTTTCCATTCAATACGATAATCTCTAAAAATCCAGCCCCTGAAGTCATACTCTTCATCAACTGCATGCAAACCAGTCCGTAGGGAAAGAAAAGCTCTAGCTGCAAAGAGAACACCAGGGCACCAAAACAAAGACGGAAGTTAAATGTAACAAAATATCCCATGACAGCACTAAACGCACAACTTCACTACCCCTCCCTCCAAATACCATTTCCCCCACCCCACCCCAGAAACAAGGTGCAAACGGAAATGATCTCTATGGAATAAGGCGAGGAGTGCTCTTGTCCATGAAGTTTACCTACCCTCATCTTTGACCACGAACACAGTAGGTATTTGATGACCTACATGAGGTGCTCCGTGATGAGTTAGCTCTAACAAGCCAAATTTTCTACACAGCTCAGTTAGGAAACCTTGGTTTTGTTACTATTTTACAGAAGAAAGATACTCAAGAACGTATGTGTCCAACATGACTGCTACAAACACAACACCCTTTTAGACCTCTAACAGACTCTTGGAGTCAAGGTCCTCAAGCCTGGGACTTAAGACACCTCTACATTCTGAAATGTTGTTACTCTGTATCCCAAATCTTAGCCACCCACAGAAGTGACCATCTTTCCACCAGACCTTTCTCAAACATCTCTCCACCTAACATCAAAGCAAAACAGAAACAAAATCTCCTTTGTTCCTTCCCAATCCATGAGACTCAACATTGAAAATGGAGCTCAAGGCAGAAACCCCCTTTCTTGCACAAGGCCTGTTCTATCCCCCCACCCCCACCCCCACCGGGAGAATGCTGCCGGTTCTACACTGTTTCAAGTAACGTAAATCCAGGTCAAAAACCCACTGAAGACACTCCCTCTCTTCAGCTTTAAAAACCAGAAAATCAAAACACTCATTACTTCTACTAACCCAGAAAAGTCATAATTGTAAAGAAAACACTTTCTAAAATGTTTAATTGTGACATCAAACTAATTTAGTGCAATGCTGTCTGCTTCGTGGAAAAGCAGCAGGCCCGACGCTCAACAAGAAAGAGGTCTGGGAGTTTCCTCTGTGTCATTTCATTACCTGACAAATTACCAGAACAAACACACACGTAGGTGGGGAAACAGAAATGAACTGTCACTCCTTATCACAGACCATCTACTAAGTCTTTATCTTGTGCTGACCTAACATGTCCTTAAGTATTCCCGACACAAACGAGGAAATTACTTCCACTGTAACTCAAGATCTCAGACCAACGATTGCAAACACCGACCATCGTCAACTATCAGACACTTAGAAGCACGACTAAAGTCCCTTCATTACAAGAGAAGACACGGCAAGCACTCAGTCCTGGTACTTGTGAACGCAAATTGGGTATTTTTGCCCCCAACTTTCCTAAAATCTGGATTTCATTTACCGCAGCAGGGTAATCAGGACAAAGACAAGCCTGGAAGAAGGATCCAATTCAACCAGTATTCTCTCTCGGCACCCTGGGTCTGGAGCAATGCGACAGGCACAAAGGGAACACACAAGAGAAGGTTCCAGGCCTGCCCCAGGGAACACACAGGGAGGCCCCAGCACAGATACAAGGCAAACTGCAATAGCCTTTGCTGGTGAAAAGTAGGATGAGCATTTCCAAGGGCACAGAGCACATGCCCCCTGAAGCAATCACACTCCAAATACAACTGATCCTTGCAACTGAAGTGAAGAATCCTAAAACACCTGGAGTATTTTCATAAATAAATATACACACACACAAAAACAAACCCACGAAGTTCTACTGCCTCACAGCCGTTCACCGTGGTTGCTATGGTCTATCTAGGATGGCCAAAACTCCTTACAAATGTTAGGGGTAGCATTTTTAAAAACACCAAACTATGTCCAAATAAGGAATAGCTCTCGAAATAAGGTATTACGGATATAAATAAAACAGACTCCTCCCCCCACTGACGTAGAATGCAACCCTTAGAAATTTAACTACCTTTTTAATTCCTCTAAGATTTTATTTTCAAATAATCTCTACATCCAACAATGGCCACGAACTTACAACCCTGAGGTCAAGAGTCACACACTCCACCGACTGAGCCAGCCAGGCACCCTTCATAATTTTTTTCGGCAATTAATTTTCCCCACCTTAAAAATGAGACGTTGAAAAAAATAACAAGGTATTTTTTAAACTTTCTTAAGTAGAACGTTTAAACAAAAGAGGTCAGCAACGGGTGCACCTGGATGGCTCGGTGGTTTCAGCATCCAACTCACTTCAGCTCAGGTCAGGATCTCCAGGCTTGTGAGTTCGAGCCCCTGAGTCAGGCTCTAAGCTGACAGTACGGAGCCTGCTTGGGATTCTCTCTCTCTCTCTCTCTCTCTCTCTCTCTCTCTCTCTCTCCCCCCTCCCTCCCTCTCCCTCCCTCCCTCTCTCTCTCTCCCCCCTGCTCACACTCCCTCAAAATAAATAAATAAGCTTCTTAAAAAAAAAAAAGTTTGACTGGTTTCTGCATGCACCCCTAAAATTACAAAGTTTGAAAAACACCTACAATCAACCTATAACGAAAGCATCAAAATTCTCCAAGCTGAACTCCAGAAGTTCTTTTTTCCAATTAGGCTTTAAAATTGTCTTTCCATTCCTACATTATCATCCTTTTTTTTTTTTATTTTATTTATTTACTTACTTATTTGAGAAAGAGAGAAAGAGCGCGCGAGCACAAGCAAGGGAGGGGCACAGAAGAGAATCCCAACCAGGCTCTGCTGTTAGTGCACAGCCCGACCTGGGGCTCCAACTCCCAAACCATGAAGTCCTGACCTGAGCCAGAACCAAGAGTCGACACTTCAGTGACTGAGCCACCCAGGGGCCCCTAATAATCACTTCTACTACTATTCTTATCTTCACCAACTTTGCTTTTCTTCTCATTTACCTCCTGAACTTAAAGTTCTCACAGATCTTATTTACCCAAAAAAACACTACAGCATTTGTTACATCTCGCCACTGACCCTGTCCTGAGAATTCCCTAATAAGCCTGCAATTATGCCAATTTCCCCACTAGGTGGTGTCCTGAACAAATTTAGAGCAAACCAAACTTCCAACATAGACCTCCACCACTCTAAATTTTGCAATCATTTCCCAGATAGTAAAAAGGCGAAATAAGGCTTTTCAAATACCCTACTAAAACATCAACTTACAAATATAAAGCCTGATTCCATTAACTTAATCCTTACCAAGAGACATCAGAAATGGAACATAATCACCCTTAACCATCACAGCGGCTGATGGCAGTCCCACCGCTGTAACCTCAGTGGAAGGTAACAGGAAACATCACCAAGGTGACGCAGTGAGCATTACACTGCAACCCTGAAAAGCTGAACTTAAAATAATTTACCAGGGCGCCTGGGGGCTCAGTCGGGTAAGCAAGCGTCCGACTTCAGCTCAGGCATGATCTTGAGGTTCGGGAGTTTGAGCCCCGTGTCGGGCTCTGTGCTGACAGCTCAGAGCCTGGAACCTGCTTCAGATTCTGTGTCTCCCCAACCCCCTCTCTGCCCCTCCCCCACTCCCACTCCTTCCCTCTCTTGAAAATAAACATTAAAGACAATTTATTTAATGGGAAAAACTAACTTACCGATCTTTAAAGTCCCTTTTTAAAACTAAAAAATACACATGCATACATCATCCCACCACAAACCTGATTTTTGAGTTTGCTGGGTTGAAAACTATTGACGGTGCGGAGTACAACTCTATTTGTTTGAACCTGTCCAAAACAGAGTTAATACAAGGAAAAACGGGTCTACTCTTAATTCTTACACCTGTAAGAATCACGAGTTTGCTGAAAAAGAAAAGCTATTGTAAAGCCACTTAATTGCAGGAATAGCGTAATTCCCTACCCATGATTTACTCTTCAGAATATTAGTCAAAGGATACTCCCCACCCAGCCCTCTAGGTAAGCCAGACCGGCAACAAAAATACCTCTCAAATACACCATGTCAAGAAAACAAAGTTAGGGGCGCCTGGGTGGCGCAGTCGGTTAAGCGTCCGACTTCAGCCAGGTCATGATCTCGCGGTCCGTGAGTTCAAGCCCCGCGTCGGGCTCTGGGCTGATGGCTCAGAGCCTGGAGCCTGTTTCCGATTCTGTGTCTCCCTCTCTCTCTGCCCCTCCCCCGTTCATGCTCTGTCTCTCTCTGTCCCCAAAATAAATAAACGTTGAAAAAAAAAGAAAAAAAAAAAAGAAAACAAAGTTAACAACACTGATTTTTTTTTTCTACGAGGGTGCTGAACTCCTGAAACTCTTGAAAGCCTCGTTTTTACACTCCCAACCTTCCCCTCCTACAGCACCAGCCCAAGGCTGCTTAGGCCCATTTCAAAATTCAGCCTCCCGGCTCCCACACCCACCAACCACTGGGCCAAGCCCATTTACTTCCCGAATTCAGACGCGAGTAACAAACATTCCACCGCCCACTAGATAATGTGCATAAAAAGCACGGATCTTTTTGTTACCGGGCACACAAATACAGAAGCACTGGGGCCCCCACATAGGCAGCTCAGTCGGTTAAGCCTCGGCTCGGATCGTGATCTCTCTGGTGTGCGTTCGAGCCCCGCGTGGGGCTCTGTGCCGACGTGTGGAGCCCACTGGGGATCCCGTTCCCCTCTCTCTCTGCCCCGCCCCTGCTCCTGCCCTCGCTCTCAAAAAATAAATAAATAAATAAATAAATAAACAAAAAAAATAAGTAAACATTAAAATATATACACGCAAATACTAACCCCAGAGAAACTGTAGTCTCTTACTGTGAACAGGAGAAGTCCAGATTAAATTTCCCAGAGAAATCTGAGAATGGGGTAGTCTGGGGGGAGAGGCAGGCTGTAAATACGTGTCATTAAAACATTCCTGATACACACAATCAGCGGAGAAAACGATCAGGAAACGCGTTCCAACGACAAGTTTCTTCTCTCCTTTTGCTGGTCGGTCGTTCAAGTTCGCCCTAACTCAATTCGAAGTCCTACGACTTCTGGTCCCAACTCAACTGGGCGCCGCTCCGCCTGCCCCGCCCCCCGCCAGGTGGCGGTGTGACCTTGCCCCCTTTCCCGTCGGCTCTCAGGTGCTAAAGGAACGCGTCCGCGGCCCCTGACAACCACTGCTGCCTCCCAAAACAGGTCTGGGCCACACGAAGTTTGCGATTTACTCTTCTCGCCAACTCCATCCCCGCTTGGGCAGAAGCGGCCATAAACCGCAAGCTCCGGTACAGCCGGAGCCCCCCCCCCCCAGCGCACACTGGCCGTGTCGGTTGAAATTCGGGCATTCTGCTCGTCGCCAAACTTTAGAAAATCCCAGGGGGAAGTTCCGGGAACGCGGCTTCGCGTCTCCCGGAGCCGCTTCCTGCTCCCCGCGCCCCGCAGCGCCGCCCCCCACGAGGCTTCCACCCTCTCTGCAGACCCGCCTGGTCTCCGGCTTTGGGCTCCTTCCTCCACGCGGAGCTTGAAAGAAAGAACAAACCTGCCTTTCACGCCGCCGGCCCCCCGCCGCTGCTGAACTGGACGGACGCGGGGGGACCCCGGCCCCGCGCCGCCCGCCCTCCGCA
>NW_024412700.1:4962188-4998666 GCF_014898765.1 Herpailurus yagouaroundi | reverse complement strand
TTGGCGGCGGCGGCGGCGGCGGCGGGTCTGGGACGCCCGAGCCGCGCCGGTCTTCGTCTCCCCGGGGCCGGCCGGCCTCGGCCGCCCGGGGACCCGCCTCCGTGACCTCCGCCAGTTCAGGTCACATTCAGGGTAATGAATGAGACACGGCAGGCGCAGGGGGAGCTCCGAGCGGAAGCGGCCCCTTTGTGAGCGGACGCTTGTGTGCACGCGCGACGTCCGCGTGTGAGCCTGTCGCCCCGCAGTGCCGGCCCCGGTGGGGGACCGAGCCCGGGGAGCTGCGTGCTGCGCGCTCCCTGCTCCCCCCCCCCCCGGAGCCCCCTCCCCAAGCCCAGCGCCCTTCTGGCTGCCGCCGAAGGTGGTGTTCCCGGCGGCCGCCTGAGCCACTTCGGGGAGCTGCTCGGTCTTCCTGCGTGTCTCCCGTGTGCCCGGGACGTCCGCACGGTGTTCCACTTCTGCTTGCTCTGCTGCCAGTCCGCCTTACGTCAGTTTAACCGCTAGCCCGGCTGAAGAACCCGCAAGGGAAGAGGGGAGAACTTTGCCCCCATGGAGCCGATCCGAGTCCTCCGGATCCTCTGGAAGAGCACACCGTCCACACTGTTTATTTGTGACCGCTGATTACTAACCTTCACTGTGGGCATCGGGAAGGTTTAAGTAGCCGTGGCTGTAGTTTTAACTGCTCTAGGGGCTGAGCGCGGGCCGCCCCGAGACCCAAGACTGGCATGAAGGTGGTTTTGAGGTGAAGGCGGTGGAGCCCCTGTGAGCTCAAGAGGGCCCCTCCCCTGATAACGTGGAAGTCACATTCCTTCTCTCTGAAGTCCCAGACCCCTGCCTTCTTCTCGATTCGGGAGGACACGTATCCCTCACTTGGCCTGACTTTAGAATTTCCATGGCTGCGTGGGTTCCCCCATGTGTAAGCTCGTCTATCTCACATTATAAGCTTTTTTTTTTTTATAATGATAGGGCTATTCTTTTTTTTGTTTTTTTAATTTTTTTTTTCAACGTTTATTTATTTTTGGGACAGAGAGAGACAGAGCATGAACGGGGGAGGGGCAGAGAGAGAGGGAGACACAGAATCGGAAACAGGCTCCAGCCTCTGAGCCATCAGCCCAGAGCCCGACGCGGGGCTCGAACTCACGGACCGCGAGATCGTGACCCGGCTGAAGTCGGACGCTCAACCGACTGCGCCACCCAGGCGCCCCTCGTCTAGCTCACATTAATTTGATCCTTAATCCCGTTAGAAGGACTTTGAGGACCGGAATTCTGGCTTCCCTGTAAGGAGACAGGACACGCTTGCTACCCGAGGCTGCTTCAAAAGGAAACATTCTTTTACATCGGGTGCATTCTTTTGTTTCTTAAACCCTCATTGTATCACAAGGTGGATTTTAGTAAGTGACCAATCAGCAAAAGGAAACAAGTTTCTTCGAGTCAATTTCCTACAATGTTTCCTTTAATACAACACTTGATGGTAACACTTAAGACAGGCTCAGCAGAGACGCGCACTTCATTCAGATGTACGCACAATTTGGCACAGTCCCGTGTGTTGACAGTGCTATCATGTGACGTTTCACATTTAAATAAGTCCCTACAGCAAGTGTGAGCTAATCTTGAAATGCAGACAGCGCAGAGACTTGAATTTTAAATAGTAAGTTGTAGGCTCACCACACATAACTTCTTCATTCTCCCTCCAAAAATAAATAAATAAATGTATGTTCAAACCTCTGTCAACGCAGTGAACCGCATCACCAGAAAAACCAACTAGGACAGAACAAGTCTCCAGCCCCGACGGGGTCCACGTGGTGTTCTGGATGAACATTAAATAAAGGCCCTAAATGCAATGCCTAAGTAACTCTTTTTAAAAAAAAAAAAAGAAGATGGGCCACCTGGGTGGCCCAGCAGGTTGAGAGTCCATCCAGCTCTTGGTTTCCGCTCAGGTGAGTTCCAGCCCCAGCTCTGTGCTGACAGGGCAGAGTCTGCTTGGAATTCTCTCTCTGTCCCAGTCTCTGCCCCTCCCCCTCCATTCTCTCCCCTCCCCCCCATCAATAAATAAATAGACTTAAAAAAAAAAAAAGTAACTCTCTTAAGTAAACAACAGAGATCTTTCAAGATAAGATTCAGGATTTATTCCAAAATTAATGTTAGCCCAGATAGTGGTGCTACTGGAAACTCCAGTCCACAGGACAATTATCTCGAGAAGGAACGGTAAGGATTCCCACGGGAGGAAGGCACCTTTCAGGGGAAGGAGGAGGCAAAGCAAAAGGGCAGAGTCGGCCTGCGGAGGGTGAGCGGGTGGTGTAACAGACACAAAGGCTTTGCACCGTGAGGATGGGAAGGAATTCCCTGTGTGGAGGCAAGGACTTGACTCCTTATCTGGTGGGAAAGAAAGCTACTCCATGACAGACCTGTGGCTTGCAGCGTGGCTGGAAGAGTAGGGAGGCTCTGACTTTGTTGCCTCGCCTGTAAAGTGGGGATGATAGGCTTGTTGTGAGGGCTGTGTGTGTTCGTCCCAATGCCTGGCGTACAGTGATATTCAGTAAGTGATAGCTCTCCCGTGTCACGGCCTCTTTGAGAAACTGGTAAAGGTCACAAGCTTCATCCCCAAAAAAATGTGCAAGCGATAGGAGGGCATCTGCAGACCTTGAACACCCTGACACACACACAAATCCTCCGAGCCCGTCCACAAGTCCAGGAAGGTCCAGAGTGACAGGTGACAGTCCAGAGCGACAGCTCAGCGCTATCAAACTGTAAAATTGATGCTTGATCCAAGAACAACATTTGTAGAAATCTCCCAAAGGCGGTAAGTGAAGGAAAGAGAGGGGGAAAAAAGGTACCTATAAGGTGACTGATCACAACTTGGAAGAAGGCAGCTCCTTCTTACCAGGAAACCTCATGCCAGCCGTAAAAATAACAATGTAGTTCTAGTTCCTGACATCAGATAAACCCAAGGTACCTTATGATAGTGGGTATAACGTGGTACCATTTTTATAAAATTGTCTTCGTGTGTGTGTGTGCGTGTGTGTGCGCACGTAGGTGCAAGTGGGCTTTGAGCCGCCTCCTTTCTCACTCACACTTGCCAGCGGGTCTGCCCGTTGCGGCACAAGGCTTGGGGGCAAAGCTTGCCCCACCGGGAACTGAAAGCACCCCCTGGCGCCCGAGGACCAGATACCCCCGCGATGGGCCCCAGGATAAGATGTATCTGACCCTCCCTGCCCGCCAGCCAGGCCCCATCCCCCTCTGCCCACATTTTCCTCCTATGAGCCCGGAACTCGGTCCAGCACTCTGGTGACCGTCTCTGAGTCACTACTGTTCTGTCTTCCTGGTGTCGGCCTCGCTGAAACAAGTCCTTTTCACGGGTCCCCACCGCTCATTTCTCTGCCTCTGGATTCTGTCCGCGGCGAGCGGCCAGGCCTGGTCTGTTTGGGACCCGGAGCCGGACGCCCCTACAGCCCTGCGCCCCCACTCCCCCCCCCCCCGGGTGTTGTGCTAAGACCTGAAATTTATTTTGGGTGAAAAGCAATCAAAGCCCAGCAGATTCAGGAAAAGCTCTTTACCTCCTCAAGTGCCCAGATTTACATTGGAAAGAAGAGACTGCCCCCGGAAGAGAGCTACCAACAAAGGTCCCCTTCTACCCGAGAAACCTACCTGCATGACAATGCAGCCTTGCGGTCCAAGTATCTCCTGTCCCCTTCCTGCTGATGGCCTTCCTTCCTTTGTTTCGCCAGGCCCCACCCTTCTCCTTAGCATGGGGTGTCACTTAAGCCTCCAGACTGTCTTTAAAATCTCCAGTGGGTGCGGATTCCTGGTATGTGCAAAATTAAGTCTGATTTCCTCCCGTTAACATGTCTCCTGTCCATTCGATCCTTAGTCCAGCTAGAAGGACCTTGAAGTTCAAGGTAAATGTCTTCTTCCCCAACACACGTGTGCACGTATGCATATGTGTACATGAAATACACACAATATGGGAGGAAAATTATTTTCCCTCTTCCCACCTGAGCTGTTGGCTGATAACGAAGGACAGATAAAGGAGGAAAGCAAATGCAGGCGTATTAACGCGTATGCCTCAGGTACACATGGGAGGTACCCAGGAGCTGCCCAAGCCACCATGGCGTCTTCAACCAAAGGCACAAGAAAGAGGTGGAGTGGGGGGGAGGCCAGGCTAGGGAGGTTATCAGGCAAAGCAGCAGAAACAAGGTTGGGTTGGTGTGCAGATCTCCGTCCCCTGCCGTCTCCAGCGATAGAAGTTTCTCGCTGTTTAGAATCCTCTCCCACTGCTGAGAGGGAGACGCCCTTCCACGTGGAGACCCCCTTGTACAGGCAACTTCCCCTTACCAGAGGGCAAGCGTTGACATAACCCTTAAGGCAAAGAGGTGTATGTATTCGGGGGCAGCGTACTTTACGTCCCCAACGTATACGCACAGAAAACCAGAGGAATATTCAGCCAATTGTTAGAGTTGCTTCTCAGCCAGATTTCACTTAGTTCTTACTTTCTTCTTTCTCGTCGTATGAACTTCTGAATTACCTATAAGAGACACGATTACCTTTTAAATTTCACGCAGCAGAAGCCACGGAGTGGCAGAGTCCCTGC
This sequence comes from Herpailurus yagouaroundi, assembly GCF_014898765.1. Taxonomy (NCBI): domain Eukaryota; kingdom Metazoa; phylum Chordata; class Mammalia; order Carnivora; family Felidae; genus Herpailurus; species Herpailurus yagouaroundi. Next base: position 4,994,081 of record NW_024412700.1, on the reverse strand, counting down.
AGGACCCTGTGGTGTGGGGTGAGGCGGGAAGAGGCTGAAGCAAAGCAGTGCAAAGGCATGAGGAGTGCATTCGCATTTACCCATGTATTGAGCACCTACTGTATACCAGCATAATGACGGGCCCGAGAGACGCAGGTCAGAGGAGACAGCCTCGCTCCCTCAAAGAGCGTAGGGTCCAGTGAGACGACAGCCCGTGAGCCTGGTGCTGTGGGAGCGCCGTGAGGCTCTGGTGGGGTTTTGGAGTGATGGGGTCCAGAGCCATGGCCAAGAGCGGATTCCGGAAGACGCCTTTGGTGCAAAAAGTTGATTAAAGCACGGGGGGCGGGACCCGTGGGCAGAAAGAGCTGCCCTGGGGTTGTGAAGAGTGAGTGGTTATTACTCTGGAGCCGGGGAGGGAAAGTCCAGGGGAAGTTTCCAGGGAGATTCGCATATGCTGCTGAGGACTCACAGGCTCCTGCAGGCCTGGGGGGCGGTGGTCGCATTAAGACAGGAGGGTCCTGGAGATGAGGCTACGGATGGGACGGCCTTTTCTGGTAGTTTTACTAAGACATTTGTAAACTGATGGCGCCCGCATCCCGCATCCCGCATCCCGCATCCCGCATCCCGCATCCCGCATCACTGTGACCTCTATCAGTTAACCATTGCTTTTCTTGCCCTTTCCTTTGTCCTCAGCGCCAGGCTTACCTGAGGAATGTCACACACAACCCATGGGGGGTGGGGGAGGGGTGCTGGCTTGCGCTCTGCCCTCAGCCTGCCTCCTGCTCCGTCATCAGCTCCAGGCCCAGAGCGGGGGGTGTCCAGATCGATCGGGTGGGGCCAGGAGGCGAGGAAAGCTTCCCGGAAGAGGGAGTCCTGAAGGATGTTCGAGTTAAAAGTTGAGTCCCTGTGGGGTTAGAGAGAATTCCAGGCTCAGGAAAACATTCCAAGGGTGGCCAGGACTGAAAACAAAAACGGGCTCCTGGCTGGCTCAGTCTTGATCTCAGGGTTGTGAGTTTGAGCCCACATTGGGTGCAGAGCTTACTTAAAAATGAAATCTTTAAGAAAACAATAAAAGGTACCAATTTTATTTTTTTAACATTCATTCTTGAGAGAGAGAGACAGAGCATGAGCAGGGGAGGGGCAGAGAGAGAGGGAGACACAGAATCTGAAGCAGCTCCAGGCTCCAAGCCGTCAGCACAGAGCCCGACGCGGGGCTCGAACTCACGGACCGCGAGATCATGACCTGAGCCGAAGTCGGAGGCTCAACCGACTGAGCCACCCAGGCGCCCCTAAAAGGTACCGATTTTCAAACTGTTGTATGTTCTAAGAATGACAACGTGATTCTTGTTTCAGAAGGAAAATCTTTTTTGCTTACGAAAAGGCAGTGCTACTGCCATTGGAAAGCGACCTCCGTGCCGCAAGCCGCAATGTTCCCTGAAGACAGAGTTCGGGATAAAGAGAAATGATAGCTTACTGCTTTGCCGGGCAGAGGAAGGGTCTGAGGGTTTCCTAGGGAAACACAGGATCGGGCCGGCGTCCACAGGAGCTGTGTGCGCGCCACCAGCCTCCTCGGTTATTTTCAGGGTGGTCCTGGGCTCCTGAAACAACGAGCTAAGAAGGGAAGAGAGGAGGGATGAGGAGGAGAGGAAGAGCGTACGTTGAACTCGAGCTTTGCTGAAGCAGTACTCAGCCGTTCTCCCTTTCGTTCAACTTTCTGCTCGTGAGTGGCTCACCGTCAGCAAGGTCCAGAGGGACACGACGGAGGCCGACGGACTGTGATTGCCAGCTGGTCTCCCGGCTCGGGCACCCCTGCGCCCCGGCTACGTTTCGGGTCAGAGGCTTCCTCGAGGAGAGGCGCATCGGTGCAGAAGTTCTCGAGTTTCCGTGACGTGGGCAGCCGGGACCGGGGCTGACAGCGCAGGCCTCGCAGGAAAGGCGTCGGGCCGGAACGTGTCGTTACCAGACTCTGTCATTCCCTCTGTGGCATCCGCGTCCCAGAACAGGATAACCCCTACAGACCAGGGTTCCCCGCGCGCGCGAGAGGCAAGGGTCTTGAGGAATGAGCAAGGGGCCCGCCTGGGGGTCCCCAGAAGGAGGGGAGTCACTGAACCAGTAGGAGTTACCACGTCGGCGGGGGAAAGAGCCAGTTTGGATGGAAGGAGAGAGTCGAGACCTTGACTATGAGGAGGACGCGGGGGGGGGGGGGGGGGGGGGCCCGGGAAGGTCTAACTGGAAGACCTTGTCACCAGTTGTTCCCTGGGGCTTCAAAGCCCCATCAAAGCTGAAACTGAGGTCTGAGAGCCTCCTCCCCTGGGAAGAGGAGGAGGAGGAAAGAGGGGCCAGGAGGCGGTGGGAGACCCCAGGAAATGGGGCATGGCTGCCCTCAGGGAAGGGATTTCCAAAAAACACTCTTGGTTAATATCATCAAGTTCAAAACAAAGGAGGGTCAGAAGGTTCCTGGTCAAAGTGTCAGTGGCCTTTTGACGGCAGGAGTCTGGTCCCGGCCCAGGATCGCACAGGATTGCCTTCTGGGGACCCAGGCAAAGTCAGGGGGATTTGTCCCGGAAGGAAGATGGCGGGAGAGACCAGGGAGGGGAAGGCTTGAGTGTCTCTGATTTGTTTCTGGTTGTGCCCCAAAGGCACATTTCCAGAGCCGGTGGGCAGAAAAGGGACTGGAGACACTGGTGAGAAAAGCGGTGGGTCATGGAATTCCTTCTCGAAGGTCTGGAGTTTCCGGACGAAGCACAAATGTGGAAGATTTGACTTTGAAAAAGAGGGATTTACATCTGTTCCTTCAAAACAGGAAGAAAAAAGCGGAGGCGTGTGGGACTGCTGACCACTGACCCACAGCCCAGCCCCAGCGAAGGAGGCGGCCTGGCGATCGCAGATCCTCTGGGGCGGTTGTAGGGGACGCTGGGGGCAGTGTGAGAGTCAGGCAGCAGAGAAGTCCCCTCACCTCAAAGGAGAAAGGCGCTCAGTAAATTTACAGAGGAGCACAGTAAATCGTAAAGCTCTCACGCTGCCAGGTCTCTGGGACAGTGGGGTTCTTTAGCCGAGCAGGAAGGAAGGGACAGAGTCCTGACCCAGAGCCCCGAGAGGGAGGACCAGCCGCTTTTAGGTAGCGACCACTCTGGGACACCTGAATTCACTTTTGTGCCTGTGTCCCCTTAACGCCCAGCGAAACGTCAGTATCGATGATGCCGTGACTTTAACCATGCCGGGAGCCACAGTCTGTGAAATAGGAATCGAGACAGCCACTGTACCTTATATGGGCGTTGGAGAGAATTAGTTCTTGGAGATCCCCAGATGAAAGGTACAATGAAAGCACAAGGTATTGTAGACAATGGGCTATTTCACATACATATTTAATGTGTTTCTTTAATGGAAACACTGCCTTCGAAGCCTCAAGGGAAAGTACGTCTCTCAAAAATCTCAAAAGTACACAACACTCCATCACTTTCAAAGAATCCAACATATATAAGTGTTAAGTTTTAGATTTCCTGCCTTCAAAACACATTGTGCACAATTTATATCGGAAGTGGCCGCTTACAGGGTGCCTGGGTGGTTCAGTCGGGTGAGCGTCCGACTTCCGTTCACGTCATCATCTCTCAGTTCGTGAGTTCAAACCCTGCATCGGGCTCTGTGCTGATGGCTCGGAGCCTGGAGCCCGCTTCGGATTCTGTGTCTCCCTCTCTCTCTGCCCCTCCCCCACTCACCTTCTGTCTTTCTCTCTCTCTCTCTCTCTCAAAAATAAACGTTAAAAAATAATAAAAAAATAAATGACACACACCACACGCATCTAGCAAATACACACACATCTGCTGAGTCATTTAAAGGACGCCTCAGACATAATACGTGTATGAATATACAGGAAGAGAAAATGTGGCAAAATGTTAATTATTAATGGATCTAAGTGAAAGATATAAGAGTCATTTCACTATTCTGCAACTTGGATATTTTTCTTTTTTTTATTTTTTTTAATGTTTATTTATTTTTTGAGAGAGACAGAGACAGAATCCGAGTGGGTTAGGGGCAGAGAGAGAGGGAGACACAGAATCTGAAGCAGGCTCCAGGCTCCGAGCTGCCAGCACAGAGCCCGACGCGGGGCTCGAACCCACGACCCGTGTGAGATCGTGACCTGAGCCGAAGTCGGACGCTCAACCGACTGAGCCACCCAGGCGCCCCAATATTTTTCAAAGAAGGTGCGGGGGCACTGTGAGGCGGGGAAGGGGGGAGGACACAGGAGGAGGAGACGACTGGAGGGCCGCCCCTGGGAAGCAGAGTAAACACGGGTGCAGATGTGAAGGCAAATTCGAACATCTGGTTCCAGACACCTGTTCGAATCGGGTGCAGGGAGAAGGTACCCACGTGTAGCATAAACAGGCCCAGGGAGAGAGGAGCCCCCACGTGACCCCCTTGTGACCTGTCGCTCCCGTGGCCACGCTCACCAAGCGTTAGCGGTGGGTGGTTCCGTACTTCTGATGCAGGTAACACAGTTGCATCCACTTGACCTTGGAAGTGGGTCAAGCCGGGCTTTGACTGATCTGTGCGTGCAGCTTCTGACTCATGACATTCTTCGCAGGGTAAGTCACACTTCTCTCATCATTAAATGAGCAGAAAATTTGCATGTGAAACATGCAAAGGACGAGCTTCCCACAAACCCATCGCCCCACTCCCACGCTCAGACCCTGCAACATCACCTCTGCACCTGATGACCAGGGGGCACGGGGTCTCAGACGCCTCCCTGGGGGTTCTGCTCCTGGCTCAGAAGACCCGCTCATCCCTAGACACGAATCAATATTAAACAAGCATAACAGTAAGCGATTACTTCACAAATGGGTTCCATATCGTCAGCATTTCTACAAAATGGATACAGAAAGAAACCACACAGCCCAGTATCTAGAAACAAAAGAACGGCACGCTGCTAAAACTTCTCTGTAGGTTCTTATTCGTTCCAGTGGTTTTCCTTTGATCCCTAAGTGGCTGCCCAGCCCCATGACAGTCACATCACCAAACTCAGCTTCGAGTAATTTAAGTGGTGAAAATACCATAAGCTGTTTCATCACTGTGTTCACCTTGCTAAGCAAGTGACCCACACACTGTTTGCAGCCACAGTGATGTTCTCAGCAGGTGCTCCATAGGTAGCCGCTGACTAAGGAATCCCAGAGTTCCAGAGTGCCTCAGAGACCCAAATGCCAATTTAAAGCTAAAACTTCAAGGGGCGCCTGGGTGGCTCAGTCGGTAGAGCGTCCGACTCTTGATTTCGGCTCAGGTCACGATCTCACGGTTCGTGGGATCGAGCCCCGGGTCAGGCTCACGCTGCTTGGGATTCTCCCTCTCTCTGCCCCTCCCCGCCCAAATACATACATAAACTTTAAAAAAAGGGAAGAAAATCTGCAACATAGATGAGTGTTCACATCATGCTCGGTGACGTGAGACACTCACCAAAGGACAAATCCCGTGTGATTCCGCACATGCGAGTCGTCTGGAGCCATCAGATTCAGAGACAAAGAATGGGGGGGGGGGTGATGGGGCTGGGGAGGGGGACCCAGTTAGTGTTTCACAAAATAGAGTCCTGGAGATGTTGGCGGTGATGGTCCCACAACAAGGGGAATGTATTTAACACTACTGAGCTGCAAGCTTAGAAATGGTTAAAACGCTAAATTTTATGTGTATTTTACTACACACACACACACACACACACACACAATAATTGGAGGAAAAAAGTCTGATGTGTGATCTTCCAGGCTTGCCCACTGACCATGACAAGGCTTTGTCCCTCTCACTGGATTTCAGTCTTCACCTGGGGCCGGCCCGGGAACAGCCCTCTGGACCCGCCGTGGCCCCAGAAGGTCAGCAGGTAGGCAAAGGCGAGCAGGCCTTACAGAGGAGGCAGGGCATTTGTGACCTTCTCTGTACAAGCTTCCCAAAGTGAGGCAAGGCTGCCTACGGAGTAATGAGCTCCCCATGGCTGGAAGCATTCAAAGTATAAACTGACATTTGTCAGCCTATCCGAGGGGAGGTTTGAGCGATGGGGAGTGCGTGGGGGGAGGGCCAAACATCTTGGAAATGCGGGATCCCGTGGGGTGAGGCCCCCATTGGCGGGTCCCGGAGCCCAGAGGCACCCAGCTGGATTCCTTCTCCGTTTGGCATTTCTTGACTTAACCGAACTCTATTGAGCATTTTTTCTTTCCCACGTGTGCCAAGCCAAGCAGAGCACTGAAGGCGGAACCAGGCAGCTGATAAGGACGTGAAAGGGTGCACTTTGACCTTCAGGGGCCGCGCTCCAGCTCCGAGGGCAGGAGAGAACATTGCTCAGAACGCCGTCTCTGGTGTTTGTGGAAAAACTCAGTTTTTGGATCAGTGACAAGGAGCATCTAGCTCAGTACCCACGCGCATTACCAAGTAGGACGCAGGCCCCACTCTGCTCGATAGGGTGGGCTCTGGATATGCTGCTTCCCTGTTCTGGAAAAACCTCACGAAGGAAATCCTGACCGACGGACGCTCGCGGCCCCGGGAGCCGGGTCCGAACACTGGGCTGGAACCCCACACAGCCTCGGCCGCTCCTCTCGCTGTCTCCCGCGGGTCGCGAAGGGCCAGCCCTTCGGTCACACCGCCCCACCCGGGCAGAGTCCCTCGGATTTCCAGCCAGAAGCCTGCTGCTTAGACGGCAGCAGAACTAGATCCAGACGAGGACTCCTGGGCTCCCAGACACTGAGGAGGGACCGCGGGCAGTGGATTCTCCGAATCGGGGAGAGGCGGCGTCGGGACACCGCCCCACCAGGACCCACAGGGCTGAGAGAGGCCTGCTCGCTTCCCTGGGTGCGCGAAGGGCCGGCTGGCTTTACCCGGAATGGCGGTGGGGGGAGGGACAGGAGGACCCAAGTGCGGCTCCGGCGCCCGCTCTGCCACCCGTCGCGGCCCCTCTTAGACCCCGAGAAGGACAGCGAAAGAGCACGCGGCTGCTGCGACCAAACGGAACACAGACCCTTCGCTCCTCTCGGAAGCTTCTCCACCCCTGTCCGCCCCTCTCCAGCAACCCCTCCAGAAGGACCCCTCCCTGTCTGTGAACAATCACGCTTCCCCCTACCTCCCCTACTACCTTGAGAGCCAGATGGATCTGGGAAGTGGCCGTCCGGGGTTGAAATGAAGCCCCAGGACTGGGGCGCCCACCAGGCTGACACAGCAGCCCGGCTGCCGGGGCTCCCGGCTCAGCCCGCGTCCACACGGGCCCACGGAGGCAGCGGCCCTGCTCCCACAGACCGAACCTTCGCACAGGAACTCCCCGCTCCCCTGACTTCTGGCATGAATTTTCAAACCTGCAGAATTGAAACGATGAATCAGATGAGCACACGAAATCGCCCCCCCACCCCGTTCGCGTCGCTCTCGCTCTCTCTCCCGTCGTGTTTTTTGTGGAACCGTTTGACAGTGGGTTGTAGATCGTGACGCTGCTCCCCTGAAGTTTTCAACATTTATTTATTTTTGGGACAGAGAGAGACAGAGCATGAACGGGGGAGGGGCAGAGAGAGAGGGAGACACAGAATCGGAAGCAGGCTCCAGGCTCTGAGCCATCAGCCCAGAGCCTGACGCGGGGCTCGAACCCACGGACCGCGAGATCATGACCTGGCTGAAGTCGGACGCTTAACCGACTGCGCCACCCAGGCGCCCCTCCCCTGAAGTTTTCAGCATGTACCACTGAGGCGTAAGGAAAGTCTCCCTCATAACCCTGGTGCTACCATCACGTGTGAGAAAGCAGACGTTGGTTCAGCCACCTGCCATGTGATTGGGGGGGGGGTGCGGCACGGGACCCCCACGTGTGCCACTTTGGCCCGATGGCTTGTTTCGAGCTGCAGACGACTGGGGCCCAGCAGACTCAGGAGAAGCTTTTCACCTCTCGTTTGACTGCCTGACAGAACCCAGATGGGGGCCTGTGCCAGGAAGAGAGAGCGTCGCCAGAGGTAATGTTCTACATCAGGAAGACTTACCTGCTTGCAGGTGTCCTGAATAAAAAGAATTCACGAGAGCCACACTTTCGGTTTCGTGGAGGAAGCCCTTGTTATAAGGGAAAGGGAATATAAGGAATGAAGCAATTTTTTTTTAAATTTTTTTTAGCGTTTATTTATTTTTGAGACAGAGAGAGACAGAGCATGAACAGGGGAGGGGCAGAGAGAGAGAGGGAGACACAGAATCTGAAACAGGCTCCAGGCTCCGAGCAGTCAGCACAGAGCCCGACGCGGGGCTCGAACTCACGGACTGCGAGATCATGACCCGAGCCCAAGTCAGACGCTTAACCGACCGAGCCACCCAGGCGCCCCAGGAATGAAGCAATTATAATAAACATGAAGAGGGAGAGAAGGATAGAGAAGAACAAAGAAGGATTTTGGGGGGAAATGTTTATTTATTAGAGAGCATGAGATGAGGAGGGGCAGGGAGGAAGGGAGAGAAAGAATTCTAAGCTGGCCCCGCACAGCACACACCCTGACGTGGGGTCCCATCTCAGGACCGTGAGATCACGACCCGAGCCCAAATCAAGGGCGGACGCTTAACTGACCGAGCCACGCTGGCGCTCCACCAATGAAGTCTCAACACACCAGATCGGGCACTCCCAACGTGGAACCTTCCGGCTGGAGTCACGACTGAGGGTCCTGGTGGAGCGTCCTCCCCTGAGGTGAGACTTCCAAAGAGCTCTTCTTCCAAAGAGTAGGCCAATAGATACGCTACCCCTGTGTGGTTTGCGGTTAGTCATTGGGTTTGCCTAAGTGCAGTCCCTAAGCGAGCGGTGTTTTCTTACCGTGTCTCACGATCTCGGGAGCACGGGGGCCTGCACATACCTCTTCCCTCCCTGAGCCATCCCAGGGGGCCAGCGACATCTGACCCCAGGACGTGAGGCAAGTGAATCCCTCTGGGCATCAGGAACAGAGGGGCCAATTCTGATCCTGAGGCCGAATACGGAGCACAAGCCAACCAGCCCCCCATGGTTGGTCCGTGCGGCTTGGGGCAGAAACGCGTGACAAGTCACATAAATTGCTTCTCTACAAAACATCTATCTACCGAACATTTGCTTCTCTGACCTTCTGGGGAGCTGTCCTGCTCGCCCCTGCTCCCCCCCCTTCTCTCAGGATGGTGTATGAGACACAACTGCCTGACTGCCTTGGAGCCTCCTATGTTGATGGGGCTCCCGTACGTACAACGTTGGCTTTTCTGTTATTCTGTCTTATCCCAATTTAATTGTTAGACCAGCCAAAGAACCTAGAATGGAAGCAGGGAAATTTTCCCCTTCCCTGCAGAATCCACGTATAAATGTTCCCCGTTGTCTCAAAACGTCTTCCACTTTCGCTTTCTATGCAGGGTCTGGGCAAGACTCATGCTTGGCACTTGGGTTTATCTCTTCTGTCTTTTTATTTTAGTCCCCCAAGTCTCCTCCCCCTTCTCTTGTTTCCCATGACATTGGGTTTGGCAGAGTCCAGACGTGTTGGCTTGTAGGATGTCCCACACTCGGGATTTGTCTAATTATTTCCTCGTGATTAGATTTAGGTGATGCTGTTTGACAAGATGGGTGCAAGATGGGCCTCCACTGCCGAGGACCCTGTGTCACCCTTGGCGGGAGCATGGTGACCCTCTCGATCGCAAAGGTACAAGTTTGTCTTTGCAACGAACGCATCACCTGCAAGGTGGCACGTTGAAATGACAGCACAGCACTTCAGGCCCACATTAGCAGGATTGTGAATCAAAAAGGCAGCCCGGCGAGATTTGTATCTACAACCTGAAAACTGCAAAGTAAATACACACCTAGGGATGCGTAGACAAGGTCAAGGACTCACAGCACGAGTCAACCGCTGCTGCCTTTGTGCGGACGGTGCCGCTGATTTTTTACTTCCTTGTTTGCCACGTTTGCTATTTTCTGGATCTTTCACGATGAACGGGTATGGCTTTCATAATTCTGAGGGAGACGTTTCGGAAAGTTTTGAGGAGAGAAGAACGGAGGGGAGGAGGAACCCCCGGGCCCAGCAGTGGATACCCGGCATGGGGTGCGGGCGGGCGGGGCGCAGGAGCAGAGGGCATTTGTGCCCGTACCAGGGTCACCTCGGGTAACAGAAGTCCCGTCCCCTCGAGCTACAGCCGTGGTGGTGCCCTGTCCCTGCACCCAGTGCTGCCTCCATCGTGAGTCCCTTACGAAATACCTCCTCCTGGGCTCCTCAGTGGACCCAACCTTTCCTCATGGGACCCTGACGACATTGGCCCCTCCTGCACCACCCGCCCGAGCCTTCCTCGGGGCTTGGCTGGGACACACCACGGGCACACAGCGGGGCTCCCACGCCTCCACACAGTGGGTGCACTGTGAGCATCTGTCGACCAAGTGGGTGAAGAAGAGGATGAAGATATTGTTGGACACAGCGGAGAGGCTACAGGGTTTTGTGCCAGATGCCAGAGGCTCAGGGAGCTCCTTGCAGTACGGGAGATAGTGATGACCGGCCAGGAGGGGGAGGTCTTCAACACCTTGAGGGGGCAGGGGCTGGGGTCTGGGGGCGCTGAGAGGCGGAAGGGCCTGTGACCTGGCGAGGTGCACAGCCATGCTGGCCCTCAGGGGCGCCCCGGGGTGTGCAGGACCCAGCTCCCACGTCCCCGCCCAGTGCCGGCCACCCCCCGCCCCCCAACACACCGGTTCAGGCAGGGAGGGGAGAGCCCGCAGCCACAGACACAGCACAGCTTTGCAGGGCCGGTCGTTTCTTTGTTCTCTGCTTTCGTGCTCTTGGATGCAGAGAAGTGTGTCCCAGCACACGGGTGCTGCGGCGTCCCCTCCCCCTGCGCCCACGCACCTGCCCGCTCGCCTCTGTGGTCTCCCCTCCCCCTGCGCCCACGCACCTGCCCGCTCGCCTCTGCGGTCTCCCCTCCCCCTGCGCCCACGCACCTGCCGGCTCGCCTCTGCGGTCTCCCCTCCCCCTGCGCCCACGCACCTGCCCGCTCGCCTCTGCGGTCTCCCCTCCCCCTGAGCCCCGGGATTCTCAGACCGGGTGGGGACAGGGAAGAAGCAGGTAGACAATCAATTCCCAGTTGTTTAAAGACGTGTAGAGATCGGACTTCTCCGGCTGGGGTCTGACACTTAGGCCCCAAAACCCGCCAGCGAGAACCCCAACGCAGGTGAGTGATGGCTGGCCCCGTCCTGCAAGCTCGGAACATTTTGCTGTTGCACCTGCTGAATGTCGCCAGCGTGGGCCAGCGACACAGGCTTTGTCGCTTCTAGAAATGACAAAGGGCCAGGGGAGGCACACGTTTATCTGCCTTCCCCACTTGTGATACTGTCTGATTTGTAGAACCGTTCCAGAAAGGCTGATCTGTGAGTGCCACTGATGGCTTCTCAGACATTATGACACCAGGAAAACTAACACCGTTGAACGAAGAATTCCAATTCAGGACGGCCATACTTGAAGGAAAAGTCTCATCTTTCTTACTCTGGAACGTTTTCTTTCTCCAGAGCCGGAAAGTCGTGGTGATAATGTTGCTCATTCAGAAGAAATGAAATCATAAGATTCTCATTGATATGTTGCCGGTGGGGCCAAGTGGCTCTCTGTCCAGTTACGGGAAGTGCGACAACGGCCGCCTCTCCGTCAGGGTCAGGTGATGGACCCGCCAGGCCAGAGAAGCCAGCGCCGCGCTGGTGCTCGCGGTGCCTCGCCACCCACGGTGACCTCTGGCCGTGTCCCACATCCCTTTATTTTCTTATCTGGGGCCACAACTGCACGAGGCTGTCAGCGGCTCTGACAACAGGTGTCTTTCTCATCCTGCTACGCAACCCTCGCGTTCACTCGACACATTATCTGTGGCATTAGCGGGGCTCGAGGGTCAGGACGATATAGTCAGAGGAGCAAGGTCCAGGTGGGTGACACTGAAATGCCTCTCGAGCGAAGGAGTTGCAGTTGAGGCCGTGAAGGAAATGAGGCACAGCCCTCGCGGGGCTGGTCTTCTGGAACAGGCGGTGGGACCCAGCCTCCTCCGCGCCACTCGGGCGTCCTGACCAGGGCACCGGGATGGAGACCTCAGCCCACTTGGTTTGGGAGATCGTTGTTTCCAGAGTGGATTCATTTGAGACCGTCCGTGTCCCATTGTCCCTTTGTGTCGCAGAAGCAAACCCTCGAGTTCTAGGTTCCATGGAGAATGAAGGCCGCGGCCCAGCATTCCTTGCACCTGGGCTCAGGTCCACGGGACTTTCTTCCAAAGCGTCGAGCCGGGCGCCGCAGCGGGAGCGGCCCCCCGGCTGAGCCAGTGGACCGATGGCCGGCGGTGCCCGGGAGAGGGACACGGCCCGGACGGTCTGTCCTCACCCCCAACTCCGGAAGAGCCCCAAGCTTACACCTAGACCCTCAGCCATCACTGCCCACAGCGTCTGAAACCCACCTTCCATCAGGCTCCTCACGAGGCCCAGAGACGGTCGGTCCTTCTGGTTCACGCCGTCAAAGCCAAACTCTCTGACTCTGCACCTTCCTAAAAAGAAATTCTCTTTAATGAACACAACCGCACCAGTGGGCTTATTCCAGGTTAGTCTTGCTGTCCATCTGTGGAAATGAATCCCTATTTAAGATGGCAATTTAAAATACAGGGAGGGGGCGCCCGGCTGGCTCCGTCGGTGGAGTGGGCAACTTTTTCTTTTTTTAACGTTTACTTATTGTTTTGTTTTTTTTAATTTTTTTTCAATGTTTATTTATTTTTGGGACAGAGAGAGACAGAGCATGAACGGGGGAGGGGCAGAGAGAGAGGAAGACACAGAATCGGAAACAGGCTCCAGGCTCTGAGCCATCAGCCCAGAGCCTGACGCGGGGCTCGAACCCACGGACCACGAGATCGTGACCTGGCTGAAGTCGGACGCTTAACCGACTGCGCCACCCAGGCGCCCCTAACGTTTACTTATTGTTGAGAGACAGAGACAGAGAGAGACAGAGCATGAGCAGGGGAGGGGCAGAGAGAGGAGGAGACACAGAACCCGAGGCAGGCTCCGGGCTCCGAGCTGTCGGCACAGAGCCCGACACGAGACTTGAATTTGTGAACCGTGAGATCATGCCCTGAGCCGAAGTCAGACGCTTAACGGGCTGAGTCACCCAGGCACCCCTAAGTATGATTTTTTGAAAAACCGAACTTTAAATAGTACATGTTCCATACGGAGTCCTGAGACAAATTGCATGAGCACTAACTCCTCCCGAACGATCCTAACAGACACCTATCACTGTCAACACCTAAACACACTCCCCTATGCCCTCCCTCACCTCTCAAATGCCTTCAGAAACCTCATGCAGTCCTCTCATCCCCAGGCATGAAAGTGTCCCTCCACTGAGGACAGCTAATCTTGAAAACTCACATAATACCCTAAAATATAAAGAGGAAAAAGAGAAAACCAGTCACTAGTTATACCAAACAAAACTACCGTTAACATTTTGATGAACATTCCTCCTATTTTTTCTCTACGCTGGCAAAACAAACGCATATACTGGGGCGGGGGCGGGGCGGGGGGTTTCCTGTACCCTCTAAGCTCCTGTTAGGGGACCTGTGAATTAAACCAATAAAAGACAAGCAAGAGAAACAATAGACTTTTATTTGTGTAAGTATGTACAGGAGAAACATTAAAAAAATAGAAAAAAAAACACAGAAAAATGTGACTCCAGGAGATGGTTACAATTTGGGCCTAATCTGCTATCATAATAGGGGGAGGGGAGGTCTACTTCCGGGAAAACAAAGTGTTCTAGGAAAGATAAGTGGGCCCTGAGGAGAATAGATGGCAGACAGGGTGACGTTCGTGACAGTGTCCCTTTAGGTGGTTTCTCATCCTGGTGCTTTGCCTTCTGACTTTCCCGCTCTGCTAATGGGAGTCAATCTTCCCAGGCTGATTCACAATAAATGTGTATTTATTTGCATTTACGGTCTTCCTCCTTTCTGGCACACGGAGCTCTGGAAGCCTCTGGGATTTCCCAGGATTTCCCTGTGGGCCACACCTGAGCTTGTGTTCAGAGGTGAGTTTGGAAAACCCCTAAAAATGGTGGCGGTGGGGGGGGGGGACTTCTGTGTGGCCTCCGCCTCCTGGGAAGGAGCTAGAAATTGGGTTCAGTCGCCAATGGCCCACGGTTTAATCAATCGTGCCTACGTACGGAAGCTTCCGTAGAAACCCAAAAAGGAGGTTCGGTGGGCACGTGGGGGTGCTGGGAGGGTGGCGCCCCCAGAGAGCTTCTGCGCCCACTCCTGCCTCGCTGGCCCCGTGCATGGCTTCTGCCTGGCTGTTCCCGAGTTGTGCCCCTCTATACAGACAGGGAGTCCCGAGAGCAAACTGCTTTCCCGAGTTCGGTGCGCTGCTCCAGCCAAGCACCCAGCCCAAGGCAAGGGGGTCGTCGGAACCTCCGACAGCTGGCCTAGAAATGGGGGCGAGGGGCCGTCCTGTGGGACTGAGCCTTCGGCCTTCTGTGATCCGACCTGGTGTCAGAATCGGGTTAAACTGTAGGATGTCCGGCTGGTGTCACAGAGTTGCCTGATGTGTGGGAAACCCCACACGTCTGGTGACCGGAGTGTCATGAGGTGGACTGGACAGAAGTGACATTAGTATTCGGAGGGTGTCGGTGTGATATGAATGAACACGATGGATGGTTCCTCTTTTCAACACCAACCCCTGGATCTAGGGCCCATCCTACTCCAGTATGACCTCATCTTACCAATTACATCTGCGGGGACCCCATTTCCAGACAAGGTCCCATTCGGAGGCTCTGGGTGCATGAATATTGGGGGACACCAGTCAACGCGGCACTCCGTTCGCTGAAGTCAACACCGACCAAACCCGTGAGGTGGGAGGGCTTGGGGACCTTGCAGCCACTTTTCGCCTCAGCTCTCGGGTCTGTTACACTTGATACAAACGGTGAATGAACCCCTTGGGACTAGACTTGCTTTGAATTCAGGATGTCCCCACCCCGTGGAAGGCCAAGTCAGTGCAGCCCCAAGAGTCGGTGGCAACACCTCTGGACGTCCACACTGGCCACCAACAGGCAGGTCAGCTAGGCAGGTTTCACGGCCAATGAGCTAGGAGGACACGCTTTGCGTTTCAGAGCTTTGGGGCTTTAGAATTATGACTCCGCAATCACGCACACACACGCGCACGCACACACGCACACACACACGTAGCAGGCTCGCCCAGACGCCGCAAGGACCGGAGGAGACCTCGATGGAGTGTCGGGCACCCACGGGAGTGTGCAGCGAGAGCCCTGACTGCTGGCTTTGCTTTTTGTAGATCAGGTGCCCGAGGAGTTCGGCTTTGGTGGCGAGGCACCTGCTTCCGAGCAAGCTGTCCGGAACAAGCACGTCACCAGCCCTGCTGTTTTGGAGATCTCGGCTGATTTCGACGACTGACCCTTCGGGCCACCGGGATCTTGTTCGCTTTGAATTCCCGCTCTTGTGTTCTGAACTCATCGATGCAGACCGAGCCCCCAAAGCCCTGGGGCTAGTCCTCGGCCCCAGTCAAAGCAGGACCCGCGTGCCTCCGTCCCTCCACCGGCGAGATCGCTGTGCGGGCCCAGGGGGGCTGTGGAATTGGGTCCTGGACGTGATGAACCCCCTTCCTTCAGCTTCCTGGTACTTACTGCTGACGGTGTCTTAGAATCACAAGCGCGAGGGCTGAGACAGCCGCTGCTTTGGCTGTGACGGGCTGAGCCCAGCGTCCCAGTGGGACAAGGCGTCACGGCGACGTCCGCCCTGGTGAGGGCGCTGACTGCTCTAAGCGCCTACCAGCATTGACTGAACCGGGTTCTCGTGTTCGGACGTTTCAGTTGCCTCTAACTTCTCTACCGTTGTAATACGTCCCACATTCATTCGTCTTTTGACGTTTCTGAGATCGTAGCTACAGAAGATGCTGTAGAAGGTCTGACGTTGGGGGGAAGCGTGTGCTGTGCCGCCCCATCACTTACGCCTCCCGTGGTGTCTGAGATAGTTTGGGACTCTGGAATTGTAGCAAACGGATAACACAGAGGATTTGTCCAGGGAAATGTAGACGATTCCATCGGTTACTGTCCTGGCGATGCATCTCCCCTGGCAAATTCATTTCAGAATTCCTTCTTTCCTGTAAGCACGAGGTTCTTGGAGCTCTCCTGAACCAGTTGACTGAGCTTAGTTAGCGAGTTAAGTAAAACCTGGACATACATTCAGTTCATGTCCGTATGTTATTATATCCTCTTAAAAGGTATCTTTACTGGGGCGCCTGGGTGGCTTGGTCGGTTAAGCATCCGACTTCGGCTCAGGTCATGATCTCATGGTCCGTGAGTTCGAGCCCCGCGTCGGGCTCTGGGCTGACGGCTCGGAGCCTGGAGCCTGTTTCCGATTCTGTGTCTCCCTCTCTCCCTGACCCTCCCCCATTTACGCTCTGTCTCTCTCTGTCTCAAAAAATAAATAAATACATACTGTGCTATTGCCTTCCCTCTGAGCAAGTCTACTTTGCACTCCCCCAAAACCGTGAGGGAGACGCCCGTCCCCTCCCACCCTCGGCAATGTCCAGCCTCACCCTTCTGTCTGCAATCCAATAGGTGAAGAATACCACTTGTTTGTATGGCTCGGAATAATCGTAATCGTTATTATTGGCGGCCTTGTGTTTACGTGACTCTTTTTGAAAATGGAGAGTGTTTTCTTAGCTCCGACTGGTAGGTGCGTCTCCCATACGCTTGTTTTCTCGGTGGTTCTCAAACTGTGGCGTGAATTGGAATCACCCGGAGAATTGTAAAAACGCGAATTTCCGGGCCCCACCCCCAGAGTTTCTGACGGACCCGGGTCTGGGTGGAGCTTGAGAATGTGCATTCCTGGCAAGTTTCCCCGGAGGTGGCGGGTCCAGGGAACCTCACTTTGAGAACCGCGGTCCTAAGCTTTCTGGAGGGTGACTAACTGGGGTGTAGGACCGCCCCGCTGGAGGCGAGCCAATGGGCTGGGCAGGCCCAGAGTTTGTCTGGGATCTAGATGGAGATTGAAGGGATCGGAACTGCCACACCAAAACGTGACACTTTGGTAGAAAGACACATCAAGCTGAAGACATGAGATTCAACAGATGTGGAGAGAAGCGGCCTCTGGGATCTTTCCTTATCTGACGACAGGCGGTGACGTCTCAGAAACAAGGCTGCCAGGAACCCCTCCTCGGGGCAGACCTACTCCCGGAGGGAGAATAAAGCCCACTCCTAATCCTTGCCCCAGGCGAGGTTTGTGGCCTCCAAGGAAGGTGGAAAAGCCGACTCATACCTTCCTAGACAGACGTTATCACAAATTTTGGCTCCTGTTCATTCTCCTGAAAACCATTTATCTTTCCCAAGAGTCATGTGTCTCCTTCGCCTGGTAACATGTATATAAGCCCCAAATCCTAATCACCCCTTTGAGTTACTCATCACCGAGTTCTCCCGCAGGTATGTGTGGGTTTTTTAAAAAAAATTTTTAATGTTTCTTTATTTTTGACAGAGAGAGTGTGAGCGAGGGAGGAGCAGAGAGAGGGAGACACAGAACTTGAAGCAGGCTCCAGGCTCCGAGCTGTCAGCACAGAGACCGACGTGGGGCTCGAACTCGTGAACCATGAGATCTTGACCTGAGCCGAAGTCAGATGCTTAACTGACATTAACTGACATTTGGGGCATTTGTAGTGCCCCAAAGACTGAACCTAAGAGGGTGAGAGAAAAAATTTTCTCCCCCCCTCCCCTGCCCCCTGCAAGATCAACTTGAACTCACAGGCCAGGGGCAGATTTTATAGTTATGAATACCAGTCTGAAACCATATCCTGAAAAGAGCGGAGAAGGAGTGCCGACCCATAAAAATCACGATCCCTACCCTAAAGGAATTTACAAACCAGTCTGGATTTTGTTAGACACCGTGGCATCATCGTACATTTCAATCAGTGACATGTGTCCGTGTGAGATGTGTTACGTAATCCATACTCGGGAAAATCTGTACACCTTTGAACAGTTCTGCTAGGAACTTACTCCTCAAGTGGGCAAAGTTACAGATGTTGCAAATGTGTTGAAACATTAAAGTAGCAAAATCAGGAATCAACCTCGGAACTTGTTACTGAGAATAGGAAGAATGCCCAGTGTTGGAGCCAAGTGACAGAACAAAATGTAGCCATTACAAAGAGGGTAGATCAGGGGCGCCTGGGCGGACTGAGCCAAAAAACTCCGCTCAGGTCATGATCTCACGGTCCATGAATTCGAGCCCCGCGACGGGCTCTGTGCCGACGGCTCGGAGCCTGGAGCCTGTTTCAGATTCTGTGTCTCCCTCTCTCTCTCTGCCCCTCCCTGCTTGCGGTCTCTATCTCTCTTAAAGATAAATAAACATTTATAAAATAAAATAAAATAAAATAAAATAAAATAAAAGAGGGTAGATCACTGTGCTCTGACTCGAACATTGTCTGGGTTCCATAACGAACATGCATTTACATGTTTTAGGAGCATATTTTAAAAACTAGCAATAAAAATCTAAGCTAAACACCAGGAAACAAAGAGCCAGGAGCAGACAGACGTGGAGAGACCACTCAAGAGGCTCATGTCTAGTTCAGACCGGGTCTCCGTGATCAGAGCGTCACCCCCTCCTGGTACGGAGCCCCAGGATGTGCCTCTGCGATCGTGGTTGCCGGGTGCCCACAACCGCAAGCAAACAGAAGGAAGGCTTGTTGACCGTCACTCTCGAGTTTGTTTGGTCTCCATGACCGCGTAGCTTTCTCCAGGCGGGGAAACACTGGTGATGAATTCCTGGCCCAGTGGGACCCCCCACTTGCTCAGAGGAGGCCGGGTCAGCACCGAGAAGCTCGCTTTCTTTGACTTCTCCTTTCCTGGACTTGAACATCACCCCGCTCTTCTTCTTGGGCACAGAGCCCGTGTGAGGGACCGAACGGCGTCCCCTAAACGGTGTCGCGCGTTGGAGTCCTGTCCTGAGGGCCCCGGGCTGGGGCTGTGTGTGGACCGGGCCTCTACGCAGGTGGGGAGGCGAAAGTGGGTCAGTCGGGCCGTGCGGCCATCGGGGTGGGTCTAGTCCCACACGGCCGGTTGCCTTACAAAGAGGGGGGACTTGGCGAGGGAGACACGGGCTGACGAGGGTGCTGTGACGACTCCGGGGGAGACGGCCGTCCCCACGCCAGCGACGGGCCCGGAACGGTCTCCCTCACCACCTCCGCAGCACCCAGCCTTGCCGGCACGTGGTCAGGGCCTTTGGCCTCCAGACCGTGAGGAGGCAGCCCGAGTGGAGGCACCCGACGTGCTGCTCTGTCGGGGCCGTGCCGGCTCCTCCGGGCCCCGCGAGCAGACGCCCATAAACGCTCCGGGACCCTACGTTACATCCCGGATTCACACGGCTTCTGTCCCTACCCCATCCTGCCCACAGCCCTGATGTTTTAAATGAACAGGGATCTGAGTCACCTACCGGGGGTAGTTCTTAGGGTCAGTCCTGAGGTTCCGTTGGCTCTGCACACCCACACCTGTTATCACTCTTTCTTCGGACTCACGTCTGCTGTGCTCTGACTGGGACGCGGGCCTGGGACCAGTCTCCTCCTTGGGGAATCACAGACCATCCCTCCTGACTGTATTCATCCTTCGTGAATCTTACGAGTTTAAGAGAACTTAATGTACAGTCACTGTGACCGCCCCCCCCCCATGTGTTTTCTGTAGGAGGCAGGGGTCCCAGGACCCTCAGTCGGGGGCCGGACGGTACTTTAGGCCTTTTGGGCGCACCCATGGTGTCTGCGGTGTATTCCTCCTTGTCTGGTCGTGTTTTGCGGCCCTTTATAAAAAACACGAGGGCGCCCGGGTGGCTCGGCCAGTTAAGCCTCCGATTTCGGCTCAGGTCACGACCTCACGGTTCAGGAGTTCAAGCCCCGTGTCAGGCTCACTACGTGACCACTCAGAGCCTGCTTCGGATCCCTTGTTCCCCTCTGTCTCTCTCTCTGCCCCTCCCCCTCAAAAATAAATAAAAACCAAAACAATAATAAAATGAATAAAATCTTAAAAAAAATACATGAAAATCCTCCCTGGCTGCGGGGCCACACAGCTGTCTGACCGCGAGCGAGTGGCCAGGGCTGTGCCCCCGGGGTATTTTCATTCCTGAAGGACCTGAAGGGGGGACAGTGAGTGCGGTCCGGTGAGAGAATTGACCGAACTAACCCGCGGAAGCAATGAGAGGCACTGCTGGGACCCCCCTGACGTGTCCGCGGGTCCTCCCGCGTCAGTCCCTTCGGGTGGAGGCGGGGAGGGCGGTTTCCAGCTCAGATGTGGCTCATCCTGCCGGACACGGCAAAGCCCTCGTCCCCAGCAGGTGCAGCTCGTGGGATGCGCGGTAAGCTGTCACCGATGCATGAATGACTGAAACTCTGGTTGCTCTGAACAGTGGGGTTCTCCCAGGGAGATTTCTGGGGTTTTCCTCCTGCCCAGGGAGCCTGTCTGTGTTCTGTCCTCCGTCCTGGAGCTCCAGGAGGAGGGAGCCCACCCTCCTGCCGGCTCCGATCCGGGCGGTAACGCGGAGAAAGCAGAGACCAGAAACTTGGGAGGCTCTGGGGTCAATTTCCGATTTCTGGGACAAAAAGCCCTCATCAATCGCGATACACGCGGCGACTCACGACACCAAACCACCCTGGGCGTTTGTTGCGGAGAAATGCAAGCTGCATCCACACGCCAACCGTCCTAGGTGCTCCCGGGAGCTGTGTTTGTCACGGCCCCGAGCTGCCGTGGGCCCAGGGCCCTTCTGCGGACCAGGCCGTCCGCTCACGAAGCCCAGCTCGGCGGCCGCGGGAAGTGAACCGTGGATCCTGCAACAGGCCCACGAGTCTACAGAGACTCCGCTGAGTGGAGGAGGAAAAGTTCCATCCTGGATGACTCGACCGACATAACGGTCTTGAAGGGACGGCATTTTCGAGGTGGGGGAGGGGCTGGTGGTTGGCGGGGCGGGGGAGGGGAGGAGGCGGGTGTGGCCGGAAAGGGCAACAGGAGGGCGGCTGGGGGAGCTGGAAGTCTTCAGTGGTGGGGGATGTGTGAGCCCGGCCAGGCGGGCAGATGACCCAGAGCGCAATTCACGCCCCCGCGCACGCGCTCACGTGAACCCGTAAACCCGCAGACCTGAGGGCGCGTCTGTCAGGGCATCTGGGTTGTGATCCCGTGTTATAATTTTGTGAGATGCTACCATCGAGGGAGACGGGGCGAAGCGTTCGGGGATCTCCGTGTTATTGTCTTTTCAAGTTTATTTCAGTAATGTCTACACCCAACGTGGGGCTCAAACTCACGACCCGGAGATCAAGACTCACACGCTCCTCTGACTGAGCCAGCCTGGCACCCCGGGTATTATTTTCACAACCGCATGTGCATCTACAATTTCAATAAGAAGGCAAAACCCACAAAACCATTGCGTGAGGTCCTTTGGGCGCCTGGGGGGCTCGGTTGGTTGGGCGTCGGACTTGGGCTCAGGTCATGATCTCGCGGCTCGTGAGTTCGAGCCCTGCGTCGGGCTCTGTGCTGACAGCTCAGAGCCTGGAGCCTGCTTCGGATTCTGCGTCTTCCTCTCTCTCTGCCCCTCCCCTGCTCATGCTCTCTGTCTCAGAAATAAATAAACATTTAAAAAAAGGCTTTTTTTTTTAGAAGAACAGAAATTTATTTTCTGAGATTCTGGAGGCCAGACATTTGGAATCGCCGTGCTGGTGAGGCTGGTTCCTCCAGAGGCTCTGAAGGAGCGTCTGTCCCAGCTTCTCCTCTGGTCTCTGCACGTGGCTGGCAATCGTGGGCACGTGGACCCGAGACTCCAATCTCGGCCTCTGTCGAACCTTCTCCCTGTGCGTCTCCGGGTCCAAATTTCCCTCTCTTTGCAAGGCCACCTGTCGTTGGATTTAGGGCCCACGCGAATCCAGCATGGGCTCCTCATAACTGGGTCGCATCTGCACAGACCTCATTTCCAAATAAAGTCCCATTCGCACGTCTCAGGACTCCAACAGACCTCGCAGGTGGGGTAAAATTCGACCCTGACCACTGACACCGGGTTCATCGAGAGCCGGTGAAGAGGGCCTGTTTCCTCATCAAGGCCGCAGCCCTGCAGGTCGGGGCTCCGGCTGCCGGACCACAGCCCCCGGGGGCGGGGGGTCCTCCTAAGATGGGCAGACTCGTGCGCACGGCAAACTCGGACAGTAAATGAACACTACGTGTCCTCAAAGGGTGCCATGAGATGCGGGTGCTGTTCTAATGTACAAAACACAAACGCACTTTTTGGCTTATTTATGTATTTTGAGTGCGGGGCGGGGCAGAGAGAGAGGGAGAGAGAGAACCCCAAGCAGACCCCGCGCTGCCAGCACAGAGCCCGACGTGGGGCTGGAACTCAGGAACCGTGAGATCATGACCTGAGCCCAAATCAAGAGTCGGACCCTTAACCGACGGAGCCAGCCAGGTGCCCCGATAATTTTTTGATGTTAAACGTGGCCCTCATACGAAACTGTGGAAGCGCCATGCTCATTGCACCCAACAACTACACAAGGAGATACGCTACGCTATAGCAAGATGGGGGGAGGCCCGGGACCCACGACTCTGGCCCACGACCCACGCCACCGCGGCGCCCCCACTTGCCAGGAGGGACCCCGACTGGCGGGGCCTCTCACGCCAGGATCGCAGCGAGAAGCCCTGACGCATCAGTAGGACCCGCAGGTGACGGGTCGGGGGAGTCTCGCCCCCAACTGGCTGCCCGGTTGGGAGAAGCGTCAAATGACCAAGTCAAATGACCCTGGCACGTATCCTCGCCAGGCACAGCTTTTGGGGGTTCCTGCCGGAACGTCTTTGCGTTTGGGCTGGGATGTCTGGGGGATTCCGAGGCTGCCCGCGGGGCGATGGAGAAAGCGGGTCTTCTGCCGGTTACGGGTGGCTCCCCAGGAGGGATCCGTGACCCCAGTCAGTGAGAGAAGGAAGCCGCAGAGCCTCTGTGCCCCCGAGGGAGGATCCTCCAGGGGCAGGGGTTGAGAAACAGCACGGGGCAACAGAGAGCGGGGTCCCAGACGCGGGGTCCCCCGTCCTGGGCCCGGTTCCCGCATCCGGCTTCGCCGGGGCCCTCATCTGCAGAGAGAACAATTCCTGCCTCGGTTTACCCCCCGGCAGTCGCCGCTGTGGAGGACCGTGCCCGAGCCGGGCTCTGCGGGGGGCGGGCGCGGCGGGAGCAGGTGCCCACGGGCTCCTCCGAAGATCAAGGGCATGAGCGCAGAGAAGGCCCCTCCCGCCCCCGAGACTCTCACTGGTAGAGAACGATGGTTTCCACGCTTTCTGTGCAGCGAGCGGGCTCCACCGTCAGCTGAAGGCTCAGCCTCCCACAGGTGGCCCCCCCCCCCCCCCCGTGCCGGCCGGGGCTGGGGCCGGCGGAGCCACGGGGCCTCCTGCGCGACTCCAGCTCTCGGGGGGGCCAGGCGGCGGGGTCAGCGACGCAGGGGTCCCCGCAGCTCGGGACCTGGTCCTCGGGTGCCCCCTGCTGCGTTATGTCAGGCGGGGCTCCTGGAGGAGAGCAGGTCCGGGGGACAGGCCTTCTGGCCACACGGCCATTTCCCAGCAACCCCCCCCCCCCCCACGCCCCGGCCACCTTCCAAGTCCCTCCCCTCGCTCGGAGTTCGGTCCTCATCACTGTCACTTCTGCGGGCCGCGTCCCTGCTCCGTCCACGCCCGAACCCCGCGTTTCCTTTATGGCACCTCCCACGCTGTAACGAAGCAGCCCTCGGTGGGTCCGTGTGCTCAGTGTCCGTCTGTCCCGTCGCGCTGGTTCGGCGCCCGCGGCACACGGCGGACGCCCCACGAGCGGCTGTGGAAGGGGAACACGGTGAGAGAGCCGCTGGGGGACGGAGCCAGCCACGAACCAGACGGAGATTCCTGTGACGGCCGAGGGGGACAGTCGCCCCGCCATCGGAGACTCATTTTTGTAACTCGTCCACCTCCGCGCCCGCAGCCCGAATGTCTGGAGAGCCGCAGAAGGGGGCCCTAGAAGAGGGGCCCCCAGATGTTCCCTGGAGCCAGACCACACTCCCCCCGAAACCGTGCAGGGGCCCCTCGGCTTCTCCCTCCCCCACCCCCCTGGGCACCAGCTGATTGCGCTCACCTGGGCCCCCACCCAGCGGCTGAGTCAGAAGCAGGCGGTTCCAGCTGTGGGGGGAACCACACCCTCGGTAACCTGCAGCCCGAGGCCGGCTCTCCCTGGGTTTCGCCCCGCTGACGGGAAGCACAGGGCTCCCCTGGGGACAGGC
This sequence comes from Herpailurus yagouaroundi, assembly GCF_014898765.1. Lineage (NCBI taxonomy): Eukaryota > Metazoa > Chordata > Mammalia > Carnivora > Felidae > Herpailurus > Herpailurus yagouaroundi. Next base: position 4,969,879 of record NW_024412700.1, on the reverse strand, counting down.
TGACCTTCCCACCACGGGGACCCTGGGTCGGAGTCCCTCAACAGGGTGGGGTGTTTCTGGGACTCGACCGGGGATTAGTCACCGGGCTGCCACGCCCTGCCCCGACCGAGGGCTGAGCAAGAGTGACCCGGGCTTGGGGCGCCTGGGTGGCTCAGTCGGTGAAGCGTCCGACTTCGGCTCAGGTCATGATCTCCTGGTTTTTGAGTTCGAGCCCAACAGCTCAGAGTTCTGGGCCAACAGCTCAGAGCCTGGAGCCTGGTTCGGATTCTGTGTCTCCTTCTCTCTCTGCCCCTCCCTCCCCTGTTCATGCTCTGTGTCTCAATAATAAATAAACGTTAAAAACACTTAAAAAAAAAAAAAAAGACAAAGGAGTGACCCGGGCTGTCACCAGCGCTCTGCCTCCTGGACCCAGGGACCCTCACGGCCCCACCCGCGGGCCAGCCTGGGGCCCAGACTGTGACCGTGTACCCGCGTCTGGGCTGTGGCCGGCTCCCTGCGGTGAGACGGGAAGTCAGAGCTCCTGGCCCAAGTGCCATGAACTCGGCAGACTGACCCCCAGGCGCCCCTCCGAGTTCCCTTAGGAAGAACATTCTGAGTGGTGACAGTAACACAAGCCCCAAGGGAATGCTCAGACGTGACAGAGGACGCCTCCGCCCCAAAGGCTGTCGCCGAGAGTCTCCTATGAGTCCGTACAGAAGTGGGAGTGGAAAGCGGGCCCCGTGAGTTCTCCTGTCACTTGGGGGACGTGCTGCTGCTGGCAAGGGCCACACCACCTCCTGGAAGGTCCTCTGGGAGATGGCGTCCTGTTACCCTGCCGCTGCAGGCAGCCTGCCTGTCCCTGGACCTGCTCCTGGAGCAGAGGCCCCAGGACGTGTGAGGGCTGGGGGCTGGGAATGAGCTGTGGGGACAGAGGAGCCCGGCCCTGTCACTGCCAGTTCCGGACACGGGCCCTCCTCCCGCTAACACCTGCATCTTTGGGATTTTTCTCTTCTTTTCTTTTTGATTGTAGTAACACACGTGAACTTGACCTCTGTGACGCGTTTACGTGCACAGTTCAGGGCACCAAGGACACCCAGGCGGTCCTGCCACCGGCAGAAACTCTGTCCCCTGTGCTGTCGGTGACTGCGGCTCCTCCAGGGACAGGGTGGGGTCTGTCCTCGTGTGCCCGGGTCTCAGCCGGCACGAAGTGCTCGGGGCTCGGCGGCCTGCGGCGCATACCCAGGTCCCCTCCTCGTCCGGCTGGTCGCTCTTCCTCCTGGTCGTGCTCTCGGCCCTGCCTGGGAGGCCCCGTGGCCAGGACAGCGCATGGCTCCCTTTCTCAGTCGCCCTCTCCCCCCATCCCTGCACGGGGCAGAGGCCTCCCCTCCTGGATCCGCTCCGAACTACCATCGTGGGCACAGTGCACAGAGTCCTTGTCACACAGTTGGTGACATCTGTCCATCTCTCGGCTGCTCGGGGGTGGGGGTGGGGGCTGCAGGTGTAAGCGCTGCCCCGCGGCACCCTCGCCCCACACGATGCCGAGGCTCCTTGAGGTCAAGGCGCTTGTCCCCCCGCACGAGCCAAGGCGCAGGCCATGCACCTGCCTGCACATCCGCCCGAGGCCCCCTGTCCCCGAGGGGCTGTGCACACCCACTGTGTCCCCGAACCCGGCCCGGGGGCTCCCCGTCCGCTCCACTCCCGGACGAGCTGCTGGGTGCAGGCGGTTGGGGCCAGGCGGCCGGGGCTGTTCTGCCCGAGAGCACAGTCCCCGGGAGCCTTTGGAGCCGTCACTCAGCCCGGCGGACGGTGGCGGGCACGGAGCCCGCAGATGGGGCCATAGCTGGGGACAGAAGGCCTTGCGGGAGGCCCTTGGCTCGGGTCTGCTGAGCCTCGTGGCCGCCCGGGCCTATTTGCAGCACAGCTGGACAGACCTGTTTGCCGTCCTGACTCACCCCACCCTGGTCCCCGGCCGTCCCACCCACAGATTGGAACTGCTCGGACCCCCTTCCCCAGGGGCGTCCCTCCCCCCCCCCCACCTGCACCCAGAACCTTCCCCTGAGAAGCGTCTCCCAAGTGGGGCAGAAGAAAACCCTCTTCCCGGGTGGGCATCTCTCTGCCCCCGGGAGCTGTCAGTCATTTACCTGCTAGTGTGAATCGGCCGGCTTTGCCGTCAGAGGGACCCAGTCAGGAGAGGCGTGCCGGTGCAGCAGGGAGGAGCCAGGCATCTCCCGGGGAGCGGGTCCAGGTGGGGCCTGGCACGGAGGCCCCAGATTTCCCCGGGAAGCACCTGGAGGTGCTAATCCCTCGGGAGGGTGGCGGGGGGGGGGGGGGGACCTGGCTGTGCCCTTCTGTTTCCAGGGGCCCGTATGGAGGCAGCCCCGGTACCACTCGGACTCGGCTCTGTCCAGGCCTCGCCGTGAGCCAGGACGGCGTCCTCGGCTTCTGAGTCTGCGAGCCCGGGGGAGGGGCCCGTCCCCGTCGGGCCAGCATCGACCGCTCACGGGCTCGCTCCCGGGATGCGCCCTTCGGTGGCCTGCCCGGCACAGAGCTACGCTTCGGCTCGGCGTGGCGCCTCAACGCCCCGGGCCACGTCTCCCACGGTGGCGCGTGCGGCGGCAAGTCCGTGAACACAGACGCAGCCCGCCGTTGTGTCACCGGCTCTTCTCGACGCGGAGGAGCCCTCGGCCTGCGGCGAAGGGCGGGCGTGCTCCCTCCTGTCCTCGCGGACGCCAGCCAGGCCCTGGCCCTCGCGGGTCCCCGGGAGAGGGGCCGCATCCGCCGCCGTTGCCAGGAGCCCGTCTTCTGCCCGCGTCCGGAAGCCCGGCTGCCCACCTCGCAAGCCCGCCCTGGTCTCGTCACTACGGGTGACGCGCCGTCCTTTGTGGCCCCGGAATGCAGACGCGTCCGGGGCAGGGAGCAGGACAGCTCTCTCCTGAGAGGGTGGGCGAGCAGGAGCAGGGCCGGGTCCATCTGCAGAAGGTTCTGGAAGGGGATATAGACCCCAGGGCGCGGAACAGGCAAACCTCCGACTTACCATTTGCCGCGCCCGGCAGACCCCACGGAAATGAGAGACGCCGTGTGGGCCCCGAGGCTCCCGCAGGACGGCTGCCCGGCCCCACGGGAGGGCGGGGAGGGGACGCGGCGCTTGCACAGAGGTTGGGCCAGGCCCGGGCGCAGGCCAGCCGTGCCCAGCGGTTTGTGGAACGGAGGGTCTGAGACTGCCTGGGGGAACCGACGTCCTCTCTCCGCGGCTTCCGTGGGAAGCTAGGTCTCTGGAGAACAGCCTCCCGTTCCCGCTGTCAGCGCTGCCTAAGCCGGCCACCTCGACCAGACCCAGGGTGGCCCTCACCCCGGGACACTCCCCGAGTCCTGGCAGAACCGGCCCCCGGCCCCCCCCCCCCCCGTCTGCGGCTGGGGTCCGGGGGCCTGGGATCCCCGGGCGGGGTGTCCGCTTCCTCGGCCCGAGTCCTCTCCTCCCGGGGCACTGCCCGCTTAGGTGGCGATGGGCTCGCCCGCCCGGACCCCGGCTGCAGCTCCCCTGTTCCCGGCGTGGCCGGTGGTCTCCCGGCCCCCCGACGGGACGCCCCGGTGGACTGCGCGTGTGCCCCATGACGCGCGTGTAGCATCTCTACGACGGCGAGGCTCCCGCCAGCTCCGGGACGGGGCGGCCTCCTTGCTGATGATTTCAAAGCTGAGGCTAAAGCGCTGTCCTCAAACTGGGGGTTGACGTGCTCATCAAAGGCCAGAAAAGGTCGTTCTGTGTAATAAGTGTGGGTAAAGCCTACGTTTTCCTAAAATAAATGTAAATAAGAGTGAAATCTAGATCTAAATACAGCCCCTCGTCCCCGCTGTGCCTCAGAGCCCCTGTTAGCGGCCACTCGTCCCAAGGAAAGGACACAAAGGCCCCGGGCAGGAGGGGGCCGGCGCTGGTGTGGCGGCTGCCGTTGACCGCCTGCCTGCGGCCTCCGAGCTGTGCCCACAGCGCGCACGCGGTGCTGGCCTCCCGGCGGCTGCCCGGTGGCTGGGGCGGCAGCTCCTTCCCAGGGCTTCTCGGGGGAAACGCCACGTTGTCCTGAATCCCGAGAAAATCAGCCGAGAAACTGGTAAGACAGGAAAAGGGACTACAATTCTCTTCCAAGAATTAGACCTTAATCATCAACATAAGGGCATCCCAGGCTGGGGAAATCCCCGGGGTCAAGGGCAAAGCCAGAGCCGAAAGGTAAAATGTGGCCTAGACGCTCCCGGGAACCGGGGCGCTTGGGAGACGGCGAGACCCGGGCAGCCTTCCTGGGAGCTGCTGCCACGGTGGAGACACGTCTGGCCCGTCTGCCGTTGGGAGTCATTCCTGGCCGGAAGGGCAGCCCGGCTCAGGTCACCCCTCCCCCCACCCCCGCCCCCACCCGGGCGAGCCCTGGGCGCTTCCAAGCCCTGGGGGCAGGTGTGTGCGGCTGCGACCTTGCTGGCCGACACAGCGGCACAGTATTTGAATGCCACCCACCCAGCCACGTCTGAGCGGCGGCCACGGGCTGCAGATTCCCATAGGTGCTACTAAATGCAATTATTTCTTATTAAACTGAACTCTTTAAATATCCATGATGATGAAATCAAGAGTCTGAGATGTCGGAACGCTCTTAAGATAAAGGAAATCAGCCAAGTGGGAGCCAGAGCTGTATTTTATTTTATTTTATTATTTAATTTAATTTTATTATTTAATTTAATTTAATTTAATTTTTTTATTATTTCATTTCATTTCATTTTATTTCATTTTATTATTTCATTTCATTTTATTTTCTTTTCTTCAGAGCTGTTTTAAATTATAGTGAACCACGCATTTAGGGTAATGTGTTCTTAGAACTATCTTAAGAAAGATAAAGGAAATCAAGTGATGGTTGAAGCTGTTTTGTTTTATTTTATTATTTTATTTTATTGGTTTTTTTCAGAGCTGTTTTAAATTACAGTGAACCATGCATTTAGTGTCATGTCTTTTAAAACAGAAAAAGCTCATAATTTTTAGTATGTCCCTATCACAGAAAAATGATTCACTCTTATTATTATGGGCAATCGATGTTACTTAAAGACACAAAAATAAAGCGCTATTGAAAAGTACAGCCTAACGTGACTTCAGGAACCTAACAGTTGCCAGGAATTGTGACTTCTCATTCCGGGATCTCCAAGAGGAGCCCCGTCAGACGCTTGCGTGTCCTGAAGAGTGGCGGCCCTCAGGGTCCTCACCGCCCCCTCCACCAGCTATACAGGCCCTTTTTCATTCCATGAATGTTTCTTGAACTCCAACAATGTCTGGTGCAGGGTGAGGCCCTGGGATGCGGTGTGGGTGGACGTGGGTCCTGGCCTGCAGCACAGGTGGGGGCCAAGACAGCGGCGACCGGGGGGGACGGGGACCGGGGGCCAAGACAGCGGCGGCCAGGGGGTGGGCAGGTGGCCGGCCGAGTGTCCACGGCGCCAGGTGGCTGTCTCCCGGGGCCTGGGGTGGGTTGACGCGGCCTCAGGACTATGGGCTCACCTTGCCCCCTTCCTCTCCCCTGCACACCCCACAGGCCCAGGGCTCCAGTGACCCTGTCCACCCGGCATGGCAAAGGTCAGGGAGCAATCAAAGCCGACGCCATTAGGTCACCGAGTCCTTGGCTCCACCCGACTGGCGGCAGCCCTGATTCACATGGGGTGTGCCGCCCGGAGAGCCTGAAGTCTGAGTGGCTGCCCGCCAGCTGCCGAGCCCCAGCTCCGCGAGGTCGGGGAGCCCCGAGGCCGCGGGCCCCTTCCCAATAACAGCTGCCTTTTGGGGACAACTGACGTGTGCAGGTTCAGTTGATGCGCGTAAACTCTCTCAGCGAGCCTTCAGGTGGGTCTTCTTACCACCATTGTACACGAGGGAAACCGAGGCACAGAAAGCCTGCGTAAACTGCCCTGGATGGGAGCTGACAAGCTTGAGTCTCTTGGTTCTGAGCTGGCTTTCCTGCCGCCCCTCCCTGAACCTCAACCTTTCAGCCCTCGGTCCGGCCCTGAGAGTCAGTACAATCCCTCCTGTGCAACTCACCGGGCTCCTCCCAGATGAGGGCTGCACCCCTGGACGGGTGCCTCTGAGGCAGCCCAGGCACAAACACTCTAGAATCTTCTAGAACCTTCCGGAACCTGCAGGGGCGCTTCCATCCCGGCCTTTGTTCTCCTGCGAGGGGTGCTGGGGATCAGGATGGGATCCTTCATGTTGTGTTGGGGTGTTTAGGGGACCTTAGCAGGCATGTGAACAGTAAATGAGTGTGTGTCCCCTTTCCTTCCCAAGCCACTTCCCTGGGGCTTTCCTTCTGCGGCCCAGCTGTCCCCGCTGACGTTCCCGTCCTGGTCAGGCCTGCTTCCCAGAGGCCCACCACGAGGGACAGAAGGCCGGTGCGGCTGGCTGGGCACCCGGGCCTCCTGAGTGGGGAGGCCACTCGGGGTCAGCCCTTTGGCCTTCGCCCTGCCAGTGTGCGAAGGGGCGTGACTTTATCTCTGCACAAGGTCCCTCAGAGGCGGCCTGCAGAGCGGGACACACCCTGGCCAGGCCGAGGTCCTGGAGGGCGGGAGGTGTCACCCGCCTGCCATTTACGCGGACACTGGATTGGAACCCAGGGACTGAGGGTCCGGCTGGGCGATTACCCTGCGGTGTCCACGGTGCGCCACTGGACGTGAGCCTCCGGCCCGTCCAGGATGTCAGAGGGCCAGCCTCGTGGAGCAGGACCCGGCGAAGCCCGAGCTCTGACTTAGAAGGTGTCCCTCCATTCCGCACCTGGGCGGCAGGCCCACAGGGAAGCAGGTGAGCCGCGCTCTGCGCCCCGGGGCTCTGGGGCCAGACTAGGGTGTCTCTGCGGGGAGAGCGGGGGACAGAGTGGGGCTGTCAGTCTGGCGGGCTCGCAGCCCGGCGCTTCCTGACATCCAGCCACGGCGACCCTCCCACACAGGCCACCAGGGGCCCCTCTGTGCCCAGGCAGACATCATTAATCGATGAGAGCCTGTTCCAGCGGCCCTGGTCCTCCGGGAGCAGCAGATGTGACCAGCCCCACTGTCTGGGGGTCTGCAGGTCAGAGGACCCCTTTCCTTCACAAAGGAGGGCATGGGGGAAGGGGGTGGAGGGATCCCATACAAGTGTCAAGAAATGCATAAAAACCCGTGCTGGGTAAACTTCTGGGGAGCCTGGAGAAGGAGAGGCTTCGTAGCAGCCGCGGAGCCCAGGGAAGCTTCCAGAAGGAGCTGTGGGCGGGGCCAGGCCTCACAGGCCTTCCGGTGCCGAGACTCGGGCCCCTCCCGCACCTGCTCCTTCCTGCCTCCTTGTGCCCTCTGGGGTGCTGGGCGCTCGCCCGTGCACTGTGCCAGCTCTGCCGCGGGTCTCCGCGTGCCCCACGTCTTCATGGGGACCCCCGCACTTACTGGAGCTCATCTACCCCGTCTTGGGCGGGAGGCCACAGGCACCCTCGTGAGGGGACTTGTTAGAACACCAGTGGGTCAAACCTCAGGACAGACAAGGTCAGAGCAAGCATCATCTCCCCGGGGAACACAGCGTGGATGGCTCTCACCTGCCCCCCGGGAAGCCAGAGGGAGGAGGGGCCAGAAGAGACTGGCACCTGCGCCCCCAGGCCCTGCCTCCCTGTGCCCCAGGCCCCGCCTCCCTGTGCCCCGGGCCCCGCCTCCCTGCATCCCAGGCCCCTCCTCCCTGCATCCCAGGC
>NW_024412700.1:4831503-4962178 GCF_014898765.1 Herpailurus yagouaroundi | reverse complement strand
GGCCCCGCCTCCCTGCATCCCAGGCCCCTCCTCCCTGCATCCCAGGCTCCACCTCCCTGCCCCCCCAGACCACACAGCTGCCCGAAGTCCAGGCTTCCTAAATGTCACAAGTTCACAACGTCCGCTTGGGGTTGGCGCTGTCACGGCCCTGCAGGCCCTCGCCCCCTTCCTCCTGGGGCCCTGGCGCTGAGTCAGACACCTGCTCACAACCCCCCGGGTCAGCAAACCCCTGTCTGCGCCCACCGGAAAGGCCGAGTCTGGCCCCCACCTGCTCCTCTGAGCCCCCAGGCCCGCACCCCACCGCGGGGCCAGCTCTGTCCCTCGGGCTTTGTGGAACAACAAACGGTGACTTCCCAAATCATGCAAGTGCCTTCCTGCCCCTGGCGTTTCCTCCCGTGCGAGTTCAGCCTCCAGAGTTGTGTGCGTGGCCAGTGACCCGGCACGAGGTCGCCGGCGGGGGGGCACGGCAGCCGCAGGAGCGCCAGAAAGTCCCTCGGAAGGGCCAGGAAGGTGCACCGAGCGGCCTGTCCCCCACATGGGGCCCGAGCGCGCACGCCAGGGCGTGTGTGCATGCGCCTTAACCTGGTCGGGAGGCTGGTCGGGTGGGGGCTGGTGGGGGAGGGTATTTCCACTAACCCGGCTCTGGGACCACATGGACCCGCCCTCACTTGCACGGCTTGAGGGCGCGGCTCTGCCCAGGCGGGGAAGGCGGCCGGTGTCCTGCGCGTGAACCAGGAGGGGGGGGGGGGCAATGGAGTTTGTGCGGGGGTGGGGGGGGGCTTGCCCTGCTGATGTCCCTCCCCTCCCCTCCCCAGTGGCTCCGGATGCAGGGGCAGGGGGAGCATCCCCGCCCAGTATCCTTTAGTGGTGACTCAGGGGCCTGCCCTCCCTCCCTGCGGCTCCCTGTCCACCTTCTTCCTCCTCTCTAGCCCCTGGGGCGCCGGGCTTCCGTCCCAGGGCCCAGCTGAACAGCGGCCGCGCCCCTTGGGGCAGGCAGCGTAGACCCTGCGCCGGCCTCCCTCCTCTGACCTCCAGGCCCGGGCTGTCCTGACAGGGTCCAGACGACTTCCATCTACCGCCTGGCCCCGCGGGCCGGACTAGGGTCCTCGGGTGGGGCCGGCGTCCTTGGCTTCCGGGCCCAGGCCGTGGACGACCAGGAGGCCACCACTGGTCCTGAGGGGCCCGCAGTGGGGACTGTGGTCCTGGCCACCGCCCCTGCCTCCCTGTTTCCTGGGCTGCAGGCCCAGAAGCCGGTCTTTGCCGCGCCCTCCCTGCTTTGCTGCTAGACAAGGTGCAGGACGTGGGTGCCACGGGACGTCAGATGGACAGTGGGGGCCGCTTGTGTACTGTCGCCGAAACTCCTACCTCGCGGGGTGCCCTGCTCCTCCCCCTGTGGCTGCCCCCTCCTCCCCCCTGCTCGGCGAAGCGGCCTTGTCTACCGCCCCCGCCTCTCTGTTTCACAGAATCGTTGGCCCAGACGGCAGATCGCTTAATGTGACTGATGGTTTTGCTAAAGATGTAAATAATTGAAACTGCGTCTTAAATGACTTGAAAGATTAAACGTGCTTTATAACCCGCACGGCCTGGCCTTGTGCTGCCTGTTCATAAAAACTGGATATTGATGGCCCGGGAGTTAAGCTGCCCAGGGAGAGGCAGGTGTCCGGTGGGAAGGCTGAGGCCTGGAGATGAAGTGTCTCTGCCGTAAAACATTTATTGGGCCGTCATCCATCATTCATTCATGTGTCCTTCGGCGGAGGTGAGGTGAGGGCATTAGAGGCTGACCATTCCGTGTGTGTGTGTGGGGGGGGGGGGGGGTGCTCCTAGCTCGGTGGCCCGCCCACAGCGCCCCTGGCTTCCACGCATGGAAGCCCCGGCTGTGGAGACTAAGAATGTCCCCAGACCGGTCCCCGCCCGGACCCCGTGGGTACCGCCCCCCCGGGGGGAGTAGCCCACACGGGTTGCCTCACCCGGAAAAGGAATGGCTCGGAAGGAAGTCTTGGTTCAAGGAGCACCAGGCTGCGGTTCAAGGCCGACCAGGCTGCGGCCCAGGGAAGTGACCGATGGGCGGTGGTCCCCACACGCCGCTCGGTGTGCTCGTCCTGCAGTGATTCCCAACCGGGCGTCCCCATTTCCTCGGCTGCCCGGGGCTTGACATGTGGGCAGGTGGGGGCCGAGGGGTCATTTCTGTAGAAGCCTCCATACAGCGAGCGCGGACAGCTCGGATTTAACAAAAGCAGCGGCTAAACTAAACACAGTGAGGGGGGTTGGGGTGGGTGGGAGGCTGGGGTGCCCTGCCGGGGGAGACGCACTAGCCCCTCACGCTGTGGGCGTGGGACGGGCCTTTGACCCACGTGTTGGTGCACAGGTTCATGTTTTTAATTTTTTTTAATGTTTATTTTTGAGAGAGAGCGTGCAGGGGAGGGGCCGAGAGAGAGAGGGAGACGCAGAATCCGAAGCGGGCTCCAGCCTCCGAGCTGTCGGCACAGAGCCGGACGCGGGGCTCGACCTCACGAACCATGAGATCACGCCCTGAGCCGAAGTCCGATGCTTAACCGACCCGGCCACCCAGGCGCCCCTTTCTGAAAATGTATTTAAAAGGAAGTAAAATAAGTGTGTTCCAAATGTTAGGGACCGCGCGGCCTGCGACACGCCGTGAGACCTGCCCAGCCCCGCCTGTCGTGCGGCCCGGGGCCCAGAAAGGCCGCCAGCCCCGCAGCCAGGGCAGCAAGGACCGCCGCCCCGGCAGCGCCCGCCTCGGGTTCCGGCCGCGAGCAGGTGGAGGGGCAGCCGCTGCGCGCCTGGTCGCCAAGGGTGCGCAGCTCCGGCGCATGCGCACACGCACGCGAACGCGTGTCGGTGCGAGCGGACGGCGCGTGCAGCCCCGGCGCCCCCTGCCGGCCACAGGCGGAACTGCGGGCTGGGTGCGGTCAGCGGCAGGTTGGGGGCGGGGGAAGAGGGCGGCGGGGTGTCGGCGCGGGCGGGGCGGGAGGCCCGGGAGCAGGCGTGACCCCTGCGACAGCGCCCGCCCCCCACCCCAGGCATTCCCCTTCCCCGCCGGCTCCCGGCTCCCGGGGGAAACAACGCTACTGCGTGTCGTGGCCGGGGGGGGGGGGGGGGGGGGGGGGGGGGGGCAACCTACACCTTCATGGCCTCCTCCGCCCCCCTCCTGCTCCGCGTCCCTGGGGACCGAGTCCAGGCCAGCCGGTCCCAGCTCCGTCACAGGACGGCCACGATCCGGGCTATGTCCCCGTGTCCCCTCGGGGGGTCCGGGAGCACAGGCCTCAAACACGTGGACATCCTGGTAAGGAGTCCACTCCTTCTAGGCCCTGGAGCTCCTGGGCGCCGAGCCGCCGGCAGGCTCCCCTTCCCGCCCTCAGCGGCTCCCTCCCTGGGGAGGCCACACGACACCACGGTGCTGGCAAGGCCTGGTCTCAGGCGCCCGGGGTCTCCGGCCGCCCACCCTGCTCCTGTGTGCCAGGCCACCTTGTGCCTTCGGGCAGGTCCCAGCCGCTTTCCCAGCAGCGTCTCCTGGGTGGCCGTGGGTGCCACGGGCCTGACCCAGTGCTGTGGGTTCAGGGCTATTTTGTGGGACGTGGCCCAACCCTCTGGCCACAGGTGATTAGCCTGGGGCCACGTCTCAGCTGACACCGGCCGAGTCCTCCCCAAGGAGCATCAGACCAAGGACAGAGGGTGTTCTATTCTCTCCTGGCCCCAGGGGTCCTCTGGGAGCTGGCCTCACATAAAGCCCCCTTTCTGCTCCACTGTCAGTAACCTTCCTGTGCGCGATGCCCTGGGCGCCTCAGTCGGTTAAGCTCTGACTCCTGATTTCCGCTCAGGTCACGATCTCATCACCGTTCATGGGTTTGAGCCCCGCGTGGGGCTCTGTGCTGACAGCTCAGAGCCTGGAGCCTGGTTTGGATTCTGTGTCTCCCTCTCTCTGCCCCTCCCCTGCTCGAGCTCCTTCTCTCTCCCTCAAAATAGATAAACAAAAAAAGGAAACCGTGCGTTTCCATCAGAGCCCTGATAATTCCCATCTCCCCCCCAGGTACCCCCACCGTTGCATGGATGGAGCTGAATCCCCCTGCCCTGTCTGTGGACAGTTGTGTATCAACGGCTGGTCCCCCTGGATGTGGATGTGCTCATGTCAGGCCAGCCGGGCCTGCCGTTGGAGCTCAGACAGCAAGCCCCCGGCCCTGACATCACAGTCTGGCTCCAAGCTACACGGAAGCCATTTCCCCGTCTTCCTGTTCACCCGGCTTTCCTGCCAGGCCTGTGCCTCCACACCGCCTTCCGGGGCCTTCCATTTCCTGGAGCCTGCATGCAGCAGGCGGCAAATAGTTGCTGCGCTCTGCTGGTGTCAGGCCATGGTTAGCGCCCTCCCAGACGGGCACAGGCTGGTGGGGGAGCCCCTCGGGAACTTTGGGAGCCACGTGGTGTCAGCGTGGGAGTATCTCCCCGTGACTGAGGTGAGCAGACCCTGTGCTGGGGCCCCTGCAGCCACCGAGGCCCAGGCCTAACCTCCCGGGACAACAGTCCAGGTCGGGTCCGTGTGCACGGTGCAGGTGCAGACTGGGGTGCCGTGGAAGGGGGCGTCCAGCCCCGCACGTTCCAGAGGTCTTGGGGACTGGGGAAGTCCGGCAGCTCTTGTCACGTCCTGCCTCCTAAGAGTGGCTTCTGTGCCTGCGGCCTCGGGCTGGGTTGACGGCCCACCCGGCCCGGCAGGCCCTGGGGCACGTCTCTGTGTGCCCTGGGGCTTTGGGCCTGGCTGTGCCCGGTGGCTGTCAAGGGGACTGCAGGACGAGCAAGTGAGGTCAGTCATGGGTGTCGTGTGCCTGCGTGAGCGAAGCCAACAAAAGCCGTGGACACGGGGGCACCGGCGAGCTCCCCGGGGCTGCCCTCCCCACCCGGCTGCTGCTGTCTCCCCCGACCCAGCCCACACGCCCTTCCTGCTTTAATCCGCGTCCTTCCAAAGGAGTGAGCCCGCACGGTGAGTGCTGGGTGGGGGTCCATCTTGTGAATCGCTGAGCCCGGGGTGGGGGGTCTTGGTGCCCCGAGGAGGTGGAGAGGGGAGATGAGTGGAGTGTGGCCATGACTTCAGGGGGGGGGGGGCGGGAGGGGAGGAGCCCGGAAGGTCCCAGCTTGAATGTGGAATCTGAGATGCTCAAACGTTAGGAAAGAGTCACTGAGTTCTAGAAAATTCCAGAAACTGTTGACCCCAACAGCATGAGGCCTTGTCTTCATGGTGACCTTTCAGTATGAAATATAATACTTATGTCTTTGACCCATAAACATGGAAACGATAAATTTCTCATCATACTTATCTCAAATATTTTGTCTTTTGTCCACACCTGACGCTTCCTCCTTAGCAGTACTGGCGCTGAGCGCACCGGGCGCCGAGGAGCGCCGAGCCGGTCACTCTCCGGGCGGCACTGCTCGGCTAGTGGGGGACACAGACCCTGTGAGAGACGCCAGCGGGTGGGCGTCCAGCTGCGGGAGTCGCCGGGGAGGAGACACAGTGCCTGGGTTTGGGGAGGCCTGGGGGACATGGGAGAGTGTGGTGGGACATCTGAGTGTGGGTCGGGGAGGCGCCCTGCGGTATCCAAGCAGGGTGCACGAAGCAAGAAGGTGGGGCACAAAGGGAGGTGTGAGCTGAGGACCCGGCCGTGAGTCGCCTGTGTGTGGACAGGACGCGGTGACCCCCTGGGCACAGAACAGAGGAGGCCCCCCGGGAGAGCCCAGCCAAGCTGGGGGGAAGACACGGCTGGGGGACAGAGGACCCTGTGACCCGCTCAAGCCGCGGTGTCACAGAGCCCAAGGGAAGGGCAGGTGGCGCTGGGCTGGTGGCAGGAGGGGACGGGTCAGGGTCCCCGCAGGAGGGAGACAGGTTAATTTCCCGTGGCTCCAGCACTGGGGGTCCCAGACCACAGGGGCGGCGGGCTGGGCATCCGGTGAGCCTCTCCGGAGGGCTCCCGTCTCTGCCTTGGGCACCGGTCCCATCTCTCTGTGATGCCGTCTACGCGGTCATACCGCAAGGTTACAGCAGGTCCCCGGCTCCAAACTCAGGGACAGCTCACTTCGTGTTTAACTTGGCTCCTGACTCGTCACACAAAACAAAGCACGAGACAGAGTCACAGGACAAACGTGGCACGAGGGGTGAGAAGGGGACCGAGCAGACGTGGAGGCGGCTCTGGGGGCTCGTGTTCGGGCGGGACGGGGTCCCTGTGCCGTGAGAGACACGCAGCCTCGGGGACACCTGGTCTGCGCTGCTGAAGCCACTGCCCGGCGTGATGGCTCTGCCCTGGCGGCCGATCCCCTCCTGGGTTACGAGTTTGGGGGGAGACGCGGCCGTGCGCTGGACATGTGGGTAGTGGTGCCAGAGAAGCGGCAAATCCTGCGTAAGAAGCAGCTGGAGTCGATCGCTGCCGGACCGTCTCCCGTCCTGGGTGCTGGATGGATCCTGGGTACGTCGTCCTGGGTGCTGAATGTGTGCGTCGAGTGGTTTGGCTTCGAAGCGAAAAGTGTCCTAAAAGGTAGTCTGTTTCAAAGGGAAAAGGCTGCGTCTAAGTAAACAAACATCTTGCCCAGATGAGAGAAATTTAGAGACCTGGGGTTCGGCCCCCTTGCGACGTGCGTAACTGTAGGCCTTTAGGCTCAGTCACTGGTGGTTGACGCTGGGGCTTCCCAGGCGCTCTGTCCTAGGGTTGCAGGGGTCACGTCGTTAAACCCTGCAGGACTGACAGCGGCGTCCCGAGCCTGCAGCGCCAGGGGAGGGACCGCCGAGCCCCGAGGACCATGCAGGGCCTCCGGAGCGTGTGAAGCACGCTTGTTTCCATCGTTCGTTTTTTTTCGTTTTTTTCCAGCGTTGCTGTGGTATGATCGGCCAGAACCGCACCTGCTCGGGCTGTGCGTGATTTCACAGGCGCGCACGCGGTGGACTTGGAACGGCAGCCGCGCCCACGGCCACCACCCGGGTTGCTCCGTGTGTGGGGAGGGCACAGGGCGCCGCTCGCCACGCACGGGGTGGCCGGCCCCCCTGCCCCACCAGGCCCCTGGCAGCCACCGTTCTCCATGCCTCCAGGAGTTCTGCTTGGTCAGGGTCTGCATACAGGGGAGACCACGCGGCATCTGTCGTCGTGTGGGGAATGCCTCACCGAGCGGAGGGTCCCCCGGTGAGTCCAGGCCGCCACAGGCGGCAGGCAGGGTTTCCTTCTTCATGGCGGAATACCACCGCGGCTCTCTCTGTCACCCGAGCCCCCACATCTTGTCCACCCATCCATCCGTGGACACTTAGGTTGTTTCCACGTCTCAGCTACCGTGAAGGATGCTGCCGTGAGACACTGATGTCGCTTCCTTTGGGTAAATACCCAGAAATGGGATTGGCGGTATTTACACTTTTAACGTTCCGAGGACCCTCCGTACTGCTCTCCACGGTGGCCGCCCCAGCTTGCGTGCCCTCCGGCGGTGCAGGAGGGTTCCTTTTGCTCCGCGTCCTCGCCAGCACCCGTCGTCGCCTGTGTTGCTGACTTTTGCCGTCCCGACCAGCGTGAGGTCACATCTCGCTGTGGGCTTGATTCGCGTTTCCTGGTGATGAGCGATGTTGGGCATCTTTTCGCGTGTCTGCCGGCTGGCTGGACGTCTTCTTTGGAGAAATGTGTGCTCAGGTCCTTGGTTCATTTTTTAAGCTGGCTGCTTTTGCTCTGAAGCTCCTTGTGCACTTCGGATACCAACCCCCGAACGGATACGTGGTTTGCACATATTTTCTCCCAACCTGCAGGCCACCGTCTCATTCTGTCGGTGACTCCTTTGCGGTGCAGAGGCTGCATACTTTGAGGCGGCCCAGCCATCTGTTTCCGCTTCTGTGCCTGTGTTTCGGGTGTCCTGTCCAGAGATATGTTGTTCATTCCCCATCAGTCTTTCTTCTACTGTGCATAATGTTGCTGTAAGAGCCTACGTACGAGCCTGGTTGAACGTTTCCACGTCTCGGTTTAACCCTGGAAGTGGAACTGCTTGCCCGTATGCCAACTCCATGTGTAACATTTTGGGGAAGGAAGGCAATGGGATTTTAAACTTTAAGACTTAAAAAAAATTTTTTTTAATGTTTATTTTTGAGAGACAGAGACAGAGTTCAAGTGGGGGAGGGGCGGAGAGAGAGGGAGACACAGAATCCAAATCAGGCTCCAGGCTCCGAGCTGTCAGCACAGAGCGGGACGTGGGGCTTGAACTCACAAACCATGAGATCGCGACCTGAGCCGAAGTCAGAGGCTTAAGTAACCGAGCCACCCAGGTGCCCCTAAACTTAAAGACTTTGGTTGGGCATCTAACTTCGGCTCAGGTCATGATCTCATGGTTTGTGGGTTCGAGCCCCAGGCTGCGCTCTGTGCTGGTGGCACAGAGTCTGCTTGGGATTCTCTCCCTCCCTCTCCCCCTGCCCCTCCCCACCCCATCTCTCTCTCAAAATAAACAAACTTAAAAAAAAAGTCTTGCTTTATATCCTATCATCTTAAAGTCACCACGTGAAGACACAAGTAGGATAGTCCGGCTGGTTCTCTGAAGAGGTTCAAGTTTCAAGACGACTGACTGGCTCCTGATGGTGGCCGGTAGGGAGCTGTCGCTAAGAGAAGCCAGGACAGACTGGGACTGGAGGGCAGGGACTTGTCCGTCACACCGTTAATGCCACAGCCTCACGCGCGCCTACCGGATGGAGCCTGCGCGGGTCTGAGAACATAGGGAAGACCGAGGGTTACCTGGTAACCAGCACTGGGGAGGCTGACAAAGCCCCCTTTTCTCAGGACTGCAGGTGTCGAGTGACAGGACTGCAGGACCAAAGTCCCCAGTAAAGGGGCAGTGCCCCAGAAAGGGTCCGTTCTGGGGCCGGAAGGGCAGGGCAGGCCGTAAAGATCATCAGCTTCTCGTTACTCTGTTCGCAAAAGGTTTCTAATCTGGGCCCAAGGATTCACACTCTGAGCATCCACAGAGGCGTTAACTTGCAGCTTACTGTGGTTAGCAAACCCTTTCTTCCTTCGTGAAGCAAGTTCATTCAACAATTACTGAGCACCTGTGCGCTAGGCGTTATTCTAGGCGCTGGGATACAGCAGTTTAGATGAAAATGAAACCAGTGCCACTGAGGAAGCTATGCATCGCAAAAGGTCATGATGGGGACAGAGAGGGGTTGGGGAAGGAAAGGGACACCGAGCCAAGAACTGCCTGAGGAAAGTGAGGGGGGAGCCACCTGAGTGTCTGTGGGAAGAACTTCATGCTTAGGGAGCGAGTGCAAAGGCCCTGAGGCCAGGGAAGGAAACCAAAGCCGCCGGTGGGGCCCAGTCAGCAAGAGAGAGGGATCTGGGTGTTACTGGCGGCTCTTACTGGGAGATGCCAGAAAGTCCCACCTGGACTAATGACAAAGACCGGCTGAGGATCCAGGGTCTTCTTTGGCGACGGAGTTGAAAACAGACCGGAGGTGAGTGAGGGCAGAAGTAGGGGGACGCCGGGAGGCACCTCAGATCCAGGCAAACCTGAGGCCACAGCAGAGAACAGGGAGGTGGCAGAACATGGCAAGAGGTCCTCAGCTTGGCGGTTCTGGGAGGAGAGCTGGCAGGGTGCGTGGGGCGGCAGTGTGGGGAGGGGGAGGTGGGCCGATGATCTGGGGCCCGGCTGCGGGTTCAGCAGGTGTCCTGGGCCCACGGGGTCTGGGAGGCCGACCCGGAAGCCAAGCGGGGAGCTGCTGCTAGACACAGACACAAGGTCTGGCCCAGAATCCCTGGAGACCCTCCTCCTGTGTGCCTGCGGCGGGGGTGGTGGGACACAGGGGGACCCTGCCCATCCTTCGGAGCCCTGGCTGGGGCCCCTGAGCTGGAGGGAACGGACCTGCCCCAGCAGCAGAGAGCCCGGTACTGCCCAGGACAGCGGACACAGACTCTATGCACGTCGGTTCCGACTTGCGGCGGCCCCAGACAGGAGGGTCTTGGCCGCTCAAGAGTGTCTGAGGCTGCATAATCATTTTCCAACAGCCTCCCAGGAAGGACTGGGACCCTTTAAAAATGCAGACTTGTGGGGGTGCCTGGGTGGCTCAGTCGGTTGAGCGTCTGACTCTTGATTTCAGCTCAGGTCATGATCTCAGGGTTGTGGGTTCGAGCCCCGCATCGGGCTCTGCACGGACAGCTCGGAGCCTGCCTGGGATTCTCTCTCTGCCCCTGTCCCGCTCACACTTTCTCACCCTCAAAATGAATAAACTAGCTTAGAAAAGATGCAGACTTGTGAGTTCCTCCCTGGATCACCTCGTTCCAGTCCGGTTAACGCCGATCCACTGTGACCCTGCACTCCCTGATGGCAAAGGACGGACTTGCGCAGGGCTCTGGGGGCCATGGCCACGCGGGAGTTAGAGGTTCCCAACTTTCAAGTTAAAGGGCACGTCCACCGTGCTGCTCCGCCTGTCGGACGGCGTGGTGAACTTCGCCTCTCGGCCTCCAACAGAGGCTCATGTCCCCTAGAACCTGTGAATGGACACTACTTGGATAAAAAGGTCTTTGCAGATGTAATCGAGGATCTTGAGGTCGCTGGCTGATCCTGGGGCCCTAATTCCACTGGACCAGCGTCCAGAGAGGAGAAACGCAGACAGAGATTCGATGCGGGCAGAAGATGTGACGTCAGCCCGGGGGCGTCAGCAGCCACCAGAAGGGGGAAGAGGCAAAGAATAGATTCCTCCCCACAGGGAGCCTCCGGGCCTCCAGCACCGAGAACAGATGTTGTTACGGGCACCCGTCTGTGGTCACATTATGGCAGCCACGAGAAACTAGCAACACGTGATCTTAGTTTTCTTTAAACAGATCTTCCCAAGCTTTGGCCATCTGTGCAGCCATAACTCGGTGCCCTTTTAGGTTACCGGCTAAAATCCACCTGCAGGCGACAGCTTGTGAGAAGTGCCTGGCTTAACCCCCCGGGGACTCGACGTTCAGGTTCGAGCGCAGAGCTACCAGCAGTGCGCACGAAGTACAGCAGAGCAAGGAGAGTGTTGCCTCAGGTATGATTTTTCTCAACAACGTCCTCTTCGGCCCACCAAGAGGCTGGGAAGGTGGCGGTCACTCCCAGGCAGGGGGCTGTGCAGGCAGGTCGCCGGGGGCCGCGGGAAGGGCCGTCACAGGTCCGTCTGCCAGAGCCTCTCGGTGCGTTCCGACGGCAGGCGCTCCTGCGGACTCTACCGGGTTCGCGGGAACGATCACAGGCTGCTGTCACGCGGGTCACCTGGCGCCATTCGAACGTCCGTGACAAAACCAGCGCATACTGAGGATCTTGGTCGTTTCAGCAGGGCAGACCACAAGTGATCACAATGACTTCGGTGGACTCCAACACAATCTTGGGGAAAATATTTAATGCAAATATGTCACCACTGGAACATACAAATAAATAAGTAAGCTCAGAGCAGCTGAGAAAAAAAACCCAAGGAAGTAGAACTGCCCATCCCCCTCAGTCCCAGATAATCCATTTTCAAAATACGGATAATAAAATACACAAATACGTAAAGAAGATACAGAACATTCACCATAAACCAACCTGAAATAAAAATAAAACCAAGGACAAACCCTAATTATTTTATTTCTGTATATCAAGACTACAAATAGCATTTAAACACTTAATTTATTATTCAAATTATGAAATTATACATTTTGTTTTGATATGGTCATTGTCTTAAAAGTGTCATTCAGTTTCCCCGCATTTAAAAGCATATTGCTAATTCTGGTCACTTCCACAGCACGGCCCCCAGCCCTGGTGACAGGAAATGCTGGGGGGGGGGTGGGGAGTAGCCACTGGGCCCTCCACGCCCCCCCTCCACACTCCCTTCCACGCCCCCACCGATCCCCTGCTCCCCTGGTTGGGAGGGAGGGCCGCTCTGACGCACTCCGTTTTCAGAGACCGGAATCACCCAGCAACAAGGAAGGTCCCGATAAAGTGCCTTTTTAAGAGAGAGTTACCAACGCCCCTCCCCCGGGCCCGCGTGGGACCGGCCGGTCTTCCTCCAGAAGCAGCACCTTCGAGAAGCGGAGGACGCAGGGGAGGGCGCAGGCGGCGCATTACCCCACGCATCCGGGAGGGGGGCGCGTGCCCCGGGGTAGGAGGGCGGTGGGCCGCGGATGGCCCGGCCACAGGGGGCCACACTGAGTGCAAAGCCGCAGCCGCCCCTTTGGTTCAAGTGACTCCGATGCCAGTGTCTGTTCTCCCCACGTCGCCACTTCTCAGAGGCCACGCGTGCCGTGGGGCCTGGACGAGACCCTCCCCTCTCCCGGGAGCTCTCCCGCCACAGCGTGCAGCCAGGAAGGGAAGAGGGATGAACGTCCCCTCGCACACACCCACACACGGGAGTACCCAAGCCACCACGGTGCGGTCCTCGGTACCCCGAAACAAGCATGCTAGTCCCGTGCAGGGGAATGGCTTAAACAGCACAAATAAAATATTGTCACGTTGTGTATTTTCCAGACCTAACCACTTTGGGAAAAGGCAGCAGGAGAGAAAATGCCTTTCGTTTTAACAATTAGGATTGTAAACAATTCAGCCACACGAGAAGCAGCGGGCCCCGAGAGTGACGTCTCCACGTCTCAGACCCCACGTCTCTGCGGACGGAGCACGCGCCGCCCTCCAAGAGCCCCGCCAGGAGCCCCGCCGGCGGAGGGAGGCTCGAGTCCACCAGCAAAGCCAAAGCTTCATCTTTGGTTAATTTCACTGAGTCGCCACTAGTCTTAAAACTGTGCTCTTGTTGGCAAATTACTAACGTAGCCGCATGGCACGTAACCCTTGTTATTCTAAGTTATCTGAAAAGCAGTGTCCGTCTAAGTAAGTGACCGTGACTTACTGGACCATCTAGACAATGGAGGGGGTGGAATGAGGGATGGGGGTACGCGGAGAGCTGCGGGAGCCCGGCCCCAGCGCCCTCGGCGGCCGGGGGGTGCTGCCTGTGCTGCGGGCACCGGTCGGTTCTCTGCAGAGGGTCAGTTCCGGCCTCCGCTCAGCTCAGCTCGAAGCCAGCAGCACATTCGATAGCGTAGAGGAGCTTACTGCGCAGAAGCGTCTCGTCGTAGAACTCGGGCAGCTTCAGCAGGTTCATGCAGGTGCTGGCCGTGGGGAGCCGCTCGAGGTCAGAGCCTCCGTTGTGAATGCAGAACGCGGGGTACAGCTCCTGAAAAGACAGGGGTGCACGGGGCGGCTTTAACAGGCAGGCTGTTGAATGAATGTCTTAAAAAGCACACAAAACTCACCTGCTTCAAACAGTAAAAAGTTGCTGTGGTCACATTTCCCCAAAAGACTTTCGGTGTTTCACTGCACCCCAGACTACACTCCGTGCAGGGAACAGGACGAGAATAGCGCTCATTCATGGGAAAACTAACCTGTTCGGTAAACAGGGCCTCTAAGGCATTGTGTTTCAGTCTTTTGAAAATCTGTTTAAAATTCAAGAAGCTGAGAGGGTGAAGACTTGAATACAGAGGCCTGTTTGTTTCTGTGGAAATGTGGGAAAGAAGGCAGCACCCGGGGCAGGGAGGGGGTGGGGGCGGCGGTCTTCTCCAGACCAGCACACTCTGCAGGCAGGCGGGACGGCCATGTGGATGGGGTAACAGAAAACAAGGACCAAATTCACTCAAAAACAAAACAAAACAAAACAAACAAACCCCCAAGAAACAAATTCACTCAAAAGGGGCGAGAAAGGGGTGCCGGGTGGCTCAGTCGGTTGAGCGTCTGACTCTTGATTTCCGCTCAGGCCATGATCTCAGGGTCGTGGGGTCAAGTCCTGTGTCAGGTCTTCGATGAGCATGGAGCCTGCTTGGGATTCTTCCCCTGCCCACCCCCCAATCTTTCTCTCAAAATAAATAAACATTTAAAAAAAGGGGGGGGGGGGACAACGTCTAAATACCAAAAGCAAAATGAAACAATGAGCCTGTGCACTGATGGCTTTGTCACGCAGGGAGGCATCATCCCGAGTGTGGTTCCAAAGCCGCGGTCGTGTTACACGTAAGTCGTGCACAGGCTCAAAGGACTGTAACTGTGCGGTCCTGCGACTCACCAGGAGGTGAAGCCAAGGAGAGAACTGAAACCAAGATTGTCAGTGGCAAAACAAGATGTAAATATAAAATCAAATACAAGCCGACATTTGAACTGGAAGTCTCAGTTTGAACTTGTGATATATGTTTCTCTTCAGGGGAAAAAAACACCATTTCCTAACTGTCCCCTGCAAAAAGGCCGCAAACAATCCCCACGCGTGACAAGGAACAGACTAAGCACGCAGGTTTGGTCTCTACAGTCCCATTTCTCACCGAAAGGAGCCAGGCCTCCTGGGGGAAATCTGGATTCCACGTGGAGCCCAGAAGCGCACATGACACATGTCACCATCTGTCACACCAGAAAGCAAGAAAGCCTCCCCGAACTCCGTGGGTTAAAGGGCCCACCTGAAGGCACCCCCGCCCACAGGAGGGCACTCTGAATATCAAGAAGAATGACAGCAACGGCCTGAAACGCAGAACACGTTAAAGCCCGAGCGTTCACCGTGGTAGTGAGGGAACCAGAGGTACGACTGCCTGTAGGAGATGTGGGCTCACCCACTCGATATTCCGAGCACTGGAAGCTGAAGGGTGATCGTGACTTGTTCACAGGGGAACCAAACAGTTGAAGAGAAAAAATAAAGTTTTTCTTTATAGAAAATTCCAGCTGATAAGTGAACAGATGAGGCAGCGGGAACACAGCTGATGCAGTTGTCTCACCCCTGGTTACAGGATAGATTCCAGGGCGCCCGGGCAGCTCGGCCGCACCCCTACATTACAGAGTGGATTCAGGGGCACCCGGATGGCTCGGCTGGATGGGTGTCTGACTCGATTTCAGCTCAGGTCGTGATCTCGCGATCTGTGAGTTCGAACGAGCCCTGCGTCAGGCTCTGGGCTGACAGCACAGCGTGGAGTCTGCTGGGATGCTCCCTCTGCCCCTCCCCCGCTTGCGTGTGTGTGTGTGTGTGTGTGTGTGTGTGTGTGTGTGTGTGCGCGTGCTCTTCTCTCTTTCTCTCTCTCTCTCTAAATAAAGACACACTAAAAAAGAAAAAAAAGCCAGGAATGGATCTAGGGAGTGTCCACAAGGGGCCTCTGTGACAGACGGCCAAACCAGCGACCCCAGGCGCGCACGCCGGTCTCAGCACCGCGCACCGCTGACTCCCCGGCACCGGATCCGTGGTGCTCAAGTCGGAAAACATGGAGCGGACGTCATCCATGCAACGTTACCGCCAAAAGAGGAAAACTCAGATCTGGAAGCTGATGAGACCTCTCACGACCCCTAACGAGATGCAGGAGGAACGACCCAGCTCCTCCAGTAATCACACCACAAAGTGCCAGATGAGAGGGAGACGGACAGCACAGGCCAGAAAGAGAAAAGAGCAAAGCCAGGCACCGAGCAAGCACGGCGGACGGCCCGGGGCTTGTTTGTACCGGGAGCACTGACGGTACCAGGGGATTAATGTGATTATTTTTTAGACCTGATGATGTCACTCTGGTTATTTTTTAAGGCACGGTGTAAACATTCTCATCCTGCTGTCCCAGCTGCCCAGCCCCCGTCCCCTGAGCAGTAATATTTGGGGGTCTTAAGTATTATCCCACAGAGATTAGTGCATATACAAGAAAATATTTTCTCCAAAATCTATAAAGAACTTTTCAAACTTAATACCCCCCAAAACCAAATAATCCAGTGAAGAAATGGGCAGAAGAGATGAACAGACACTTTTCCAACGACATCCAGATGGCCAACAGACATAAAAAGATGCTCAACATCACTCATCATCAGGGAAATACCAATCAAACCCACAATGAGATACCCCCTCACACCTGTCAGAATGGCTAAAATCAAAGAAACACGAAACACAAGAAACAACAGGCGTTGGTGAGGATGTGGAGAAACGGGAACGACGTTACACTGTTGGTGGCAATGCAGATCGGTGCAGCCACTCTGGAAAACAGTGTGGAGGGTCCTCAAAAAGTTAAAAACAGAACTACCCTGCGACCCGGCAATTGCACTAATAGGTATTTATCCAAAGGATACAAAAATACAGATTTGAAAGGGGTACATACACCCCAATGTTTGTAGCAGCACTATCAACAACAGCCAAACTATGGAAGCAACCCAAACGCTCACCCACTGATGAATGGATAAAGAAAACGTGGTGTGTGTGTGTGTGTGTGTGTGTGTGTACACACACACACACACACACACACACACACACACACACAATGGACTACTACTACTCAGCCATAAAAAATGAAATCTTGCCATTTGCAACCATGTGGCTGGAGCTAGTGTCTCATGCTAAGAAAAATAAGTCAGAGAAAGATGCCATGTGACTTCACTCCTATGTGGAATTTAAGAAACACGACAGATGAACATATGGGAGGGGGAAAGAAAGGAAGACACAAAGAAAAGGGACACAAACCATAAGAGGCCCTCCACAGTAGAGAACAAACTGATGGGTGGGGGATGGGCTGGGGGGAATGGGTATAAGGAGGGCACTTGTGCTGAGCACTGGCTGTGGTATGTAAGTGAGGAATCACTGAATTCTACTTTTGAAACCAATATTGCACGGTAAGTTAACTGACTAGAATCTAAGTAAAAATTTGAAGGGGCGCCTGGGTGGCTCAGTCGGTTAAGCATGCGACTTCAGCTCAGGTCATGACCTCACGGTCCATGAGTTCGAGCCCCACGTCGGGCTCCGTGCTGACAGCTGAGAGCCTGGAGCCTGCTTCGGATTCTGTGACTCCCTCTCTCTCTCTGCCCCTCCCCTGCTCAAGCTCTGTCTCTCAAAACATAAATAAACGTTAAAAAAAATAAGAATACATAAAAATTTGAAAAAGAATAAATAGACAAAAAATTTTTCAGGGTGCCCGGGTGGTCAGTTGGTTAAGCATCTGACTCTTGATCTCAGCTCAGATCTTGATCTTGGGGTCATGAGTTCAAGCCCCATGTTATTAGGCTTCATGCTGGGTGTGGAGCCTACTTAAAAAATTATTTTCTCCCTCCCCATTTAAAAACTATGAAATGTTGGGCGCCTGGGTGGCTCAGTCGGTTGAGCGTCCGACTTTGGCTCGGGTCATGATCTCCCGATCATGGTTTGTGGGTTTGAGCCCCACATCGGGCTCTGTGCTGACAGCTCGGAGCCTGGAGCCTGCGTCGGATTCTGTGTCTCCCCCTCTCTCTGCCCCTCCCCTGCGCATGCTCTATGTCTCTCTGTCTCTCAATAAATAAACGTCAAAAAAGTTAAATAAGTACGTAAAAAATATGAAACGTTAGCACAATGCGTACGTACAGTGTCGTGTGTAAGTCTTCCCTTGAAAATGTGTCTTTACGATCTTTCTGTATCGATCCAGCTTCCTGCTTCTGAGGCTGCACAGTGTTGCACTAGACGTATGTAGCAGTTCGTTGATAGGCATTACTCATTTCCTTATTTTTACAAATACTGATGCTGTGAATAAGCACGTGCTTCAGTTATTTCACACCTGTGCAGGCGTATCTGCAGGCTAAACTGACCAGGCAGGCTGAGCGTGAGACCTCTGGAAATGCCAATCCTTCGCTGGCTACAAACGACCAGGGGCTCCATCCTTCTCTTATACACAGACATTCATCACACACAGGCCGGGCCTTCCGTGTTCTCTTCCAGAGCGGACGCGAAGACGTGGAGACGGTCTTCATCCCAAAAGCCTGAATCTGCTAACTCTCGGGCACGCGTGGCTTTCGCGCTCCATGACTACAGGATTCCAGACACCCAGTGTGCTGCACCCCCTCTGTCCCGGTGCAGAACACGGGGCCCAGAAAGCAAAACGGCGGCCTACCCACACGGGTGCCGGCGGGGGGGGTGGGGGTGGGGTTATCCAGAACCAGGGTGGTTTCAGCTCCGGGTCAGTGCCCTTCCTCCCCAGAGCTGTGACAAGAGAGCCTGTGCTTCCAACGCCAGCACCCAGGCAGACGTACGACCCGGCCCCTGCTCACGCACACACCCACTGGCACCTTCTCTGAACCCTCCTCTCCAGGCCATGACCCGCGTAACTGTCCGTGAAGGGCAGTCTGGCGCCTACACACCCACATCCCATGACCTCCACCCCCAGGACTGTATTGTGCACCAGCGGTCGCAGACCTGGACGGAGGTTTATGCATGAAGATGGTCCCCACACCAGTAGGAAGGAAGGCTTGTAAACAACTGATGGAACAGGAAGTAAACTGTGGCAAATTCACATGATTGGACATTAGGATGTTTATTAAAAATATTTCAAAGATGACTTAATATGAGGAAAAATGACCCTGATGTAAACGTTGAGTGAAAAAAAGGCCTACAAGACTGAGCACACAATCAGCTTAAATTATATTTAAGAATTATGGTCAAACAGTATAAAAAATAATTACCTACCAACCACTGTAGTGGAAACGAGCGAGCAAAATTGGAACCGTGTCCCTCCTCTGACGGGGACTCCAGGAGACCATGTCACCCAGCACAACAGGCACCCAACTGGCCCAAATTGCATTCCAGCTGGTTTCGTTTCGTTTATATGTTGAATTTAGTGTGTATTTTACGATGTGGGCAAAACCGGGTTAAGAGAACAGCCCACAGAACACCGGATGGAGACTTACACGCTTCTTACCAATCAGCCCCTGGACATCTCTACACTGTTCAATGAAGAACTTCGTTTAGGGAGCCTGGGGGGCTCAGTCGGTTGAGCATCCGATTTCAGCTCAGGTCATGACGTCATGGTCCGTGAGACTGAGCCTCGCGTCAGGCCCTGCGCTGACCGCTCGGCACCTGGAGCCTGCTTCGGATTGTGTCTCCCTCTCTCTCTGCCCCTCCCCTGCTCATGCTCTGTCTCTCTCTCTCTCTCTCTCAAAAATGAATAAACATTAAAAAAAATTTAAGGGGTGCCCGGGTGGCTCAGTCTTTAAGCGTCCGATTCTTGATCTCAGCTCAGGTCATAATCTCACGGTTTGTGAGTTCAGGCCTCACACCAGGCGCTGTGCCGACAGCTCAGAGCCCGGAGCCTGCTTCGGATTCTGTGTCTCCCTCTCTCTCTGCCCTCCCCCCACTTGCACTCTGTCTCTCAAAAATAAATAAATGTTAAAAAAAAAGCGCGCTTATTCAAACAGTATACGTGGCATACGGTATGTGCTAAAAACCACTGTCTTTTAAAACAATTACAGTTCAAAAAAAATAATAAAACAATTACAGTTCATATGCTATTTTAAGTGTCTCATAAAAGTGTCAAAACAGGATCCAAAAGAGAAACAGAAAGGATATTACATTTATTATTTAGCCTTCTGAGTGCATTGAGGACAATAATTTTCTGCAATGCTTGAATAAACTGCGATGAAAGCGTCACACGGTGAGACAGGAGGGCAGGCACGGGGAAGGAGGGCGAGCAACGGCCTGGGCGGGAAGAGCTCAAGGGCATTTGGAGTAAAATGTCCCGGTTTGGCTTTCCGTTCAGAATGCTAATTGAATTTCCCACTTGGAGTCTTAAAAGTAAAAAAAAAAGAAAAAAAAAATGAAGTTCTTCACTGCAATCTGAGTCAAGGGCACTATTTCGTGCATTATTAAAGAGAGCACAACAGGAATTTGCATTAATTCAGAGTAAGAAAAACCATCAATTTGTTATGTGGCCTGATGGCAACTTAACAATCTTCTACAGCGCTGTAATGACCTTTTTGTCTGTAGCCATTGCACTCATTGAACATATTAAACTTTAATTAGCTTTAGCAGGCGCTGTTCGCCGCCGCTAAGCCGGCGCTAAGGAGTCTCGTGACCTGTAAATCACGCACGTCCGCCTCTGCCTCGCGGTCCTCCACCCGCGGGCCGCCCTCCTCCCCCACCCGAGTCCCGCCAGCCTCCCCAGGCACGCAGCCCAACTGGAGAGCGCACACAGCAAGGTGACTTCTTCCAACTGTGGAGTGTAACTTATGATGGCTGCAAAGATGTTTGAAAACTCTATATTAAATTCTACATTTAATAGGCTTTAGATCATTGAAAAAAATCCAAGATAGGAAGACTGTCTCATAACTTCCACAAGTAACACTCATGTGACAGTGACAACTCAGTCATGACTGTGTGGGGTCCCCAACAGGGGACAAGAGGGTTTTCACTATTTGGGAATTAAAAGCCAACATAAAGCCCACACTCCTCCCTCCAACCTGCAGCGCTCCCACAGGCCTTTTACACAGACTCCCGCACTGGCTGCTAAAATGGCTGGAACCTTCCGAACCTTCCTCTTCCAGCAAGACCCCTAATTTTTACTGGCCTGGGACTAATTAACCAGGCGCTGGCAGAAATCTCTGGGTCCTCCACTCAGTTTTGATGGGAGCAGGTCCTCCAAACTTCCCTTCACGAAAGTAGGTGCTTAATTTTTTTTTACCTCTAGGTGTGGGGGTCATTTAGAAACTGGAAGATACTAGAAGCCTGGTTTCTCATAATGAAAGTTACCGATAAAACTACGTAACGGTATTACGATCTTCATATGGAGAATTTCGTTTATAGAACTGTTTCCATCACCAGATGATGATAAAACTCGGTCCAGTGAACACCCTCTCCGGGGTCCGAGGGGTCCATGCACTTGTGCACCGCCCCCTGCATTCTTCCTGCTCTGTGGGCCCCCCACACGCAACAGCCCCACACTCCACGACACGCCCAGGAGGAACCAAGAAGCAAAGCCACGTTTCCTTCAGGCTGTTTGCCTGGTTTGGTACCTGGTCGGTGCTGGCGCATAAGGCCACAGGGCAGGTTCACACAGTTGTTTCGGGGGCAGGGCTTACACGCCGGGTCAGAAGCATCACTCAGTCTTCGTGAATCACTGTTTCGGTGTGTCGCTTGTGCACAGCAGAGTTTTTAAACCCTTTAACACATGGTGTTATTCTATGTATATTCATTGTTGGAAGGGGTCGGCCTTCTCTCATTAATGTTAAGTGTCTATTTTATGACTCTGAGTGCTGTTTTCTACATCTGGCTACATCTGTTTTCTACATGTGGCTGGTACCGTTTGCCTTGTTTTGGATGCTTGTTTTCTCCCTCTCTGATAATGTGGAAGACAGAAAGGTGATTTTAGTTCTGATGTCACTGACTATTACTCACAAACAGGTTTATCTTCATATCCTAACTCATCACCGCTTCCAAACTGAAGTGTCAACGACCTCAGGTCCTGTGGACAGTAAGACCACTGTGCTCAGGCCCGCCCCTCTCCCGTTCCTCCACTTGCTGGCTCCAGCTCTGACCGCACGATGGAGATGCTGTATGAAGCTACTGATGTCAAGTGTTCTTAAAGATTTTTTATTTTTAAGTTAAAAAAAAAAAAAAGTTCATTTATCTTGAGAGAGACAGCACGTGAGCAGGGGAGAGGCAGAGACAGAGGGAGAGAGAGAGAATCCCAAGCAGGGTCTGCACTGTCAGTGCAGAGCCCAATGTGGGGCTCGAACTCACAAACCATGAGATCACGACCTGAGCCACAATCAAGAGCTGGACGCTTAACTGACTGAGCTATCCAGGAGCCCCAAAGATTCTTTTATTTTTAAAAAATAAAAATTTTTTTTATTGGGTCAGCTCTATACCCAACACGGGGCTTGAACTCACAACCCCGAGATCAAGAGTCGCGTGCTCTAGACTGAGCCAGCCAGGCGCCCCTAATGATGTTGATTTTTAAAAAAAAAATTTTTTTTTCAACGTTTTTATTTATTTATGGGACAGAGACAGAGCATGAACGGGGGAGGGGCAGAGAGAGAGGGAGACACAGAATCGGAAACAGGCTCCAGGCTCCGAGCCATCAGCCCAGAGCCTGACGCGGGGCTCGAACTCACGGACCGTGAGATCGTGACCTGGCTGAAGTCGGACGCTCAACCGACTGCGCCACCCAGGCGCCCCAATGTTGATTTTTTAAAAACAGCTTGACTGAAGTGCAATTTACATACCAGAAGTTCTCACTTTTCTACACTTTTGAAATAATTTCAAAGTAGACATTTAAAGAAAAGAATAACATAGGTTATTGGAAGGTGCAAGCCTGCCCGATGTCTCACAGCATGAGCTCATCTGATTGATACCCTTCTGTACTGCACACACACACACGTGCGCGCACACACACACACACAAACACACACACCATTGTGTGTCTTAGACCACTGATGCTGCTTTAACTTACAACGAATAAGGGAAACATACTAGCTGCCCCTTAACCAATTTTAATCACTAATATTAAGGGCAATCATTAATTGTCAGAAATGATAAGCAACAGTGAACAACCAGGGAGAAATATACCACTGACCCATAAACGATACTGGTCTGAACTGCATGAATCCACTTCTATGCAGATTGTTTTCAATAAATACAGGTCAGTACTACAAAGGTATCTTATCTTCTCTTACGATTTTAAATTTTCTTTTCTCTGGCGTACTATATAGTAAGTGTACGATCTATAACATATATGAGACACGTGTTAATTGGCCATTTGTTATTGGTAAGGCTTCTCGTCAACAGCAGCCTATTTAGTAGTTAAGTTTTTGAAGAGTCAGAAATTATATGTGGGTTTTCTATTGCATGGGGGGCGTCAGTGCGCCCCAACCCCGTGTTATTCAAAGGTCAAGTGCACTTTTACTCATACCTTATTCTTCCCAAATACACTACATCAACATTTTTAGCTCGTGTTTCCTTCAGTAGGAAAACCAGCTTACGATGCATCACAGATGTAGGACACTGGTCATTCATATTCCAGTGAGCCCACCAGCCTGCCGGGCCTGTCCACGGGCCATCATGATCACACCCACCACATCAACAGGTCAACCCTGGGCCCAGCACCTTCATATACAGTAACGGCCAATCCTTAGTTGATCTGGCTGAAACACCTACTAACATAACAACACCCCAGAATCTGGGGTTATAAAAAAGCACTACGCTGCCCGGAAAACAAAGGACAGATGGGGCCTGCTGGCCGTCCTCGTTGGTTACAAGTTGGAGCTCAAAGCACATGGCACAGAAGCCCTTACCTTAAACCCCAAGAGAGGGGGTCGGGAGCAGCTGGTTACAAACTTGAGCAGTTTGCGCTTCTCTTCATCCGTGAATCCTTCCACAACTCTCCAAAAGACTTTGATCACAGGATGGTCAGCAGAATAGCCTCCTAGGACAACGGGAATAAATGTTTTACTAAAAACAAGGTAATTGCAAAAGGAGGATTCTCCCAGAAACAGCAGAGCAAGACTGCTAAGAGTGATCCACCTTCGTCCGCCCGCTACAGTGACGGGCGCCGGCTTGTGGCTGGAAGCCAGCTCTAGAGACACCCTTCTTTTCCTCCACGTATGTTCCATGCCTGACAGGGGGCTTGAACTCACAACCCTGACTCACGCCTGAGCCAGCCAGGAGCAGGCGCCCCTGGAGACCCCGTTCATTCTGCTCCTGGGAGATGATGGACGAGTACATGAGGGGACAGAAACCTCCGGAAGGCCCAAATACCAAAGGCCAGAATGGGAAACACCCCGCCCCCCCCGGGATGGGCCCTGGCTGCAAAGGCCTGGGTTCTGACTCCTCTGCGGGTTGAAAACCCACCTCCCCTGAGCAGCAGACCCTAACTAACAAAGGATTTACCCAAGAGTCACAGACCTGAAAACAGCACACTCTGGGGTTTTTATTTCTCATAGAGATAGTTACTTGGCCGACATGATCTTAGGGTCTAAATTCACTTTATCACCCGCCCTTGTGACAAGAAGGCACAGACCACGGCTACCAACCCACCCCAGCCCATGAGTAGACCACTATTCTTAAGTGTACTATCTGCTACTTACAGCTTTTAATCTAGCTAAGTGCTTCCTAAAACTGAAATAATTGCTATATATTGTTCCCTCATTGTTAATATACTACAGAAATAACATCGATAAAATATCTTAAGTGCATTAATTGGCACCAAAATGAATATGATAATATTTTAAAACCTATTTACTGGAATAGCTAAGATCATTAAAGGTACAAGCTTCCAGAGCAGACAGGGTAATGCAAAACAACCCAAGACAATTTCTTGGCAAAGAAGAGGTTGCATTGATTTCATTTTTTTAAACTTATGACTTGATAGTGTGGACAAAGTGACCTTAGGTATTATGTGCCTTTACATAAACATTAGAGTTCAAATTTCCAGCAACAGAAATTAATTGTAAAGAGATACATCCATATATTTATATACATATGAACATGTACATATTTACATAAATATATACATATTCATCTATGTAAACGTGTCCACAAATTTAGTTTTACAACCATGTCCACAGTCTACTTCTGGAACATTCCCATTTCCTCAAAGGAATCCCATGCCCCACTACAGACAGCCCCCGTCCGCCCTGTCTCTGTAGGTGTGCTCTTAGCGATGGCTCATCTACACGGGAGCACCAACCATGCTCCGTTTCCATTATCCCATCAGACCTACCTCGGAGGAAAGCTTAGGAAATG
This sequence comes from Herpailurus yagouaroundi, assembly GCF_014898765.1. Classification (NCBI taxonomy): domain Eukaryota; kingdom Metazoa; phylum Chordata; class Mammalia; order Carnivora; family Felidae; genus Herpailurus; species Herpailurus yagouaroundi. The sequence continues at coordinate 4,937,718 of NW_024412700.1, read as the reverse complement.
GCACTTGGAGGACAGAGAGGTCTGGGTAGACTGTGGCAAAATACCCGACATAAATTTCACCATTTAAACAAACATTTTTTAAGTGTACAACTCAGTGACATTAATTACATACATAACGTTGTGCAAGCACCTAAGTCCAACCGAAATGTCATCACCCCAAACAGAAACTCTACTGGGCAGCAAGTCCCCATTCCCCTCCCCCAGCCCCAGTGACCTCCAACCTACTTTCGGAGTCCAGGAATTTGCCTATTCTAGGTATTTCATTGAAGCTGAATCATACAACAGATGCCCCTTTTGTGTCTGGCTTATTTCACTTAGCATCGTGTTTTCAAGATTCATCCCTACTATAACTTTTCAAACTTCGCTCCTTTTTAAGACTTACTAATACCCCGCTGTATGGATGTGTTTACCGATTCATCTGTAGATGGGCATTTGGTTGTTTCGCCTTTTGGCTACCGTGAATAATGCTGTATGAACATGTATGTGCAAACAGGCTTCCGTCCCTGCTTGCAGTTCCTCTGGGTCTGTACTTAAGAGTAGAATTGCTGGGTCATATGGTAATTCTAGGTTTAGCTATCTGGGGTGCCACCAAACCATTCTCCATAGTGGCTTTTTTTACATTCCCGCCAGCAACGAACAAGGGTTCCAATTTCTCCATATCCTTGCCAACGCTTGTTTTCTGTATGCGTGCACGTGTGTTTGTATGCGCTTAATAATAGTCCTCTTGATGGATGTGAAGGGTATTTCAATATTGTTCTGATTTGCATTTCCCTAGTGATTAGTGATATTAGACACCTTTTTGAGATTACTGGTTGTTTGCATATCTTCTTTGGAGAAATGTCGATTCAAGTCCTTTGCCCATTTTTGAATTGCTTTGTCTTTTTGTTGCTGAGTAGAAGAGTTCTTTATATATTCTGGACACACATATATATTTCTTCTGCATATTTTCTCTCCTTCTGTAAGGTTGGTCTTTTAATTTTCTTGATAATGTCTTTTGATGTACAAAGTTTGTGATTTTGATAAAGTCCAATTTATATATATATATACATATATATATAACATATATATAATATATATATCACATGTATATATATAATATATATAGTTGTTGTTGCTCATGCTTTTGGTATCATATCTAAGAATCCAATGCCAAATCTAAGGTCGTGAAGACCTACCGGTGTTCTCCTAGGACCTTTATGGTTTTAGCTCCTACATCAAGGTTGTTGATCATTTTGGGTTCGTTTTTATGTACAGTATGAGGTAGGAGTATAGCCTCATTCTTTTGTAAAATTCCAGGTGTTCTGCATTTATCTTTTTAAATCACTGTAAACTTTTTCAGAGAGGCTCTACTATTTTACATTTCTATCAGTGAAGAGGGTTCCAATTTCTTCATGTACTCCCTAACACTTGGTACTGTCTCTTTTGGATGATAGTCTTTCTAGTGGGTGTGTAGTAATATCTCAAGGATTTGATTTCTATTTCCCTAATGATTACTAGTGTTAAACATCTGTTCATGTGCTTATTTGCTTAAGGGCCATTTATATGTATCTTCAGATATATATAAACCCCAAAACCTGGGGGTTTTTTTGGCCATGTTTTTAAATTCGACTGTTTGTCTTACTGAGCTGTAAGTGTTCTTTATATATCTACAGTAGACATAGTCCACTGTTACATGTATTATTTGAAAATATTTTCTCCCAATCTGTGGCTTATCTTTCATTTTCTTAATAGTAATTTTTGAAGCACAAAAGCTTTAATGTTGAGGAAGTCCAATTTTCTATCAATTTCTTTTTCCTGGATCATGCTCTTGGTGTACAATCAAAAACTCTGTCTAATCCAAAAGTCATGCAGATTTTCTGCTTTATGTTCTTTCTGAAGTTTTATAGTTTTGGTGTTTACCTATTGGCCTCTGATCCTGTTGAGCTAATTTTTACATACGGTGGTGTGAGGTAAAGGTCTAAGCTCATTTTTTCCCACGTGGATGTTGTCCCAGGGCTATTGTATCATCAAGTGAATTGTCAACTGACCATAAATATGAGGATTTGTTTCTGAACTCCTGATTATGTTCCATTGATCAACAGGCCTATCCTTGTGCCAATACTACAATGCTTTGATTACTGTGGCTTTAGAGTAAGTTTTAAATCAGAGTATAAGTCCTATAACTTTGTTCTCGTACAAAATTATTTTGGCTATGTTAGGACCTTTACATTTCCAAATGAATTTAAAATCAGCCTGTCGATTTCTATAAAAAAGACTGCTGGGATTTTGGTAGGGGTTGCGCTGAATTTGTGGATTAATCTGAAGAGAACTACATCCTGACATACAGAGTCCTCTGACCATGAAAATGGACCATCTCCCCCACCCCATTTGGTCTTCAATTTCTCTCAGCAGTGTTTTTACAGTTTTCGGCATACGAGTCTTGCACGTACACTTGCTTTGCTAATTTTGTATTTTATTCTCTGTGATGTTACTAGGAATGGAACTGTTTAATTCCATTCTGGGTCTGCACATAAACACAAAATTGGTTGGTGTGTACTGATCTGTGCTGCCACCTGCTGAAACTTTCTTAGTTCTAGTTGGGTTTTTTTCATCATGCTATTTGTGAAAAAAGTCTTACTTCTTTCACTGCTCCTTTCCAAGCTGAAACTTCCCTCCCTCCCTCCGCCTTACTGCACGAGCTAGGAAGCCCAGTCATGTGCCTCGGCCGCGGGCAGAAAGCACGTTGACCCTCGCCACCGTGTGCGGGCACCGTGCGCGTCCTGAATTGGGCTGGGAAAGCTCCCCCCCTGTTCCTAGTTTCCTACGAGTTTTTAGTCCTCATTGGGCAGGAGATGCTTAGATGCTGAAGAGAATAACTTGCTTTTCTCTCCTTCCTTCTGCACCTGCTGACACGGCCGGGCCGGTTCTGTTCCCGTGCCAGCAATACCACATGTCCCATTAATACGCTGTCACATGTTAAATTAACCTCGCATTCATGGGATAGAAACTACTCAGCGGCCGGATTCAGCTAATATTTGGAGGATTTTGCATCTATGTCCCTGAGGGATATTAATCTATAACTTCCTTTCCTTGGGTTATTTTTGTTTGCTTTTGACATCACGCTAATACTGATCTTTGAGGAGAGAAAGCCTCTCCTTACTCAGCTGTAGCTGGAACTCACGTACAGGATGTTTTTAAGGCTTAAATACTGTTCTGAAAGAAATATTCATTTCATAATATTTAGAAAAAAGAGAAGTACAATGAAAAAAATTGCCTGTAATTTCATTAATTGTAAATGACTGTTATTTTGTGAAAATGAAATGACTTTTAATTTATTTATTCTTATTAAAAATTTTTTTAACGTTAATTTATTATTTTTGAGAGAGACAAGGTGCAAGCAGGGGAAGGGGCACAGAGAGAGGGAGACACAGAATCTAAAACAGGCTCCAGGCTCTGAGCTGTCAGCACAGAGCCTGACACGGGGCTCGAACCCATGAACCGTAAGATCGTGACCTGAACCGAAGTCGGATGCTCAACTGACTGAGCCACCCAGGCACCCCTTATTTTTCATTTTGTTAAATAAGCTCCAAGCCCAACGTGGGGCTTGAACTCACTACCCTGAGATCAGGAGTGGCAAGCTCCACTCACTGAGCCAGCCAGGCACCCCGAAACTGAAATGACTTTAAAATTTTCTTGGCTGTAAAAAGTAAATGATGTAGGACATACTAGATAATAAAGAAAGGGAAATAAAATTTTAAAACAAGCAGAAATGACTAATCATCTCACATCCACTGCGTGTTTTTGCTCACATCTTACTCAATTTCATCTTTAAAGATGTGATGTCACATGGAGTGCACTGTTTCATCACCGGGTTTATTTAAGGCTATGTTTTAAATTTCCTAAGATACATAAAATATTTTTTAATATTATAGATACATATTAAGTAATCTCTACACCCACGTTGGGTGTGAAGCCTACTTAAAACTCAACAAACAAATCAATAAAATAAATTCCATTCACGTAATAAAGATAAGAATCAATGGCTCACAACTGTAGGTTTTTTACAATATGTATTTAAGATTTGGAGAGTTTTCCATAGGTGAGAAAAAAGGCTGGAAGGCTAGGATTATCCTCAACCAAACTAAAAAATGTGTGCCACTTCCTAACTTGTCACATTTCCCCTGTGTACCCTATGCGTTCGAATTCCATCCCCCCAAATCTTCATACCCTTCAATAAGCAATGTAACTTCTGGGTTTCTCTCATTAAAAACACAGAAATATGCACAAAGTTGTTTATTACAGTGGGAGGTTAAATAAATCACATATACCCAAAAATGAACTACTGGGACCTCATCAAAATAAAAGCTTCTGCACGGCGAAGGAAACCATCAGCAAAACTAAAAGGCAACCGACAGAATGGGAGAAGATATTTGCAAATGACATATCAGATAAAGGGTTAGTATCCAAAATCTACAAAGAACTTATCAAACTCAACACCCAAAAAACAAATAATCCAGTGAAGAAATGAGCAGAAGACATGAACAGACACTTCTCCAAAGAAGACATCCAGATGGCCAACCGACACATGAGAAAATGCTCAACATCCTCATCATCAGGGAAATACACATCAAAACCACAATGAGATATCACCTTACACCTGTCAGAATGGCTAACATTAACAACTGAGGCAACAACAGATGTTGGCGAGGATGCAGAGAAAGAGGATCTCTTTTGCACTGCTGGTGGGAATGCAAGCTCGTGCAGCCACTCTGGAAAACAGTATGGAGGTTTCTCAAAAAACTAAAAATAGAACTACCCTACGACCCAGCAACTGTACTACTAGGCATTTATCCACGGATACAGGTGTGGTGTTTTGAAGGGACACATGCACCCCCACGTTTATAGCAGCACTATCGACAATAGCCAAAGTATGGAAAGAGCCCAAATGTCCACCGATGGATGAATGGATAAAGAAGATGTGGTATGTACATACAATGGAGTATTACTTGGCAATCAAAAAGAATGAAATCTTGCCATTTGCAACTACGTGGATGGAACTGGAGGGTATTATACTGAGCGAAATTAGTCAGAGAAAGACAAAAATCATATGACTTCACTCATATGAGAACTCTAAAGGACAAAACAGATGAACGTAAGGGAAGGGAAACAAAGATAATATAAAAACAGGGAGGGGGCAAAACATAAGAGATTCTTCAATATGGAGAACAAACAGAGGGTTACTGGAGGGGGGATGGGCTAAATGGGGAAGGGGCATTAAGGAATCTAGTCCTGAAAGCATTGTTGCACTATATGCTAATTTGGATATAAATTAAAAAAAAAATTAAAAGAAAAAAAAAATAAATCGCTACATATCTATCTAATATCAAAAATTAATTGCAAGAAGAATAACAGCTTGGAAATATCTTTTTTATTTCTGGTGCTAAACAAACAGAATGTATACTATAAACGACGTGTCACTATAAGCTAGAATAATACGCTACGATTAAGAAAAACTCGCCAAAATAACAACGATTGTTTTAAGGATGCTTTTTTTCTCTTCACTGTTCTTAAATACACATGAGGTTAATTTTAAAAAACTTACAAATACCCAAAAGATACACCAATTCGATCTTTGAACAATCTCATTATGGTTTTGTTATTTCTCTGACAACTAACGTTTCTGCGCATCTTTCTATGTGCTCATTGGCCATTTGTATATGTTCCTTTTGGTTTTTCATTTTCTTGAAGAGCAGAAACTTTTAATTTAATAAAAAAGTAAATAGGGGCACCTGGGAGGCTCAGGTTAAGTGTCCCACTTTGGCTCTGGTCATCATCTCGTGGTCTGTGGGTTCAAGCCCCACATCAGGCTCTGTGCTGATAGCTCAGGGCCCGGAGCCTGCTTCGGATACCGCGTCTCCCTCTCTCTCTCTGCCCTCCCCGCTCATGCTCTGTCTCTCTCTCTCCCCCGCTCATGCTCTCTCTCTCTCAAAAATAAACAAATATTAAAAAAAAAAAAAATTAGTTTAGAAACATCATCTGTAACATTTTCAGGAACAAATAACTAGTACTGACAACATACCTGAATAGTTTGTAAAGGATTTTAGGTCCTCAAGACTTATGGGAACTTGTGCACCAGAAATTAATACCTGCCAAAGAAAAAGCAAAAAGGCCAATTTGTAAAGTTTGAGACGGATTTCAAGAACGCTTTCTCGCGTCACGAGGCAAGTGTGGCTCCAGGCGGCAGCCAGAAGTACCTGAATCTCCTGCTGGTCAAACATTCGCAGCCACTCCAGGTTCAGCACGTTGGCCAGGCCCTGCCGGAAAGCCAGGCAGTGCTGGCGGATCTGGCGGTTCAGTCTGTAGTCCGCTACGAGGTGGATATACGCGATCCTGTTGGCGCTGGTGACAGGGATGTCTTTTCCACCAAACTTTAGTTCAACTACCTGTGAACATTAAAATCGGGGTCTGAAAATCCCAAGTATGACTAGAGTGAAACAATTTCTTCAAAGACACTTGCCGGTGCGGCTGCGTCGCGAGAATAAAAGCCGGGCGCCTGGAGCGCCCCAGTCTGCGTCAGCGCAGACGCCGCTCTCGTGGGACTCTCCGAAGCCCGGCATCTCACCGTTTCAGATCAGCAGCCACCAACGCTTTCTCCAAAGCACTAAGGAATGACGCGACAATGTAATCGTGGCAACTTCGTTCTCAAAAATTAGGAGTCACAAAGGGCAAAGGTATGAACCAAAAAATGAACTTAAATCAAAAGCGATTCAATCTGGAGAGAATACAGCTTAAGGAATGAAGGTCGTGGTAGAATAATTGCTCATACTTGTACAAACAGCACGTTCTTCTCTTTGTATTTCCATCATGTTGGTACTATGGAGTACCCTATTTTTTTTAAAAAAGATTTTATTTTTAAATAATCTCTACACCCAACATGGGGCTCAAACCTATTAGCCCAAGATCGAGCGTTACACGCTCCACCGACTGAGCCAGCCGGGCACCCCTGAAGTATTTTAAATGTGACTCAGAGGACGGTGGCAACATCAGAGGTAACAGACCAGCACGTTCCCGCGTATCTGAACTGAATTCCCAAGAACGAGTGGTTACCGTCACGCGAGCACATCACAAAACCTGCAGGTCCGGCACACGGTCACTCGCGGACGCGCCAGGCAGGGGCAGAGGCCGGGCGCCGGCTCGCCCGCCCACCGTAACGGACACCCGCGAGTCCGCTGGGCCCTCGAACCGCTCTCGCCGTTGGCACAGTGGTGGTATTTTCGATAGCGTCTCACACACCAGAGGGGATCACGAACACACAGGCCCGAACGCGCCTTCTAAGTTCCTCCTTTCCTAGCACTTAAACGGGAGAAATGCATTCTCAGGTGCACCCGGATGACAGGGAAACGGCGAATCCACCGTAAGTGAACGAAAACATTCCAGAGCCACCACGGAGGCGGCCCCCCTCCGGGGCAGACACGGCACCGCCTCCTAGCGTTCCTCCACAGCCTGCGCTTCTCCCGGGGCCCGTCACGTTCCATGCGGATCGAGGACGGTGACACGTCACCCCGGTGTCGCACCACTTGGCACAAAGGCCATTTAAAGATCTGCTGATGGGGCGCCTGGGTGGCGCAGTCGGTTAAGTGTCCGACTTCAGCCAGGTCACGATCTCACGGTCCGTGAGTTCGAGCCCCCGTCAGGCTCTGGGCTGATGGCTCGGAGCCTGGAGCCTGTTTCCGATTCTGTGTCTCCCTCTCTCTCTGCCCCTCCCCCGTTCATGCTCTGTCCCTGTCTGTCCCATACATAAATAAAAACGTTGAAAAAAAAAATTAAAAAAAAAAAAAAAGATCTGCTGAAGACGGCAAACTCATCCCGTGCCTGACGGCCCCACGACCACCTCATTGGGTTTGCTCTTCCCATAGGGCACGTTCTAGGTGACGCCCCCTTCTCACTGATTCCCGTTCCCCGCGCTCCGCACGCACGTCTCCTGCGCGTCTCCAGCCGGGGACAGGCCACGACGCCCCCCGTGCCCGCCGTCCGCTGGCAGGCCATCTGTGACCCGGGCCCCAGGAGCTCGCTGCTGTTTTCATTTCAAAATCCCACCCGTTCCTTTAAGAGGACTGACAACAGGTAATAAGCGAGGGTGTACTGAGTGACTCGAAGACAAAGGACCCACGAAACCATCAGTTGAAGGACTCCCAAAGCCCCAGCAGCCCTGCCTGATGGGACGGCCATGGCCTTTCCAGTGACTCTCTGGGCTACACCCACACAACTTCCCACGTTCCACACTGTGTCTGGCCTGCCCTAGGATCTCAGGTCTGAGGGCATATTTAAAGCTTTCAATTTGGAACCAGAGCAGCTCTTACAGCCAGAGCTATCTCCCCGCTTCGGAATGTCTGCGTTCACGGCGTGGCTGGGCGCACAGGCTTCCCTCCCTCCCTCCCTCACTCACCGGAGCGGACAGGGCCTCACTCACTCACTCAATCACTCACTCACTCACTCACTCACTCACTCACCAGAACGGCTCATTTTATCCTCAGCGCAGTGGACACACCCTCTGAAAATGAGGACGGGCCTCTAGGACTTGCCCAAGGCCACAGCACAGCTGCAAAGCCAGGGCTTCAACAGGGTCCTGGGACTCAGGTTCACGCTCTCCCAACGTTACAGACGCCCATGCCGGGTCCACGTTAAGCCCCGAGCACCCGCTCGGGAGAGCTCTGGGTACAGGTTAGCAGGCTGAAGTCTCACGTTCGTTTTCCAGCAGGCTAACAAACAGCCGGACTGATTATACCAAAGGAAACAAATTGGGGAGGAACACTATTATTTGAAAAGGGAAGATTAATTAACATAACCTGCCGATGTAATGAAGTAGCTGCATATTACAAATCTTTAACTTCGCAGTATTTTATAAACGGAAACCTGTATGAAGGACCACGTTTTTATATCCATCTCCGTGGGAATCCATAAGATACTCCCAAATTAGCTGCTTTGCCAGTGACTTTCTAAATTTTTCTCATTTGACTCTTTAATATAATTATTCTTATGCACTGTCATCTATAATCTCTTTATCCAGTGGGAATTTCTATGAGTAATTGGAACATCTTAACTTCACACTTTTGCTTTTAATAGATTCCAATATTATCAGTGGTGCTTTAATGGAACTCTTACAAATGCGACATTTCAGTATTACCATCTATTTCAGAAGGAAAAATGGGAAATACTCCCATTAGCAAAGGCCGTGGACAGGTCATCATAAAACTGACTGCCCCAGCACTTTTATTTCGTTTTTAAATCATGCCACCAGGTGCAGGGAGACAAGAGTAGCCAGCAGCATTGACATCTGTATGTTCGAGGTTTCCTTATGCCGATAAAAAAAACCCCTCTTTAAAAAAAAATCTGAATTTTGCAGGTTGAAACTTCAGGTCTATAAAATGGAAGAGGGGCACCTGGGTGGCTCAGTTAAGTGTCTGACTCTTCACTGTGGCTCAGGTCACGATCTCACAGTTCGTGAGCTCAAGCCCCGTGCCGGGCTCTGCACTGACGGTGCGGCGTCTGCTTGGGATTCTCTCTCTCTCTCTACTCCTCCCCCGCTCATGCTCGCTCACTCACTCTCTCGGAATAAATAAACATTAAAACAAAATTAAAAAATAAAATAAAAAAATAAAATAAAATAAAATGGAAGAAGAGATGGAAACAAAGCAACTAAGGAAGATGTAACCAAAAGAAATACGGTTCTGTATTCCTCATTCTTATTTTATTGCACAGTATTGGAGTTACTTTTCATTTTTCTAAGATTGATTTTTAAATACCCAAAGCTACACCCAAAGCGGGGCTCAAACCCACAACCCCGAGATCAAGAGTCACACTCTCTTCCGACTGAGCCAGCCGGGTGCCCTGATAGTACGTTTCAAAATGCCTGGAGATGACCTAGTAAGAGAGGGAAGCAGGAAGCCTCAGGCAGGATCGTTACCTTTGTTTCCATTTAGGATTTAATCCACAGCTATTTCTCCAATATGTAGCTTGTTAAAGGCTAAGAAACAGACTAAAATTCGAGTACCATGACGATGAACATTTAAAAATGCCCAGAATTTAAACAGCAGGATGTATTCATCCATGTGTGTGTTTTCAATCTTTGCTTTTGAAGACACCTCTGTGGCGTTGGAACCATGCAATGTCCTGCAGCCCAGGGAGGAAGCCAATAAAGATCTTCAATCTCCTCGTAACTTTCTCAAAGAACCGTCAGGGACTCACACAGCTCTGTGCGTCGCAACAGCACAATGAAACAGTCCTTCACACTCAGCAGGATGGCTGCTATTTTTTTTTTAAAAGAGAGAGTGAGAGAGAGAGAGAGACAGAAAAGAAGGCAGAAAGCAAGTGCTGGCAGGCGTGTGGAGGGATCAGAACCTCTGCAGAGCCGGGAGAAATGCACCGTGGTGTACCCGCTGTGGAGGACGTGCGGCAGGCCCTCGGAAAGTCACCATTAGAACCTGCACAGGACCCAGCAATCCCCTCTAGGTATGCACCTACGGGAAGGGGACGCAGAGACTTGAACAGATACTTTGACAGCAACGTTCACGGCATCCTTGTTCACGATGGCGGACACAACTCTACTGTCCATCAAGGGATGAGCAGATAAAGGGGAGGCGTATGTACGATGGAGTATCAGCCTTAAGAAGGAAGAAACCACAGGCGAACCTGGAGGACGTCGCACTCAGTGGCATAAACCTGTCACAGAAGGACAAATACTGTGTGATTCCACCTGTATGAGGTCCTTACAGCCGTCAAACTCACGGAGACCCAAAGGAGAATGACGGGCACCAGGGCACGGGGGCAGGGGACCGGGGCTCCAGTGCAACAATGTCCTGCCCGCCTATCCTCCTCTGACTCAAATACAATCTACTTCACTCAAGATACCTACAGAATTACTTTATTTTTCAAAAATTTATTTTGAGAGAGAGTGCACTGGTGAGTGCAAGTGGGGGAGGAGCAGAGAGAAGCGGGGGGGGAGAGACAGACAGACAGAGAGAGAGAGAGAGAGAGAGAGAGAAAATCCCAAGCAGGCTCCATGCTGACAGAGTGGAGCCCGACTCTGGGCTCAAACTCACCAACTGTGACACCATGAACTGAGCCAAGATCAAGAGTCGGATGCTTAACTGACTGAGCCACCTGGGTGCCTCGAGGACGTCATTTTTAAAATGAAGATTACACAGGCGTGCTCTCATTAAAACTTGTTTCATTGCTTAACCCCCAGGTTGTGGTTCCTCTGAATTCTGGAAACACCTAACCTGAAGGCTGCTTCCAGGCCCCGCCCTGACTTACAGAATCAACATCTCAGGTTTCTCTGAGAGGAGGCTCCCGTATTTTCTTTGTTCTTTTCTTTCTTTCTTTTTAAAAAGATGTTATTTTCTTAAGCAATCTCTACACCCAACAGGGGTGCTCGAACTTACAACCCCGAGATCGAGAGTCGCATACTCCACGGATGGAGCCAGCCAGGTGCCCCTAAGTGTTTTCTTGTTATTCATTTTTCTATTAGCTCCAAAATGCACCTGTTTAGGCCGCCTTACCCTGATGCACTGAAATACTGCAAACCAGCGATGGATGGACACACTGGTTGTCTTTCTGAGCGTAGGTCTAACCTTTCTAAAGCCCAAGGCCTCAGATTGTCCTCCAAGAGGACAGGAGAAGCTCAGACTGGTGTCTGTCTGCCTCCTCTCGTGCACCCCCAAACTTAGCCCCTTCGACATCTGCTCACCTACCCGGTGAATGCCTTTCCACCCAGCCAGCCTCTCTTCCAGGTAGCTCTCCCTGACCTACTTGGAGCTGAGCTACTAGTAAACTGATACCTCACTATCCTGTTCGTATCGGCCTCCCTTGTTAGAATGTGTGTGTTCTCCTAGTTTACAAACCGTCTCCCACGCCTGGCCTGACGGCTGGCTCACAGAGTGTCATTAACGTCTCATAATGAAAACATATGGACCAGGCACGGTGGCAGGTAGGTAACGTGATACGAAAATAACCAAAATTGCATTAGCTCAAATGTGTTCAATACATGTGTTTATCAAAATAAAATGTGAGAGCTCACACCTGGAGGGTCAGGTTGAGGAGCACCCTGTGTGGGTCAATGTACTCTCAGTGGTGGCTTCACCAAATGCTAAGTATCTATCTAGTACGAAGTGACTTTTGAGCTGGCAAAGCCTCAGTCAGAAACCAAATAATAACAGAAATTTAGAGAAACGAGTATGAAGTTCAAAGGTAACCACAGTTTTGTAGTTAAAATAACGACTACTAGGTTCGGAAAACGGCACGATCCATGTAGGAACAGCAGAAAAGCGGTCTTTCCCCACAGAAGAGATGTATTTGTCTGAAAACCAAAATTAAGTTAGACAAGCAAAGCTGGGTAGTTAAAATCTAGTAAGGTCAGAGAGCAGCATCGAAGGTTCTTAAATGTTGGATCTGTCTGTGTACATTAACAAAGGCTTTGTGGATTACGGGGAGCACGTGAACACAGGCCGAGGCAGACAGAACAGCAGACGCGCGTCCACGGCGCGGCGCCCGTTTCAGCAGGTGTTGCCTCCTAGCTGATCTGGGTCATCTCCGCGTCCACCCGCTGCCCCTGCTCCCCTCATCCTGGAAGCAAATTCCGGATGTTACCGAGTCTTCCGCCGCCTGGTGTGTTGTCTACGCGTGTGCACAGCGGTATTATCACCACAGCTGAGAAGTGGAAATAACCCAGACGTCCCTCAGCCGAGAAAGAAAACGCGGCACATCCGTACAATGGGACGACGTTCGGCCAGAAACAAAAAAAAAAAAGCACCGGCTCCTGCAACAGGTGAACGAAGCCGGTCACACAAGGCCACGGGCCGTGAGATCCGGGTTATGTGCCACATCCAGAGACAGAATGTAGATGGCGCTCACCCACGCTGGGCAGGAGCGACCCGCTAACGGGCACAGTCTCTGTGGAGGGACGCAACCATCCCAAACTTAGCTGCTGGTGACGGCGGAGCACTCTGGGGGTACACTGACCCGCGCCATGCTCTAAAGCGTGCATTTTTATGGTATGTACATTATATCCCGACAATACTGTCATTTAAAAAATTAGTTTGAATCATCTCTAACATGCACTTTTTTTTTTTTTAAAGACAAACACACCAAGGCCAACCAGACTGATAACAAAGGCCAGCGATCCGTGTCCGAGCCACTGAGGCCCCCACGGTGATCAGGTAGGGAACAGAGGCACACGGAGGCCCCTCGGGGCTCCTGTCGGGAAGGCGCTAACCTGCCACTCCCAGGGACCGAGAGCCAGCCAAGAGGCAGGGTTAACCCCCAGCCCAGGAAGAGAGTCCCCGAGGACAGCCGTCACAAGGGAGTCGGGCGAGGGCCCGGGTGTCTCCAGCCCCCACCAGCTCCCCACTTCTAACCCGCAGCCACGGCAGTTCTTCCAAGGGAGATGTGGAGCCTCCCCCCGCAAAGAGAAACCCTCCTCGTCGCCATGTGAACAGCAGCCGGCGAAGGGCCTCCTCACCTGCGCCTCTCCCAGGTCGTTGTTCACCACAGTGAAGTTCAGCCCAAGCTCCTCCACGTCGCCTTCGTAGCTCTTGAGAAACAGCAGATTCTTGTACACTTCAGGGTCTAACGAAGCCAGATGGTGGATGTCCACGTCCGCACTGGTTCCCAGCAATTTGGACAGGAAGAAGCCGGCGAAGGGCAATTCTACCAGCATGTTCTCATAGAGGGCCTTCAGATGAGAACAAGGAACAACGATCAGTATGTCACAGGAATCCTTTCTCATACTTCCTACAAATAAAAAAAAGGCCAACTTGAGCCTGAAGAGAATCCTAAGACAGCAGATACCTTCCCTCCGCAGCAGCGAGGATGGCGGAAGCTAGCGTTTGGCGAGCACTTACCAGCGCGGGGCCGGTTTGACCATTCGCCGCGTGCACTCCGCGTGTCACGACTCTCAAACACCTGAGGGCCGAACCACAGCACGTTCACACCAAGGGGGACGTTCGAGAGCCACACGTGTTGTGCTGCAACGGCGGTCAGCACGCGTTTCCCGCAAAGGGCTCTGCCGGCGGAGGGGTCTCCTGGCTGCGCAGGCCGGAGTCTGACGCATGCTCTTCAAAGGCCTCCTGTCTTTCCTGGTACTGCTGGCCACAGCCGGTGGCCCGGGGCTTTGGGCTGTGTCACTCCCAGACCTGCCTCTTCGAGAGGCTGTCGTCCCTGGGTGTGCCTGCACCTCCCTCCCCAGTCTCTATCATGAAGACACCTGTCACCGGGTTTGGGATCCTCTCTCACCCAGTGTGACCCCTCCTAGCTTGACCGCATAGGCAAATAAGGTCGGGTTCCCAGGTGCTAGGGATCAGGACGGAGCCTCTACCTTTTCTGGGGCCGCGGTTCAACGCACGACCGCAGGCCGGACCGGCTCGGTGGCCGTGCCTCCACTCTGCCTCTAGCAAAAGGAGCATAGACAATGCGTGGACAAGCGAGGGCAGCTGTGTGCCAGGGCCGCACTCAAGTAATTCCCAACGCCAAGAAATACTATCCTTCAGACTTTCAGCGACCAAAAGGAAAAAGCCTTCCGAGCACCCTGGCCACGCGACAGGCAGCAGCAGGTGGGGCCCGGCCCACAGGCTGCGGTCTGCCCCGCGCTGTTCTTACAGGGGGAGACTGAGCGTGGGAGACGCGTGTGCAGACCCTGGGAGTCAGCGGCTGGCAGAGGTGGTGTCCAAAGCAGGTGCCCTGGCGCCCACCCCGGGACTCCTCTGCTGCGTTCCTGTCTGCCCCGTGTCTGCGGATGGCGACGGATAACCAGACCGCACACTCGCGCACGTTAAAGGGTAATTTACGTACCGTAAAATAAAATGTGCGTGCGGCCTGATGAATTATTACATTTGATCACACCCGTGCAGCGGCCACAGAAGGCGTCCAGACACAGAACACTTCCCCCTCCCCGAGGTCCCGTGAGAGTTCCCTCCCGTTACCCCATTCTGTGGTCATCACCACGGCTGAGTCCCGCCGGGCCTGGGACTTCGTCGACGGGATTATACAGCATGCGCCCTCTTCCACACGCCTTCTCACAACATCCTGTTTCTGAGACTCGGCTATGATACTGTTCTTTCACCGAAGGCTGTGTGACACTGTCGCGTGATGGGCACATGGTGGACACGTGGGCGGTGTCCCATTTGGGGCTGCTGGACAGTCGGTCTGAGCCCTTCTGTGGATCCGTGCTGGCTTCTCCCAGTACAGACCTAAGACCTGTTAACAGGGGAAGCGCTGGGCCCCAAGGTGCGTTTAGCTCTATTAGGCAATGACATGCGGTTTTCCAAAGTGCAACCATTTCCCCACCATGACCAGCAAGCAGGAAGATTCCAGCTGGTCCAGGACCTCACCAACGATTGGTACAGTCAGTCTTTTTACGTTTAGCTATTCTGGTTGGTGCAACGGGGTACCTCGCTGTGGTTTTAATCTGTAACTCCCTCATGACCAGTGGTGACGGCATCACTGTGTTAACCCCCAGATTCTCTACCAAGAGACGGTGCGGGTTTTCCAACATGATGTCAGGGTTCATCTTACATGATAAATATCACTACAGCTCAAGGCTGTAAAGTTCAACAAGGAGTGAGAAACAGGCTGTAGACTTCTCAGGAACATTCCTATTATTTTATTCTAAGAGATGAGGGACTTGGAAGCCGCCACAGGTCTCGTCACAAATGTTCTACTGAGACTAAGCGAGCACATACTGACGCTGGCCTCGTTTTGTGCGGCCCGTCAGGAAGATCTCCTCAGTGGAAGGAAGGGAGGCTTACAGAAGTCAAGGGGAGTCTGGATCTCCACGACAAAGGCCCTTCGTGCTAGAATACTTGTGGTCTGCAGAGACCTGACACGGGATGAGGGGAGTCCCCACCCCCACTTGGAACGTGGGGAGCTGGGCGCACATCGTCACAAACCCTGGGACCCTTGCCTGAGACCCTGAGACAGAGTGAGGCCGGGAGGCCAGGCGACAGGAGCACAGACAGAGCGGGATGGAGGAGGGAGCCCCACCTTGGAAAGTGCTGCCGTGAGCTGCGGAGCGTGAGCTGTGCTGGGATGTATTCACCGCTTTTCCTGTAGGGGAGATTCCAGTGCCACCACGCCACTCAGGGAACACCAACATAAAAACAAAGTTTAATCCCGGGGGAAATCTCTCAGCCACGAGGCCGCAGCTTTGGAAGCCCCTCTGCCGGGAGGCCGTGCACCTGACCACATCCACTAGGTGTGGGACACGAGGCTTTGCCGAGACACGCCCGTGTGAGTTTGCACACAGAAGACCACCAGCGTTCAGAGAGCAGGGGCTCTGCCCCTCCAACCTTCGAGCCCCGACGCCATCCGTCAGCTCGGCTTACGGGAGCCCTTCCCTGGTTACGGCTTCCGGCACCCTTACGGTGTCCTCTTGGCCGTTCCACATCAAGTGCCCGCCACTTCCGCACTAGTAACGACAAACAGTGGTCGTCTGTGAAAAACCACTGGTCCCTGAACACACCGAAAACTGAACACTTGTACGAGTGCCCCCTTCCCTCCTCCGCCGGAGAATGCTCAGGTTCACCTTGAGATGGACACCGGAAAGTCCCCCCACTAACACGACTGGAAGGAAGTAGAAGACAGCCATGAAACACCCGGAGAGCACTGGCTTGTTTCAGAAAGCCACCGGCCGACAATACGAGTGACACTCTCCCCAAGTCAGGTCACACCATCTGTTAACTACGTATTTCGTAATATTCCCCCCTTCCAGCTAAGACTCCAGATGTTCTCTGCCAGGGAAACTGAAGGGTTATGTCTCTGTGCTTTTACTTCTGATTTGAAGACTGATGATTAGCTGATTAATTCTAAAAAAAAAAAAAAAAGAAAGAAAGAAAGAAAGAAAAAGGCAAAAAAGGACTTCAGAACGAGAGAATGAGCAGTACGATGGTGACCGGGCTTAACCCATCTACTGGTATCGCAAAGAAAGAGCTGTTGGAAAATCCACAGTTTGCTCAAAGTTAAGAATGGCTAATACTATTACCCCGGAGCACTTAAAACTCCCATTACTTCTAAATGAACGATGGTTTCAAAGACAAGAACATTCTGCACAAGACGACATGATTGATTCCAGGTGTTGAAGAAAAGCCTCATTTGTACAGTGGACTTTAAAGTAAGCTGGAAGTGTAAATCATTTGATGTTCAATATATAAGGTCATTGTTTGCCATTTCTGCATTAGTAACAATAAACCAGTGAAATTCGTTAAATATATCAGAGCTACCTGAATTTTAAACAGAAATCCCACTGTGACTCATAAAATGTAAATGCCTAGGTATAATTTTTTACGTAAGGCAGGTTTAAACCGCTAGAGCATTTAATATACAAGCACTAATAAATGATAGCACTAAAAACTATGATTGCATCAGCTAAATGGATTATAAATTAAATTTCCATAATGTATGCAACTGAGATACAAATGTAAGCATAAATCAAGGTATTTTCTAAACACAGGTTAATTATACAATTTCAAGACTGCCTATTTTTTATGCAAAATAATCCACTTAGCATTTTCCACATTGGCCTTAATTCTCAGCCAGTTGCACACTTGTTCCAGAAGCACATCAATAACTACTTGTCACGAAAAAAACTGCACTAGGTATATGGAAAAAACCTGTAGCGTATTTTTCAACTGTCTGTCTTTTATGAGTGTTTATAGCTAGAGATTGTGCCAAAATGATTTGAAATAAAAAGGATTAATTATAGTAGAAACCTTTTAATATAAGTGAGTGCAGTCGCAATGCAATTAATGCAAATCGCGGCGCTATCGGGAGAATAAATGCGAACCGCGTCACAGGCCATTTCTGTTTGTTGCCAAATAACTTCAGTAATTTACTACATTAAGAATCAATAAAAAAAATAATGCTTTTCAAATGCATCTCTATCAATCTTCAGGCAGTTCTAAAGTGAACATTTATAACTTAATCTAAAAACTATATCAGAGTTGTCTTGTATTAAAACCACCCTAATTGAGCAAGAAGATAATAATTTTAATTATTTCAGATCATGCTAACCTTGGAGTTTAAAAAAATAAGGAAGAAATGTAAAATAAGGATGTAAGCTGACAGTAATATGTTATGTATTAAAAATTTTTTTTTTAAGAATCTTTATCCATTTTTGAGAGAGAGAGAGAGAGAGAGAGAGAGAGAGAGAGAGAGACAGAGCATGAGCAGGGCAGGAACAGATAGAGAGGGAGACACAGAATCCGAAGCAGGCTCCAGGCTCCGGGTTGACCTTCAGCACAGAGTCCAACGCGGGGCTGGAACCCGTGACTCTTGAGATCATGACCTGAGCCGAAGGCGGCCGCTCAACCAACTGAGCCACCCAGGCACCCCAGTAATACGCCATCTAATAGTTGTGCTTCAAAATTACTAACCGGGAGTGGAAAACATGGTCCTTGCTGGGACTACCGTGGGTTTTAGGCCCATAAGCTCCTGCAGGGCAGGAAACACACTCCATCCTTCACAGGACCTGAGTCTACATGCAACATCCGGCATCCGGGCGCTCAGGAGACATTCATTAAATGCCAACTTATCATGTGCTAGGGACTACTTTGTACACTGCAATTCTACAACCACAAATTTGTTTGCAAAAACCCATTTCTGCTCTTTGGAGACACCCCAGGTTATGCAAAACCACGTGTGTGTCCACGTGTGTGAAGAGTCACTCCAAGCCCCTGGGCGTCCACAACCCTGTCCCAGGCGTCTTTCTATGGCGCTCACTGCTTTTGTCAGCACAGTGGCAACGACACCAGGTGTAAAGGTTTGCGCCCCGGGTTCCCAGGTACCTCCCGCGCACCGTCACCCCCCAAGATGGTGAGGCAGCCCCCCACCCCCACACTCCCTCCTGCTCTCGGGCACCTCCAGTGTTTCTTTACACATTGACTCCGTCCGTTCAGGACTTGGCGAACGCCCACCAAGCACGACTGGGCAGGTGCAGTGGTTCAAGGGATCCCCGAAACCCGCAGGCTCCATGCGACGGTGCTGGCACCGCCTTCTCTTCCTACGGGGACTCCAGGTGCCAGAGAGCAGGGCGCTCCTCTCTAGGCCCCATTCCCACGCCTCCAGCCACGGCCATGGCCACTGCCAACACTGGAAGCCAAGGCTTTCGAGAGGACGGGTCCTTACTTGCAACGGACGTTACATGGCAACGGACGGCCTGGACTTCATGCTTTGACAGCTTTATTGAAAAAAACAGTTCAACTTTGGAAAACCTGTAGGGGATGTCGGGTGGGTGGGAGATGAAAGTTCACCTCTCCTAGCCTATTCTCCTCATCGGACATCCAGAAATCAACCTGTGACGTGGAGTAATTCTGAGCGGCGGGCGCCTCCCCTCTCTTCGCCTCCCCTCGCCTCCTCTCCCAGGTTCCCGCTCTTCCCAGAGGGCCGGTCTCTGCCCACAGAAATACTTCTGGAAGATAAACACCCAAAAGGGTCTGCCCAAGTAACAAACCCACAGTCCCGTTTACAGCCACAAGGAGTGAACATCTGGGAGTTTTAGAACTGTTGTTACGTTCCTGCCTCTGAGAGATTTAGCAAGAGTTCAGAAAAACAGGGAGGTCCAGCTGAGGTACCCCACAGCAGGAACTATTTTCACTAATGAAAAGGAAACATTTTTCAGGTTTAAAAGTTCTTGAGGCGCCTGGCTGGCTCAGTCTGTAGAGGGTGTGTGTGAATCTTGATCTCCGGGTTGTGAGTTCGAGCGCCATGTTGGTTGTAGAGACTACGTAAAAATAAAAATCTTAAAAAAAATTCTTTTACCACACAGGATAATAAAATATTAGACTGAGATCTGTCATACCACCTCCCTTGAAATTTGAGCATATGGGTGTCCCTCAAGGGCATTATCTCCAGGCACTGAGTACTTTCCCTAGCAAGACTACGACCCCTGACCTCCAGACTCCCTCCAGCTTCCAGCAGTCACACCCACCGACTCCGTCCCATGTCAGTTTCCTTCCGCTAACTCCCTGACACTTTCTGGCTCTTGCAAAGTCACCACATTACACTGCTGTTTCTTGAGCTTCGCTGAGACACAGGTCACGTCCCTTACAAGTCGCCCATTTACAGAGAACAAGCCAGCGGTCGTACGGGGAGAGTGGTGTGGCCGTCACCACAGCTGGGTTTTGGACATTTTCATCACCCTGTACTCCTTAGTGGTCCTCATTTCTCCCACGCTCCCATCCTGGGACAATCTTTCATCTACTTTATGTCTTCACAGATTTCCCTTTTGGGACATTTCAGCCATCTTCTGTGATTGGCTTTGCTCACGTAGCGTGTTTCGTTCAGCGTGCAGAGGCGGGGGAAGATTCCATCGCAGGGCTGGAACAGTTCTGTTAGTCTTGGTCAGCTGACGGCCGTTTGGGTCACGAATCCCCTCGGGCTGCTTCCGGTAAGGCTGCGCGCACTTCTGGACAAGTTCTGCGCGGACACGTGCTGGCTGGGCCATGGAGCGGCCCTGCTGGACTGTGTAGGAGCGGCCGCCCTCCCCCGCGTTCGCGGCCTACTCCCACGGACGGGACCTCGATTCCTCCACGTCCCCGCCACACGTGTTCTTACCGGTCCCGCTGACTCTTCCCGTCCTAGTGGCGGTGAAGTGGTTCTGATGTGCGTTTTCCTGAGGACCGAGGATGGCGAGCATCCCTTCTGTGCTCGCTGCTCACTAATCTATGTCCTTTGGAGAAGCGTCTACTCAGGCCCTTTGCCCATTTTGAAATAAGTTTGCCTTTCCGTTTCCGAGGACTTTAGGTATCCTAGCACAAGTCCCTTACCCTCTTTAAGTTTCTTGATGGTCTTCTTTGAAGCAAAAAGGTTTTGGATGCAATCCGATCTATTTTTTTTCTTTCTGCATTCTTGGTTTCACTCCTGCGGAGCGCGACTCTTCCTGGCAGCCCGGCAGCACCAGGCACTGCTCCGGGACGGGATGCGCCCGCTCTCCGTCCTCCTCAGCGTCCCTGTCCGTCAGCGGTTCTCTCCTCGTTCGCGCTCTCACACCGGTGGGAAAAGCAAGGCCGGGATCTCCGCCCCTCACTGCCTCTTCCATCACCCGCGCCGCCGTCCCTGCTGCCGGGCCACAGCGCCCACTGCAACGCCTCCCACAGCTGCTGGCCCCCTGACGGTGACCCTGACCTAACTGCGTGGCCATTGCCCGCACACTGGGCCTTCTCTTTTCTTGCAAACAAGCACTAGGCTCTACCAGCCCCAGGCTTGAGCTACCGCTCAGATCTTCTTTACAGAACACCCCTCAAGAGCTGTGACTGTGCCACCCCCGACCCCATCCTTCCTGGAGCGGAGAACCCCTGTCCTAGGCGTGCAGCCCAACTGGTCCTCACAAAGTGAACCGACTCAGTGAAAGCACTCGGTCCCCTAAAGAGGAACTGACCAGCATCCCAGAAACCCCCCGTGCCCCTCCAAGGATAAAGGACCTGACACCCAGGAACAGAAATTAGTTTTGCCGGAGCCCTACAGAATACACTCTGCTCTTTCCGGCCTCCCGCACTCAACATCATGTCTGTGCCACACCTCCGAGCTGCTGTGAATAGTTGTAGCTGGGTCACCCTGTGGTTCACGTGAATGTCCCACAGCTCATTTACCTGCTGTACTTCTGAGGGATGTCTGGGTAGTTTACTTCGGGGCTGCATAATACAGCGTTACTATGCACGGGTCTTGGGGAACACACACACATGTGTTTCTATGGGTTACACCTCTAGGTACAGGACACAGCAGCTGGAGCACCCCCGCAGGTACAGGACACAGTACCTAATGACGAACTTCTGGAAGACCCTGCTTCCGTACCTTTCAACCCACGTGCTAAGGCTTTGGCCTCCACCCTCCAGGCAAGCTTCTCGAACATGCTGTGAAATGCTCACTTCTCAGTCCTATGCTCTTGACACATGGACAGCATCTGACTGTTTCTCACTGTCTCTTCCCTGAAACACAGTTTCACGTGGCTTCCAGTCTGCTCCCCGCTCTCAGCTGCCTTCTCCTGACCTTCGGTGGCTACATCCTCCTCCAGCCTCTGAACTCTCAGCCTGGGGACAGCCCAGGACTCGGTTCCTCAGCGTTTCCTCTTCTCTAGCTACACTTACTGCCTGGGCGACACAGCCCCATCTCACGACCTCAGGCCTGTTTGAGCTCTGACGGCTCAGCTCCTACCTTGCCCCTCAAGCCAAGGCCCGCAGAGTCAACCGCATGCTTAGCTGACATCACCACAGAACGTCTGACAGACCTCTCAGCCCTAAGGAAAAATGAACACTTCATCATCCCTCCCCAAGCCCCTCTCGGTGGATGACACTTGTATCCCCCGGTTCTCAGAACAAAATCCGTGTGGCCCTGCTGTCTCTCCTCCTTCCCACCCCAACATCGGAGTTTTTAGCAAATCCCCTTGGGTCCCACTGCTTCCTCTCCAACACCACCTCCCAGGACGAAGATACTAACGACCACCCAACCTGAGTGCCTGTGACACCTCCAACTGGCCGGCTTGTTCACGCTCCCCTGGCTGTGTGAGCTATTTATGATACCAGGGCAGGGAGACCCGCACAACGTAACTCATATCCCATCACTGCTCTGCTCAGACCCCTGCTGCCTCCCAAAGTTGATCACAATTCTGGAAATGAGAGTAACAATATGTATGTTTCCTTGGTCTGCTTTCATTAAATTAAATTTACTAATTCCAAGCTAGTACTTAAATGTTCTAAAGAATTTAAATGGGCTACATTTTGTTTTTTGATATTTACTGTCTTTACTGCACAAATGAAGATTAAAGCCGTGGACGTTAAAGCAGGACGAGCAAGTCTGTGTTTCTAATTTTCATAGTGACCACTTAACATGGCTTAGAGAAACGAAGACGGTCTCGACACGGTACTGATCTGCGTTTGACTCATATTTGGGAGTGCGTAAAAATTAGGAGAAGGGGCATCCCAACAGCAGGGAAGATCTACTTTATTAAGGAGCAGAAAGAATTTTGGTGAATATCTCCAAGTGGCTAAAACTAAAATAATACTTTTAGGTGGTGGAATCAGCTGCATTCTGGAACACCCTTGTCACTTTCACCATACAATCTACCTTGTTTTTATATCATGTTTAATTCTGTAGAAATAAACTTAGGTAGAAAACTATGACCTTAACTGACAAGAAGAATAATTTGCAGATTGGTGAACACTTTGTTCTTAAAGGAAAAGAATGTAAATTCTGTGTTATTAGAATGCTGTACGGATTTAAGGGAACAGTTCTCAGAGGGGGTAAGATTAAAACAAAATAACCATCTGTAAATTACTATGATCGTTCATTGTTCTGCTTCCAAAAAAAGTTGAAGGTCAACAAGCAAACTCATAATGAACCGCCCACTGTGGATAATCGGGAGACTCAGAGAAAGCTTGCTTGTGAAATTTGCTGACACCAAAGTAAAAAAGTCTTTACACTGATTGGAAGGCTTGGATTAAGCACAGGATGATCAACTATTGGCTGAATGTTATGCTTAAAAAATCTAGGCGAAAAGATCTATTAACTTGAGACACAAGAGCACTTAGTTCGGTGACAATCAGATGAGGGAGCTCCGTCACTCTGACCCCTAATGAGCCTGAGAGTTCAGAACAAGATATTAGAAAAGAGAGGCTTTGCCATTTAAAGACCAAGGTAACTAAATCACTATACTCACTTCAGTCTTCACTTTTAAAGGCTCAGCAGATTTGGTGAGCATTTTACGAAGGGACTCCAATGGTATAAAAGAATAAATTTTCCCAACTCTCAAAAATCTCAGGGTAAACCATTAACATTTACATTCTAGGACGCATTAAACGCACACTGTATTCTACTAAAATACAAAATGGTAAACCACGTGTGGAAGGGTGTCTGCTAATTAGAAATCTGAAATATATGACCGAGATATTATCAAATAATCTGATTTACAGGCATCCTGTTCCAGTTAAATCAATATTCTGAAGCAAGGGGAAAAAAAGCCATTTTCAAATAGAATTCAAATATGATAAAAGATTTCCTTCAATAAATTTCTGAACTTAATTGGTTTAAATGGACCTAGGTGATTCTATCTGTAAAAAAAAGTTCAAGATGACATTACCACATCCTTGAGCTGTTTATTTATTCCCTGTCGACAGCCTGATTTACAGGCGATAAAATGCAATCGCGACCCACACCAGAAGCAGGAACCATCTGCTAATGGAACTTTTAATTGAGAAGTGACCACTGACATGAGGTAATTCTTTCTATGCAGGATTGCTCTTGAAGACCTCTTTGCACTTCATCACAGTAAACAATCACTAACATATGCATTAAAGAAAATTTAAATACATTATGACCCAATAAATATCATAATCAATCAATATACAATTTTCTTCTGCTAAGGATTTAATGTTCAGATACCATACTATTAGCCCTATACTATTACACTCACTTAGATCTCGACAATTTTTAACATGTTGGCACCAAGTTTAACCATTTGTAATCAGAAAATAATCAGATCTTTTAGAAACTAGCACTCCCTTAGGAATTTCTGGAAAATGCAGAAAATTATATCAGTAAAAACTTAACTATGTGAAACGAAATTATCTACCGTCATCAAACAACTAGTTTTCTTACTGATTTTATCTAACCTTCACCACTTTAAAGATTATTGAACTACACTTGACATAAACTTCATTTCTGGGACAAAGTCTCCAGAGTCTGGTGTGAAGTGATGCACATTCCAGAGCAAAGGAGGGACAGCGATCAGTCATCCGCCCTGCACCTGCGTCTTCACGAGTGCCGTCAAGAATAGCGTGCCAGGGGATAACTCAGGGGAAAGGGGTCTATCCCCTCAAACTTACAGAACCATTGACCAGAGACTTTAGTGAACCAGGATGGTCCAATTTTCCTGTCTCTGTATTAATCAAGATGGGACAATTTATACACTCAGGAAGAAAAAATACAAAACGTTAGTAAGATCTCATCATGCAAATAAGATTACTCTGTTGTCTGACACCGCACCATGTGAAAACCACCAAACTTAGGGGATATTTCAGGGGCACCCTGCTGGCTTGGTTGGTAGAGCACGTGACTCTCGATCTTGGGGTCGTGAGCTCAAGCCCCACACTGGGTGTGGAGATTATTTAAAAATAATTTTTTTTTTTAAATTAGGAGGTATTTCAGGTTAGTCTAGCAACATAAAGCTCCCCTTCATTATTATTTTAGATTTTAATTTTACTATTATTAATTTAGGAGATTCTTGGGCTCACCTTAATAAAAAGGACTATGCATCATCTCAAAGATTTTCATGAAACGAGTTACGAAAGCCGTGTGCTCCAGAGGGAGCCAGAGACAGAGGGGGGGGGTCTGGTCTGGTGGACAGCCGACACCAAAGCCAGCACGTGGCGCCGCAAGGAGAGGCAGGGTGTCTCAAAATAAAATGAGAAAACGATCTGTTTGACACGTATGCTAAGGAATCTAACGTCAGGCCCATGTCTGAAGCTGGTCTCTGAAACGATAAGGACAGCCTAAAGAAACATACTGGTGTAAAGGTGAGGTCGAGCTGAGCCCATCAGTAAGCCTCTTCCAAGGAATCTGTATGATGACAACCGCGCATGTGGAATCGGAGCAAACGGTAATGACCGGACCTCCTACTATGCATGTCAAAGAGAGATCCACGACCCACCCGTTCCTTCCGCTGCCCCTCTGCTGCGTTGGGTCCTGGGGCTTCATTACCGTTTGTCATTGGTAAGTACACACAGCACAAGACTGACAACAAAGGCACAGTAATCAAAGCGGTGCCACGCTGGCACAGACACAGAGATGAGTGAAACCGAGAGTCGAGAAATAAACCCTCACATTCACAGTCAACTGACTCTGGGCAAGGGAACCACGTAAGTCTTTTTAACAAACGGTGTGAGGACAAAGGGGTGTCCACATGCGACAGAACCTGCTGGGACCCCTAACTCACACCACCTACAGAAATTAACTCCTAACGGAGCAGAGACTTAAATGGAAGAACTAAAATGACTCAATTCTTAGAACACACACAGGTATAAATCTCTGCGACCCTGGATTAAACCACGTGACCACAAGTTTCTTACACAAGACTGCAAAAGCTCAGGCAACAAAAGAAAAATAAATGCATTAGAAGCCATCAAGAAAGTGAAAGACAACCCACAGAACGGGAGAAAATACTTGCAAATCACATGTCGGATAAGGACTTGAACTAGAATATATAAAGGACTTAATAATAGAAGACAAACAACTCAATTTAAGAAATGGACAACGTGGGGCGCCCGGGTGGCTCACTTGGTTAATAAATCTGACTTTGGCTCAGGTCACGATCTCACAGTCTGTGGGTTCAAGCCCTGCGTCAGGCTCTGTGCTGACAGCTCAGCCTGGAGCCTGTTTCAGATTCTCTGTTTCCCTCTCTCTCTGCCCCTCCCGTGCACACTGTCTCTCTCTCTCTGTGTCTCTCTCAAAAATAAATAAACATTAAAATAAAAATTTTTTAAAAAGTCAGTATTCAGTTAAAAAGAAAGAAAACCCAAATCTCTTTTTTGGACTTCATCTGTCCCGCAGGGAAGCAGTTAGCCACCCTGGATTTAAATGAAGTCTCCTGGCCTGCTGTCCCCACCTTTGGTACACTGGATGTTTGCGTCCCCAGGGCGGTGGCATTAGGAGGCTGGCTCTGGACAGTGATGGGGTCATGAGGCAGAGCCCTCAGGGATGTGATTGGTGTCCTTCTCAAAGGGATCCTGGAGAGCCCCTCGCCCCTTCCATCATGTGAGGACACGGTGAGAAGGCACGGACGTGAACTGGGACGAGGGCCCCCACCCAAGGAGACCCCCGCGGCTTGTTGATGGCGACCTTCCAGCCTCCCGAACCGTGAGAAACACATGTGGGTGGGTCCCTCAGAAGCTGCACGTCTGTGGTGCTCTGTTCTAGCCATCCGCAGGGACGACAGGCAGGGACTGACCTGGTTCCTTGACGAACAGCACTGGTATCGGGGGTGTCCTGGCTTTGCTTCTGACTTTACCAGTGGGGGTGGGGGGGGGGCAGGTCCTGTCAAAGTTTCACCAATAAACAGGAAATGTCCACCAGGCTACAGATGAAGTTTTCCCACTTACAGTAAAGGGCAAATTGTGTTTGTGTGCACGGTCGGCGGGTGTGTGACGTGCTGCTCATGACAGCATTACCCTCACGTCATCCTTACACAGCCAATTTTCCTGGAGTTTGCACACGACACATGTACCACTCACCCCATACCCAGTAACAATGGTCGTCTGCCTCGCAGCACTCTAAAAGTTTACGGAACCTTTAAAGACCACTTGTAACTAAAGAACCACTTGTGACACTACCAATGAGAGCAACAGAGAGCTTTCTGGTTTATTTCCAGCACACAGCCAGACGGCCAACAGCCACTGAAAAGATTTCGACCAACAGGATTTTATCGTATGTGCCCCCAGGTTCTCCATACTGTGCAGATACTTTATGCTTGTGACTGCTGTGCATGTAACGCATGACGATGAAACGTTAGTTATTATACAAAGGAATACGATGCAGGGATCACCAAAATTACTTAAGCAATTTTGAATAAAGATCTTCAATGAAATAGACGGCAACCACACGGAAACACCACCCCAGCACCCCGTGGTCCCAGAACACTGTACCTTTCCAAGCATCCTGCCCAGGAAGTAGTAATGTCTGGCGAAGGAGTCTCCCACCAGCATGTGAGCAGCTGGGCTGGGGTACAGAAGGCCCTCGTTAGTAGTCTTAAAGAACCCCTGATTGGGGTTAAATCCCGACTTCAGCAGTTCATTGAGGAACTCTCTGAAAATCCCACCACCGTCGATGCCAGCTTCATCCAGGCCATGTGCGTTGAGCAGGTGCACGCGGATCCGCTTTTTCAAATCAGGCTCTGTTAAAACAAAGGGGTGATGGGGGCGAGGAGAAAAAAATTTTTAAATATGCTATTATTGCTACAGGAAGTTTTGGAAGAGGAGCAAGAGTATTAGAGATATTTTAATGCAGGACTAAAAAAAAAAAAAAATCAATGAGATTAAAACCAGATGATGAAATAGACCGACCAGTAATTCCCCCAAAATTGCCAATGGGAGAAAGAGAGAAAGTTCCTTTATGTTAATATATCACACGTGGAGGTGAGGGGAAACTGAGTGTTCAGGAGCAAATAAAGCCATCCCACCTATTCTAAAGGACAGGATGCTCTAAAATACTAGGAGACTTGAACTAGGAGGGAGGGAATTAAGCACGTGAGAATACCAGGGGAACAGCAACTGTTACCAGGAAAGGTGAAAACCATAAATGGACAAAGAAGATGTCAGCGCAATTAACATTACAAAGAGTCTCTGAAAAAGGTGAACGAGGCAGGAGAGTCAGAATCCAGGATCTACATTATCGTTAAAAACAGTAAGCGGCTGAAAAGGGTACAAGTCTTTTTGGTTATGGTGCGCCACCAAGATTAAAATAAAAAAAATTTGTAAAGTTGGTCAATTAAGCCTGGTATCTTAGAGAAATTTCCACACAGGTCCTCAGGAGGTCAGGAGTGCTGTCAGCAGGGATATGACCTTGGCCTCACCCACAATGATACACAGCCTTAGTTCGGTACAGGCCTCGGGACACAGGCCCCAAATACAAGCCAATGGAAGTGATTCTGCCAAAAGCCAGAACCAGGTGATCTTCACTGGACAGGCTTAATCAGGGTGCGCGGGTCTGAGAAAGTAACTTCACCCTTCCCCACCTGCATCCTGAACGGGAGCAGGTGCGAGCAGGGGCGGCGGGGCAGGGGCGGCGGGGCAGGGGCGGCGGGGCAGGGGCGGCGGGGCAGGGGCGGTTGCCCCGGGCAGGGTGGGTGCGATGCCGAGAGCTCGGAGGTGCAGGCAGCTCGGCCCAGGTCTGCACCTGGTGCCACTTTGCTGCTGGGCTTTCAGGAGCCGCCACCATCTTTCAGGCTTCCCGCGAGGCCGACCTATGCCAAGGGACAGGGGACCTCTAGAAAACACTCCGGAAAGGGGTTTAGCGGAACGTGGCTTCGGGGAGCTGTGTCGCTACTTCTGAAGTCCCAGAGCCTGGCGGTAGATACTCTGTAACACGGTCCAAACGGGGCCGGTACAATTTCTTATATGGACTGAGATCTACACCACTGTGGACAGCGGTACTGACACTATCTTTCACTGACCGGCAGGGGCGAGGGCCACCCCATCCTGCCGGCAGCGACAGAAACACGCTGCTGGGTGAGCTCTGTGTAAAGGCTCACGGTTCCCCCAGAGTAAGGGAGACAAATTAAGCCACCTGGTTACAGCCTGCTCTCGCACTCCATAAAGGGATGCCCATCGTTGATTATTTACCCCGAGCTAGCATTCATGTTAGAATTTTACACACATTACTTCAAGTCTTTTAACAACCTTCTGGGTTAAGAATTATCTCACTCTGGAGTAAGAAAACCAAGGACAAGGAATTATTTTATTTATCTAAAGACATACAGCTGGCACTGTGGCAGGAGTGTTATAATGTAAAGATTTGTCTACTGCCTACAAAGCACAGGCTTTTATACTAAACTATATTCTCTTCTTTCTTTATTTTTCTTTTCTTTTCTTAAAGGTTTTATTTTTAAGCAATCTCGCCAACGTGAGGCTCGAACTCACAACCCTGAAGTCAGGAGTTGCCCACTCTACCGACCGAGCCAGCGGGGTGCCCTCTCTCTTTTGTTTTTACAATTTAATATACTTAAATGAGCAATCAGAACATGCTTTTCGGGGATGGGTTAGATTCCACAATACGTCATTTGCATCTTTTTTTTTTTTATTTTTTTTTTTTAATGTTTATTTATTTTTGAGACAGAGAGAGACAGAGCATGAACAGGGGACGGTAAGAGAGAGAGGGAGACATAGAATCTGAAACAGGGTCCAGACTCTGAGCTGTCAGCACAGAGCCCGACGCGGGGCTTGAACTCACGGACCATGAGATCATGACCTGGGCTGAAGTCGGACACTTAATTGATGGAGCCACCCAGGCACCCCAACATCTATTTTGATCAATAGGATTACAAAGTATGTTCAACCTCAAGATCTACGTAAAATGCCAAAAGAAATCTAAGCAGATAATTGTACGTGCAACATAAAAATAGTTGGGTATTTTTCACCTTTACAGATTCCTTTTTAACGCCCAATTTTAAGGATGAACTATAAGCATTTGTCCTATATAATGTTTTTCAAACCGACTAATAGCAGTCAGCAGCAGATTTTGTAAAAACTCTAAGCGTACAAATGTTACAGGCGGGAGACACTTGGCCACGGCCCCCCTTCAACAGTCTCATGGTGGGCAGGGGGTGTGTCATGATTGCTTGGAGACTCAGTGGGCCATCGGAAGTCGCCTCTCTACTTTGGCTAGAATTGAGATTCTGTGGTTCCCTGAAGCTCATTTCTGTAAACAGTGATATGTAAAAAAAAAAAAAGTAATAAAAAAAACATAATATAATTTCAGAATCAAATCCAGCCTTCGAAATATCTTGACACTACTTGTTTCTAAGGATGAATTTTAAAATCTCTACTTACACGCTAAAGTTTTAGTGGGGGGAAAAAACTAAGTAAAATGTTCCTTTGATTTTACTCTATTACCATTCCCCCTTCAGGAAAACAGTGTAGTAAATCCTGCCCAGTAAACAAACACCTCAAAACCAGCGAACACACAAAGGCTCTCGGAGCGAGCACAGCTCAGTCCAGAGCCAGCTCTGGGGGGCTCTCATCCCAGAAGAGCGATCATGCCCAGAGTGACAGCAGCCCTGAGAGTGAAGGTGATCACAGCTCTGCACCGGGCGCGCCCCCCCCCCGCCCCCATGGCGGCAGCACCGCCATGGGAGGGCTCTCCAGGACCGCCCACCGCCCAGGCCGGAGCCCCAGCAGCCAGCTCTCCCCCTACCAGCTGACGCCCACACTTGAGAAACCTGTTCCGAGATGACAGATGCCGAGCATTGGTGAAGGAAGGATTTGCTTTAACGACTAGATACACGGGGTAATCACATTAACCGATTATACACAGATGATCAATCAACAAAGCACTTCCCACCAACTTCCCCTAAGTAAATGAAACATTCGGAGATGACAGTTAATTTTACTCCTCTCGCTGGTGAGATACCAATTTTAAGCCATGGTTTGAAAACTCCTGTCAAGAAGGCCTGACTCAGAGCATCTGCAGAGATCTAAAGCATTATGACCAAGCATTATGGGAAGGTTTTTCCACATCCCTTGAACTCAGTGCAAGTATCAGAACACACCTCGGGAGGCAGAGTAGGGTCAACTTTCGAACAACTTTAAGCTTCAGGGTTTATTAGGAAATTTGCAGTTTGTTCTAACTGGACAGTAATGTCTTTAAAAACCATCTACATGAATAGTTTTAAAGCTAGTTTAAAGTCGCCGCCGACCACATTTGGAGGCACCCCACCTGCAGCACGTGCAGGAAGCAAGCCTGCGAGAATGAGTGCCCAAGCGGCTGCGCAGGACCGGCCACGCGGGCAGGCCTCCCCTTCCCGACACCCCGCAGCACCGACCGTGCCTCACTTCTGCTCTCACCCACAGTCTTAGTGGCTGGCAAATTATCATTTCGTCTCTCGAGTTTTCCCCAGGTTCAATCGCAAATTCAACAAACATCTACTGAGCACCCGTGACTTGAGCCGGACAGAGGACAAGGACTCCGGGCCGCAGCGCGAGCGCCCCGGCCAAGTGGCAGACACACCACAGCTACTACTGCCGATTCGCGGGGACCGAGGAGCCCCCAGGTGGAGGTCCAGTTTTTCTCAAAAGTGTGTTGGGTTTGAGTCAGAGTTCTGGATTTTGCCCCGTTCGCAGGTAAAACTTACAAACGAACCATGCTGGCTGGCAGTGAGCTGGGACAGCGGCGGTCCGCCCTCAGAGGGCTACGGCACAGGTTAGGTGAGAAAACCACATTATGTGAACATCAAACCCTCACACACAAAACCTGGAAGAGAAGGGACCGGTGCCTGACGCTGGCCGTCCGCCGTTATTGCCACAGCGTAACAAAATCAGCTCTTTAAGAAAAAAATCACTTGAATCGAGGTTTTGCTCCCCTCGGAGAGGCGACTGTTACTTCACTTCTGACGACCTCCCATCTCCTGCAGCCGTGATCCCGACCCTGCCTGCCACCTTCCGCTGCGAGCTCCCTGTACCGATCTAGTCCTGATTTAATGCAGTTAACAGGGATCCCATACTCTTGAAAGAAAAACTATGAACATGTAAACTAGTGATACAACACTTAATGCTGGCTGTCAGATACTCACAGGAGACAAAACGTGTCAATGACCTCTACGCGCGATCCAAAGTGCTGTTACGGGAGAAATCTCTCCGGTCTTTCTCTACTAGCACTGACACTGAAGCCCACGTCCTTTTATAAAGAAATCTGCACTGCACCGAGTTTATTATGGCACGTTAAACAAGGCTTAGAGTTTATAACACACACATAATACAGAACGTAAACGGCGCCCACCAACATTTTCAGAATTCTAGGTCGCCAACTAAATTTTAGAAACAGACATCTGCAGGTGGAGTGGAGGGGTTTTTTTTTTGCCTTAAAAACAGAAATCACTACTTGAAAAAGTCTCCTGTTGCAATAATTATCTGTCAGTCTTAGGAATGTTATTTGATAATACACATCTACAGACCCGGCATGCTACATTTCACTGTTAAAACTCATTACAGAACAAGACGACGGACACCAAGGTTTTAGTGAGGACCTTTTTCTAAAAGAATCCCTCAGACTCCCCCTGCCGCACACATACACACAGACAGAATTATACATACCATTTTCTGGGGAAAGTTTGTCATAAGCATCTTCATAAATATAATTTCTTCTTATAGTGACATTAATTCCATCCAGAAACGGACCGTCTCCTTGCACCTCTTGCTTATCTGCATAAATCAACCTTTGAAAGATCTAACAAACAGAGGAAGCTGTCAGGTCATCTGAAATGAGACTTTGTTATAAACATAAGCAACAAAAAACTGCTACATAAATCTTTAGTCTTCTATCTCCGTGAATTCAGAAACAAATTTTAAAAGCCAAGGTATCGAATATGAACTTTCGGCCTTATCAGTAGACATGCGATATTTGTGTATTTGTAACCTTGCTCCTCTTCCCCATCTTACAACAAATTTTTAAAGTCCCATGCTGTAGTACTGTCAGTATTTTCTTTTACAAACCCTTTAGAAAAACCCAGGTGACAGAAAAAGAACGAATATCTTTCTTTGTAAAGCTGTGTATCACTAGTAGGAATATCTCCCTAACAATAAAACTCAGCTGATTTTTTTTTTTTTTTTGATGCTAAAAATCCAGTAGAGGGAGCTCAGGAACTATGTAATATCATGTTGCATTTGTGCCTCTGTGTGTGTGTGTGTGTGTCTTAACAAAGAAACACCAACAGCTTTAAAAGAAATTCAATCTTTTGCTCATCCTATAAAGAGTGGGCAGGACTAAAATTACCCTCTTGAATCCATTACTTAAGAATGGAGCCTGGTAGGGGTGCCTGGGTAGCTCGGTCCGTTAAGCGTCCAACTCTGGAATTCAGTTCAGGTCATGATCTCACAATTCATGAGTTCGAGCCCCACACTGGGCTCCATGCTGTCAGTGTGGAGCCTGCTTAGGATTCTCTCTCTCTCTGCCCCTCCCCAGCTCACTCTCTTTCTAACTAAGTAAACTTAAAAAAAAAAAAGCCTGGTAGTTTTTAGAAATTTGCTAAGTTGATGAATACAAACAAAACGTTTTAAAATCTCAAAACAGATAAATACAAAGTTTTGTACATTAGTCAAAAATGACCAGGCAAGAAGTTGACTATCCAAGTCTCTTTTATAAACTAGTATTTGTGATAAATAACTTCAACGTAATGTACAGAAGCGTATCTTTTCAAAAAATATGCATTTTCAAAACCAATACAAAATTCAGTAGACAAAGGACCTCATCCTCCCATAAGACGACGATGGTGTGACAGGCCTCTGAACTCTAGGTACAACTAAGGAGAAAATCTTTCAAGTCTATATAAAGAGGTACTTGGTTGGACTATGCTTTCTAAAAAAAAAAAAGAAGAGCAAAGCAAAGCAAAAGTTTATTTTGAGAGAGAAAGCGCAGGGATGCACGCGAGTGGGGGGGGGGGGGGGCAGAAAGAACCCCACGCAGGCTCCGCCCTGACTCGGGGGCTCGACCCCACCGTGAGATCATGACCCGAGCCGAAATGAAGAGTCAGACGCTAATAACTGACTGAGCCACCCAGGCGCCCCTGGACTATGCTTGTATAAATCGCGCTCAGCTATTATCACCTAATGAGGAAAATAAGAAGTACAGAATCAGCACCACACACCTTCGGAGACTTTGTGGCTGGTGTTAGTGCAACGCTGAAATGGTGCTAAGTGACTGTGACACACACGCGGTCTATGAAGACACCAAGCCGCTTACCTTGACTCGCTCCTCAAATGGAACCACAAAGGGCAATTCTGTCAGGATGGCGAGTTGTCTTTCCTCAGAGACAGACAGCGGTGGGGACTCCAAACCCACTGCAACACATTTTAAAGGCTTTGTGGAGTTACGGGCACGGACACACCCCACCCTGCGGCACCTGGCAGACACTGTGTGCCACGAACAGAAGGTGGGTGCCGACCCCGTGCCCGGTGCCTCCGTGGGCACCATTTCCAGCAGCACTTGCACACTTCGTGTCCTCGTGTCACATTTCGGTAACTCTTGCGACATTTCTAACTTTTTCATAATTACATTTGTTACGGTCATCTGTGATCCGTGATTCTCAGTCACTGAAACGACTCAGATGATAGCATCATTTCCAAAAAGTGTATTTTTTTAATATGACAGAGAGCGTGAGAGTGCAAGTGAGGGAGGGCAGGGAGAGAATCCCAAGCAGGCTGCACACTCAGCATGGAGCCCGAGGCAGGTGTGGATCATGACCTGAGCCAAAACCAAGAGTGAGATGCTCAACTGACCGAGCCACCCAGGCGCCCCTAAAAGTTTCTTCTAATGAAGGTACATTTGTCGTTTCTTTAGACGTAATGCGACGGCGCTCTTAACCTTTACATACGCTGGAAAACCAAAAAATTCATTTGACTTGTTCTGCGACATACACTTGATTGCGGTGGTGGAGAGCAGAACCCACCATGTCCTTGAGGTCTGCTTGGACCCTTCCCTCCCAGACGCACAAGGCTACACACTACATGGTTCCATTTAAAGACGTTCTGGAAAAGGCAAAGCTACCAGGACAGAAACAAATCAGTGGTTCCCAGGGGCAGGGGCTGGGGCAAGGAGCCGGGGGCGAGGGCTAAGTACAAAGGAACACGAGGTAATTTCCGGAACGATGAGCCTTTTCTCTATGATTGATCGTGGTGGCCTATGTTTATCAAAAATCACAGAACAGTACACTGAAAAGAGTGAACTTCCCGGTATGGAATGGAAGTCCATAACCCTGAACGGAAAGGAGGCCTCAAGGCCACAGAGAACTCACCGTCCAGGCTCGACTGCAGGGGGCCGATCCTCCCCATCCGCCGGTACCTCCACACGTGTCTGGAAGCCGGAACGTAGAGCTGGGTGACCTGCGGAGCCGGCAACGCTTGCTTAGTACATCCTTGTGCTGTGGCGCGAACTTTAACTTGTCACATGTGAACTAAGTCGTGCCTTACACGTACAGTGTCAGCCGGGTCCTGCTCTTTGATCTCATGTCCTTTCCATGTCCTCGTCCCCCCTCTCTCCCCTGCTGGCTACCCTTTCACGCTTTGACAGTGTAACTGCTTCTAACACATCCCAGGGAACTCTCTGCTGCTTCTGGCTAATGCCGTGTAACAGGTGCATATAGTAAACGGTCATGGGATCACTTTCTAAACGAAAACGTATCACGCTTAAAGAATGAATTTCTTACTACTAAATATTCAGCATCTCATAATTACAAAATCTGAGTATCCAGCGAGGCTGGGGTCGTGTGCACTCTGGAAGCCTCGCCACTCTGTGGGCTCCCCCGGCCCTGAGCGGGCCGGGTCAGAGCAGCTGGGTGGCAGGCCCCCCAGGCCCCCCCCCCCCCCCCCGGCCGGGCGGTGCTGCCAGCTGAGGCCCCTCGGGGCTAACACGGGCTTCTGGCCTGGTTCCCACACACATGTGCAGCGGCATCAGGAGGGCTCCTCACATCCAGGTTCGGTTTCTGGCCAGGACGCTTCGTGGGCAGAGTGTCCTTTCCTCAAGGCACGTGTCCGGTGACCGCAGGTCTGGGTACCCGTTGTTACAAAGCGATGAGGCCAAGAGAGGGACCAGCTGCGCTACCAGGCACGGTGTGGCGCAGCTGACGTTTTTGCCACAGCTGAGTCTCCTGGGGTAGCAGCGGCACAGCGAGGGGCGTCCGGCACTGGACCCTCATCTGCTGGGGTCTCCAGCCCGGTAACAGCAGGTCCCCTTGTGGCCTGCACCCCGAGGGCACCGCCTAGATCGTTGACTCATCAGAGCTGCAGACTGTGGGGCTCCAGGTCAAAAGCGGCTTCTTCATGCATCATGAGCCACCCCTACACCGAGAAGGGTCTCACATCACCACTACTCAGCCTGAGATACATGAAGTTCGTAAGGGAAAGGCAGACTCAGTGCATGATTACTTTTTTCCGAACCCGTCCTCAAAATAATAAGGTGGTTCCTCTGCTTATAAGATGGCCAATCACATTCTTCATTTTCTAACGTTTAGAACACTTTTGAAAAAGTTTTATTTATTTGAGTAATCTCTACACCCAATGTGGGGTTTGGAACCACAACCCTGAGATCAAGAGTCCCATGCTTTTCCGACTGAGCCGGCCAGGCACCTGTAACTCACAGATTTAAGCATATTCGACGTTTAGTCCATTACACCTGTTCCGAAGGGCCGGGGCCTCCTGTGGTTCCCATATTCTCCAGTGACAAGACACTCCATCGTTCCAAAGGCTGTTTCCTTTTGGTGGTAAATGTTGTTCGGAGGCCCCATCCCGGGCCTTGGAGATGTCCATCTGCTACAGCGTTGGCCGTGGTTTCGCAGCCTAACCAGTGGGCACAGCCAGGCGCCACACGCTCCAAGATTCATGCAGACACAGTAATGCTTCTGAAACTGTTATAAAGCACCTCTGTTTTCTCCTTCTCCTTCTCCTTCTTCTTCTTTTTAAGTAGGCTCTATGCCCCGAGTGGGGCCTGAACTCATGACCCTAAGATCAAGACCTGAGCTGAGAGCGAGGCGGATGCTTAACTGACTGAGCCACCCAGGCGCCTGCTGTTTTCTTTCCTTTAATGCTTCTACAGTCCTGTTTCTTCTACACCCTCCACCCCGAGATTTTGAAATGAATACAATCATGCCTTTCACTGACAAACAAGAACGAAAACGGTTCATAGACGTCTGTTAATGTTACTTGAATTTCTGAAAATATATTATACTGCTGAATCTACTTTAGACCTAGGTTTTAGTAATTTTAGTAACATTCAAATTTGTCTGTTCCTTTAGAAAATCAAGGACATGCTCCATTTCCTCTAAGTACCAAATATGCGTCAATAATTATAATACCTTTCAATAAAAGCAACATCTTTTGCAACCCCAACAAAGAACCACTAGGCTTCAATATAATTTGTGGTTAAAGGAGAAAATCAGGATTAATAACAAACTCAGGATGCATGTTTAAGTCGATGGTACTGCTATATATTCTATCTTGTGACCTAAGCGTTAATAATAAAAAAGTTTACTATTAATATTTTGTTACATACTAAGTAACAAATGAACCAAATGAACCAATTTAAAAGGCTTTATCCTCCCTCGAAAGACAAAAGCTGAGACAATGTTTAATGAAAACTATGTAAAAAGATCTTTCCATAAACCTTATCTGCTTTAATATCTTCCTGTTCTGACAGCCAGTGGCTTGGAGGACAGAAATTTCTTCTGGTGTCTCTGGACTTCAGCATCTTCACAAGGCTGGTGATAACCTGCAGAGGGAGAGCAGGGCCGAGTCACGTGAGCAAGCCCAGTAACGACCACCGCACAAGAGAGGCAACAACACGGCAGCCCCCCTGTATGCCTGTGAGTGCGTGGGCTGGGCCGTCCGGGCCTCCCCTCGGCCACCACCAGTCAGGCCACAGGAGAGTACCTTATCCTGTGACCCCAAGAATGAGTCTGTGTTTTTTTAAGATAAATAATACAATTTTTAAAAAATGTTTATTTTTTAGAGAAAGAGAGAGAGAGAGTAGGGGAGGGGCAGAGAGAGGGGGAGAGAGATGATCCCAAGCAGCCTCCACGCGGTCAGTGTAGAGGCCGAGTGGGGTTCGATCCCATGAACCGTGGGATCATGACCTGAGCCGAAATCAAGAGTCGGACGCTTAACCGACTGAGCCGCCCAGGCGCCTCAAGAATGAGTCAAGTACAAAGTGGTTAGTTAAGTGCCAGTGAAGAGAGAAAAATTAACAGGAACATGTTAAAGGCTGTCTACAAAGGAGGTAGCAAATGAGTTTTGAAACACAAATTTGGAAATGTATTAGCTCATTTGAGCTATAATGTAAGAAATCTCCAAGTACGGCAATTCTGTAAAACTTTTTCCTACAGTAATAGCATTTATTTTTTCTTAAAAGACGCTCTGTCAAGTGCACGGGCGGGGGGGGGGGGGGGGAGAGTCCTACATGGACCTCTGACATCTGCCAAAAAAGACCAACAATTCCTGTCTTTCCCTTATACACGTCTCTGGAGTCAGGCCTGCTTCTCACCATGATTCTACACACACTGGGCCCCACTCCTCTCATAAAGCCCCCCCATGCTGACACTTTGCATTTCAGTACTGCTTCTGCAGTGAGCTCTGGTCCCTCTCTGGCTACGTAGGAAGCTGCCTCTGAAGAAAAGCCAGCTGAGGACCCGCAAACCTAGTAGGCATTCAATGACTGACTTGGGATCAATAATTAATTATAAATTTTAGACTATATGAGTAAGAGAGCTAATGGCACTGCCTATTTAAAAAAGACCCGACGGCGGGAATAAAAAATAAAAAATAAGACCTGACATTTTTTATTAAATACAAATGGACTTTGCAATAAGCCAAGATAAAACCAACATAAAATTGTAAATCCAATTTACAACCAGGATTTGATCATACAACTACTATGTACTGAAAGTAAGGCTATGATGACGTTTTCCAAAAAAGTCAGCCAGGCCTCTGTCCACATGGCCTCTAATTAAGTAAAATACAATTTGGATAAGGAATTAGGATAAAATATAATTCGGATAAGGAAAAAAATTAGGATAACATGATAAATTTCCAAATATACCCACAAGACAAATAAGACTGCATAATTTCAACTGTTAATAGAGATTTCTCTTTAAAATTTTACAATTCAGGGGCGCCTGCATGGCTCAGTCAGTCAGGCATCCGACTTCTGGTCAGGTCACGATCTCACGGTTAGTGGGTTTGAGCCCCGCGTTGGGCTCTACGCTGACCGTTCTTAGCCTGCTTGGGATTGTGTCTCCCTCCCTCTCTTTTCTGCCCCCCCCCCCCCCCGCGTCCCCTGCTCATGCTCCGTGTGTGCGCGTCTGTCTCTCTCTCAAAAAGAAACAAACATTAAAAAATTTTTTTCTTTAATTTAAAATTTACAACCCAGCATGTATATACCACAGAAATACAAATGCTTCTTTCATGACGTGCAAACCCTGGCATCCAGGGATACCAGAAACTCCGTGTGTCCAACAAAAGCAGGTGAGAAAGGGCCCTCGGCTGACACCTCAGACGGCTATAATGTGGACACACGGCTTGGATGAGATGCCCACGGATGGAGCCAACAGTTAGTAGTTGAGCAGTTCGGCCGCACAGACAAAACCACATCAGCATAAATGTCTCAAGACCTAGAATACAGCCTTCTGACTGGCGGAATTTCTTCCCGGTTTGTTCTTCCTCATCCCTTGTGGCAGGTGAAGGCCTATCCTAACACTATGGTAACATCCTTTCTCAATCAGCAGTAATTAGCTTAGGTGAGTCAGCCTGAACCTGTCGTCGGTCACCCCCCACTCCTGACTCTCTTATGCTTGCTCAGGGCTTAAGTCAGGCACCTGCAACGCTCTATGAGCACGAAAAGACCAGATGGCGATGAGTTACGCTACACGTGTGGTCTTGTCTGGGACAACCGACGGGTCAGTGCACGCAGAGCACGACACAAGCACGTGCCCTCTTCCGAGAGCACAGACAGAAGCACCATCTTTTTCTTTGAAGTTTATCACATCTTGGGGCGCCTGGGGGGCTCAGTCGGTTAAGGGTCCGACTGTTGATTTCCGCTCAGGTCGTGATCTCATGCTCATGGGTTCAAGCCCCGCATCGGGCTCCGTGCTGACAGCGTGGAGCCTGTTTGGGACTCTGTCTCTGTCTCTGCCTCCCCTCTGCTCCGTCTCTCTCTCAAAATAAATAAATAAACAAACAAATTTTTTTTTAAAATATCACAGCTTATACCTTTCCATTTTCATAACCAGCCATATTAGTATTTCAAGTAAATTCAGACTGAACAGATACTGGGCCGAAATTTACACGATACACCACGACTGTTAGCAGAAGACATGCTTTCTGACACACGTTTCATGTATTTCTTTAACTGCGCCCATTTACTTATGGCTCACGTGTGGCACCCCACTGAAAGGTGGCATCCTCTTGTACTGACCTTCCCCGTTGCACAGCTGAGGAAACGTAGCTTTCCTGAGGGTGAGAGACTTGCTCCCGGGCCCGTGAGGGGCAGGGCCAGGGCTGCCTCACTCTAGAATAAAACCTTCTATCTGCCTCCTGGTAGTCATCTTTCAACCTCTGGTCATGAGGACATTTGTTTTCTGCAGGTCACAGACATGAAACTATGTATGAGGCAATTAATGCCATAAGTTACTTTCTTCTTTTAAATTACTGTGAAATTAAACACTAAAAAGTTTCAATACAGGCAGCCACTGTCTTATTTTCACATCCTAAGTATAAAAAAAGAAGCAATCACATATTACTTCTTTTTAAAGTTTGTTTATTTATTTTGAGAAAGAGACTGCAAGTGGGGAAGGGGCAGAGAGAGAGAGAGAGAGAGAGAGAGAGAGAGAGACTCCCAAGCAGGCTCCACACCACCAGTGCAGAGCCCCACGCAGGGCCTGACTCTCACGAACCGCGAGATCGTGACCTGAGCCGAAGTCGGACGCTCAACCGATGGAGCCCCCCAGGCACCCCAGTAATCGCTTATTACTTATACATGTCCTGGTATAATCTATCCTCTTTCAGAAACAAGGAAAGGGAGAGAGAGGGAGGGAGGAGAAAGCGGGAGGCACAAAGTGATGGGGGCCTGAGGAGGCTTGTAAGGGGCGAGATGTCAAGAAGGAGTCACTGTGAAAAAGCAGGTCTTACAGCTCAGAGCTGACGGCAGGCCAACCTCGAAGAGGAATCTTGGAGAGGATTTAGCCGAAAAAATAAAGACACCTGTTAAATTTTAATTTCAGGTAAATAGCAAATAATTTTTTAGAATAAATATGCTCCAAATATTGCTTTTTTAAAAAATGTAAGTATATCCAAAATACTGCACAGGACCTATTTTTATCTAAAACAAGCCATGACATTAAAATTTAACTGGGTGACACATTTTTATTTGCTAAATCTGGTAATACTAGCCCGGAACCAATTCCCAAAATCCTTTTTTAGATATGTCAAATCCCATATTTTAAATTCAACTAAAAACACTTCCTCCATTTAAACTAGTCTCTTCTAAGTTTCACAGAAAAATGCAAATTTTAAGAAACCGCAAAACTTTAACGGGGTCCATTTGTGATGTCAAATCACCCCCGATCACATTCCTGCTCCCTGCATGCATTTTCAGGGCCACAAACTCAACTGCTGTACAAATATGTAGTATCGGAAAGAAATGTGGAGGTGACCATTAAAAAGTTACATAAATCGACTAAAGACTGTGAAAGGTAAGGAGAACTGGGGCACCAATTTCGAACTGGATTAACAGCCACTGCTGAGATCAGAGGGCAGTTTTGCTCTCAGTTAATTTTATTAAATTTTCTGGTACAGACATGCACACTAAAGAAGCCTGTACCAAAACAGAAGGAATTTTAGATTTTTTTTAGTTTTTAGAGAAAGCGTGTGCACGTACACGCGCGTGATGGGGGAAAGGACACAGGGCGAGGGAGAGGGACTCTTAAGCAGATTCCATGCCCAGTGAGGGACTCAATCTCACAACAGCAGGATCATGACCTGAGCCGACTGACATCAAGAGCTGGACGCTCAACCAACCGAGCCGCCCAGGCACCCTGACTTAAATCTAAAATTTAGTTCCTGCTTAAATCTAAAATTTGTTGGGGCGCCCAGTGTCTCAACGGGTTGATCGTCTGACTCTTGATTTTGGCTCAGGTCACGATCTCACAGTTGGGGGATAGAGCCCATGTCAGGCTTTGCACTGACGGTGTGGAGCCTGCTCAGGATTCTCTCTCTCTCTGCTCCTCCCCCTCTGGTGCAATCCTGTGCGCCCTCTCTCTAAAATAGATAAACTTAAAAACAATCAGAGGGGCGCCTGGGTGGCTCAGTCGGTTAAGTGTTCGACTTTGGCTCAGGTCATGATCTCACGGTTCGTGGGTTTGAGCCCCACGTCAGGCTCTGTGCTGACAGCTCGGAGCCTGGAGCTGCTTCGGATTCTGTGTCTCCCTCTCTCTCTGCCCCTCCCCCACTCATGGTCACTCACACTCTCTCTCTCTCTCTCAAGAATAAATAAACATTCGGGGCGCCTGGGTGGCTCAGTTAAGTGTCCGACTTCGGCTCAGGTCATGGGTTCATGGGTTCGAGCCCCGCGTCAGGTTCTGTGCTGACAGCTCGGAGCCTGGAGCCTGCTTTGGATTCTGTGTCTCCCTCTCACTCTGCCCCTCCCCCACTCACACTCTGTCTCTCTGTCTCTGTCTCTGTCTCTCTCTCAAAAGTAAATAAACATTAAAAAAAATAATAAAAATAAATACACAGGACCTACGTCACAGTAAGCCTACTTTTGCTATATGAGATCAAAGGTTATACATATCTGCCCCAAGTGATTTCTTTACACAGTGAGGCCTATGGTTCTTAACCCTGGCTGCATATTGAAATCTCCTGGGTTTTTTTTTTGTTTTTTGTTAAAGTTTATTTATTTTGGGAGTAAGGAGGGCAGAGAGAAAGAGAGGGGGAGAGAGAATCCCAAGCAGGCTCCTTGTTGTCAGTGAGCTGTCAGGGCTTGAACTCACAAACTGTGAGATCACGACTGAGCTGAAAGCGTAAGTCTGATGCTTAACCAACTGAGCCACCCAAGTGCCCCAAAATCTTCTGCTGATGAATGCCTGGGCAGAGGTACCAGCAACAGTGATTTTCATTCAATTCTTTGAGGTAAAGCCGGTCAATTGTTTTTAACTGTTCCCCGGGAGATCCTTGACTACTAGCGTGTTAAGAAATAGGAAGTAAAACAGAACACAAACACGCACGTACTTGGAATAACCAGGTGTGCCCAGCCCCACTGACACTCTCAGCAGGCTTCAACAGCTATAAATACAACAGCACTGTATTTATTTGGTATGTTTCGCTCTCGTCCACCATATCATGTCTGCCCATGCTAGATCTACACCTTAAATACACGCTCAATAACTAAAAAAATTATGTAAGTAAACCTTCAGAAATACACACAGT
This sequence comes from Herpailurus yagouaroundi, assembly GCF_014898765.1. Lineage (NCBI taxonomy): Eukaryota > Metazoa > Chordata > Mammalia > Carnivora > Felidae > Herpailurus > Herpailurus yagouaroundi. The sequence goes on along the minus strand of NW_024412700.1, from coordinate 4,894,030 downwards.
TGTTTTTCATGTTCTATTACTTCCCATAATAGTGTTCAGATAACTGGTGGTAGCGGAGCCCCAACCCCGAGGTCACGAAGCGTCCGCTGTGGACTGATGTCAGGTTAGCCAAGTTTTATAAAGCCTTTAGTTACGACCTGCGAAAACTGGTGTATCTTTAAAGACAACCGGGTTTTCCAGGATGTCTAAAACACTACAAAATTACTTCTGAAAGTACCCATTTTATTCAGTAGTCAGAAACTAAACAAAAACCTTCAAAGACCGGAAAGGAAGTGACACTACCCTGCAAGAACAAAGGTGCGTCGCGTGCCTAACAGCGACAGTTCACGGCGGCACGCTAGGGCCGTGTTAGGGCACTGCTGTTGTTTTAATGTTCACTTCTTAAACGATTCTTTTTGAGCCTGAAAAATAAAACCAGCCACCGAGAAAGTGAACATCACTCACAATACAGACCTCCGTCTCTCCACGCAGAGGTGTGCAGACGAGAGAGGCTCCGGAAGTCTCTTCCCTGCTCCCCAGGCCCCCACCTTCCGGGTAGGGGACTCCTATGTAGGCGACAGCTCCCACAGAAGCCGCATCACACAGGACTTCCTATCTCCTGATAGGGCTCAAGTAATTAGACCTGTAAATTACGCCTCAAGAGGAGTTTATAAATTTGATAAATGCATAAACTGTTTTAGCAGTGTCAATGCGGGGCCTAGCAACTGACCTCAATTCTTAGAGTGACAAAGAAAGATGACTCTATCCACTTAAAATTCTATGCTCTGTGACCAGCCAGCAGGGCCTCTCACAGAAATCAGTCTGAAAGGCCCATCGTAAGACTGAAAAATGAAAATGGCTGCCGGCCGGAGGAGTCAGGCCTCATCATTTGCAATTCTGTCACCATCAGCGGAAGGCAGGAAATCATGGGCAAAATGCTTTTACCTTTCTGGTTGCTTCTACCTTGAATTCTTCAATTCAAATCTGGCCCTAAAATACCTATGAAATGCTAGCATTCTATTTTCGTAGTCTTCCGAGGGGGATGCAGAGTAGCGGCCGGGTTCGGATGCCGGTTCTATTCACCGGCGGCCATGCCTCATCTGTAAAATGGGGACAATAATGGCATCTTCCTGGCAGAATTAACATATGTACAGCTCTGAGACTACCGCCTGGGACACGGTATCCACTGGGAGGTAGGTAATTCTTTTGATCTCATGTTAAAGATAATTTTTTCTTACACGGAAAAAACCCTTTTCTACTCAAAAACTATGCCTCGATTTTTCATTTTTTGGGGGGCTCAGCTTAGCAGCAGAGAGTATGAAGAAGGTTTCTTTTCCCCAAAGAACAGGAATCCTGTTCAAAAAACTGTCTTTCAAACAATTCTGTTCTAAACCCAGGTCTTTGTAACCACTCGATTTCAAACCTAAAACAATCCCGTACCACAAAAGTGAACCTTCACCCTAATTCCTAAAAGCCGCAATCCTTAATCAAGTGGTAATGAGTCATTTGAAGGCAGAAGAAAAAATTCACTACAGAATTTTCATTTACTGCCAAAGCAAAACAAGGCCAGGGGGAAATATCTTATACAGAATTATTAAATTCTGAGATTTCTAAGTCCTAAAGATAAGCCTGCCGTGTGAAAATTATGAGGTTCTCAATAGGTGCTATAAAATAATGAGATTATCTGATAGTGCACACAAACCTGATATCCTACATAATGGAAAGCTTTATTAACAAAGATCCCAGAGTTTAATTAAATACTTAAAGAAAAACACATATGCCACCATAATACACGTATCCAGGAAAAGTTTACATAAGAATTTTAAGTTTTAAATGGGTTAGACAGCTTATTTTTAACTTAGAAAAGTTGCAAAACTGTCACTCCTTAAGAATGGATATATTAAGGGTTCAACATGTGACCTTTAGAGTTTACTTGGGAATGCAGAGATAGGTAATTAAAATAAATTGTGCAAACATATATTACATCAATCTGCACAAATTATAAATTCAATGATGCATTAGTACTGTGTTCAGTGCAATCAAAACATTATCAGTTACTCTCACTGCTACTAATGCTCATGCTCCTAAGTGAAATGTGTTGTAAAATCCGGCACAATGGGCTGGATAGAGACTATCGTGCACTCGTCGGATGAATAAGCAGTCCTTAATTAGCCCATCAGGTTAAGTGCGAGCGTTAATGGGCCTTTCCGAAAGTCTAGCTTGACATCTTTCTCCAAACATGGCCAAGAAGAAAGTTCCATTAGCAATATTAATACAAGCTTAGTTGATCATTTTCATTCAATTAACTTCTTTCAATTAAATAGATAGCTTGACAAAAGCAGTGATAAAAGACCTGGAGGGACAGCTGATGATTGGAGCCGCACATTAGTGCGCGAGGGGTCGCGGGTATCAAACGGACTGTAAATCCAGCATTCAATTTGGAAAATGCACTTCTTCTGCTCCCACTCCCTTAATGAGCGATTTTAGCTGACTGGATGTGTTTGCTGCAGAAATTTCGTGGCAAGTCAAGCACCCTCGATCTTTTCTTTTTTTCTACCCTCAGTGATACTCGCACTGGTGGGGATTTCCTGCCAGTGTTCCAGCCACGGCAAACCCGTAGCTTCTCTTTGGGCATGGGTGAAAATGAAGATACCCTAAAACAATTTACATGCAGCTTACATTACACTAAAGACTTTATCACACCTTTTTTTTTTAAATGTTTTTTTTTTGTTGTTGTTGTTGTTTTTAATTTTTGAGAGAGAGAGAGAGCGTGAGCAGGGGAGGGGGCAGAGAGAGGAGACACGGACTCCGAAGCAGGCTCCAGGCTCTGAAGTGTCAGCACAGAGCCCGACGTGGGGCTTGAACTCACGAACCATGAGATCATGATCAGAGCCGAAGTCAGAGGCTTAACCGACTGAGCCACCCAGGTGCCCCTTATCCCACTTTTCTTAATCAATTTCTCAAGAGATTAAAAAAAAAAAAAAAAATCTGTAAGAGATCTTTTGGTGAAATATGAAAATGAAAATATTTTAAAATTTTATTTATACTTTATCCAGTCACTAAAAGTACTTAGAGCAACTTATAAATGATGCATGTAACAATGTAAACACAAGGTTTTAAAAGAAGGCAAAAGCAAAATTAAAATGCATTTTCTTCATTTAAAAAAGTTTTGCAAATTAAGAATGATGCCGGATGCAAACCTGTCCTTCCGTTTTTATGAAATGAATCAAGTCAGGACATGTTTGTACATTGTGTGACCTCCTAAACACACACACACACACACACACACACACACACACACACACACCCCGCATATTCTATACCTTAAATAACTGAATCCATCGCTTCTGTTCCATTTGTATACACTGTTGCATTTCAGAATTAGTCGTAACCCCAATACTTTGAAATGCTGTAATATACTCTTCTCGAACTTCTGGCTTGGTTTCTGGATAAGCCAACTTGATGATCCCTAGGCACGCATCTCGGAGGCAGCGAGACAACATTATCAGCTCTTCTAGGGTAAAAGGCATCATTGACGATTGTCTCTGACCTACAACTGAGAAACACAGTTCAATATTCTATCATACTTGTTTTTTCTCATTTCTCAACACAGTGAGAGGCTTAAGAGGTTTAAAACTTTTCTATCATCTATGAAAACAGACAGGCAGTGAAGCCAAAACAACCCAGATTCCTCAAAACTCTTACCTTCTATGGGGTCCCCAAAGAACTCACTGTCATGTATGGAAATTAGCGAGTGACTGAACAAAGAGCTGAACAGGTAGAAGAGAGGGATGATTCGATTGGAGTCTTCCAAAGACAGAGGGGAGCCCCGAGATATCACCTGGAGCAGTGGCACCATCGACCTTGAAATGGGAGCGAAAAGAGCCACAATGACTTTAAGGTCAGTTTTCATTTGGGAATGAGTTAAGACAGGCCGTCAGAGAAGCATGATCAGGGAAAATAACATTCCCATTAGCAGCTGAACTACTTCAAGGGAAGGCAAGTCCTTCTGATAACATGGGTTCGTAAATAACTCCAATTAAAAAGCAGGACACAACCCACCACTCCTTACTAATGTTCCTGCCACCGTGATCAACTGGACGAATCCAGTCACCGAGCGAGCCAGCGGTCCCCAGAGAGAGGTCATAGTAAGTAACGCCACTGTTAAAGACCCAGACTTCATTTCTGTGTTGAAAACTGTCCCCTTTCCCCCCTCTCTACTTAACGGATTTAACAAAGAATCAAGTTGGTCTCGTGAAAAATTTACCCAGTGACTTACATTTGGGAACATTCAAAACGGCCGAGTATGGAACCCTGACCAGAACCTTCAGGAATAAAGGTCCCCCTCTTCTGTGCTGGGCCTTGTTTCCACTCCGCAGGTTCCCTCACCAGCTCTCGTCAGCGCCCCTGCTTGTAGCAGGAGGGCTGATCTCAAGCAAGGCCGTCTGCGGGGCACCCCAGAGTCTCTGTCACGGGTCAGGAGCTGAGAGCCACCTGGAACCTGTCCCGTCCTCTCTCGGTCAAATGTGGCCCCTTGTCCTGCTGACCATCCAGGGAACGGAGGGTCACGTGTAAGCACTCCCGCGTCTATCAAGCCCCACGGTCCCCTCAGCATGTCCCGCCAACCCTGAACAGGCAGGTGTCGTGCGTGATCACCGGCTCATCTTCATCCACGTACGTTTATACTTGAACACTTATTTCCACAAAACCACAGGTGTGAATCAGGTGAACTGTGACCAGGAATAAGGAGCCACAAGTTACCAACCGGTTGCGCACCACTGCCAAGTTACGTGAGAGCCCGAAGCAGAAGGTAAGGCCAGGCAAATGTAGTTATTCCTAGTGGGGCTCCGGTGAGCTGGCCTGAGCGGCCTGGAGCGTTAGGGTGTCCACGGGGCCCACTTCAGGGGACAGCACCGCCACCAGCAGGGCCGTGAGAGCAGGGACCCAGATGTGCAGCGTGAACTCTGCTGTCCCGCAGAAGAAACACAGCCTGGGCGAGCCGTCCTGCTGTGTGTACCCACAGCACTGGACAGCAGCTCGGTGAAGTGATGGGTGTAAGGGGTCTGTCCAAAATAAAAACGCAGTGAGGACAGAGTACAAGCACCCTACCTCGTGGCCAAAGCCAGATGACAAAGAAAGGCTCTTTATGTTAGGATACAAGAGGCGTGGGGGCGCCCTTTGAACCGGCCAGTCCTCCTCCTCCCCAGGGACCCCCCGCCCCCCAAACCTAGTCCTGGGCCATTCACACAGTGAAATCGTGCTGACGTACAGCAGCAAGAAAGTTTAACGTCACATGTTTTGTTGTACTAATAAAAATGGATTGTATCTTTTGGTTCCCTTGCAGAGCTCCCCAAAGAACAGATGACAGTGACGGACAGATGCTGTTTTGGGGGACACGGGACAGGTCGAGTTCAGGGCTACAAGGTGGAGAAGGTATTTCCTGAACCTGGAAGAGTGAGACACCAGCTTCCAGCTGTTAGCCTGTCAGCAGTCCCCGCCCTTAATCGCCACCACCGGTCACGCACGTATGTGCCAGCACACGTAAGATGCTGACACGCGTTCCCTAAAGGAGAGGAGGGCGATTATTCAACATGAGCTGCTTTTTTCTCCTTGACCCCCATAAGGTAAGCAAAAGGAATGAATCATCTTCATTTTAATGACAGAAACTGTGGCTGGCAAGAAGGGTCAGATGTGTGCCTCTGGTCCCCTCCAGCAGACACGTTTCTTGATTCTCCGCTGACCATTCTTTTGGCCGTAAACACGGACTCAGGTATTCCTCTAAAAACAGGTCAATCACAAAGACTTATGTGCAAATAAAAAGTCCATAATTTACTGTAATGGAAAAGACACTGGTTCAGAACTTGGAGAGCTGGCTGCCACATGAGCATCGCTGGGGCCACGGGTGACCCCTCCTCTCTGGACACGCCCTCTGGACGAGGCTCCCACCCCGGGCTGCAGCAACCACTCCTCCTTGGATCAAGGTTTCTCTGCTACAGAAGTTTCTACTGAATGCTTTCCTGCCTAAAATGAGGTTGGTTTTTTAATATTTTTTTTTTATGGCTTTGGTGGAAGGTTTATTGTTGTTGTTTTCTTAACAGAAAAGGTAGGGAAGGAGCACCTGGCTGGCTCAGTCGGTAGAGCATGCTAAAGTATTTTTTTTAAGTTTATTCATTTTGAGGAGAGCGAGAGGGAGAACATGCACGGGGGAAGGGCAGAAAGGGAGACAGAGAGAGAATCCCAAGCCAGCTTCATGCCGCCAGCGCGGAGCCTGACTTGGGGCTCGATCCCATGAACTATGAGGTCATGACCTGAGCCGAAATTGAGAGGCGCTCAACCAACTGAGCCACCCAGGCCCCTCACCTGAAACGAGTTTTAAGAGCAATACTTAGACTACTGTCAGTACTACTTACTACTGGTGTCAGTGTGACAAGAATTCATAATGAGAACAGTCCCCACAGAGTTAGAGACAACAAGGCACCACGCCAGCCTCGGGGTCAGAGAAATGACCGCCCAGGCCGTGACCCGGCAAAGCCCCTCCCGCGATGGTAAAGGGATGTCTCACGACAAAGACAAGCCAGCCAGCCACGTGGTCGTTTGGGGTCAGCTGCACCCCAATCACCCAGGAGCCTGTGAGGTCACAGACTCCTGGGCTTCTAACCCAGGCCGGCGAGACTCGGGGGTCACAAAGAAATGTACGTTTTCACACGCTCGTCATGACCCTTAGAACTCAGAGGTCCCAGCGGAAGTCTTGTTATGAAACGATTTCCAAGCTAACTCAATGCCAGTTTCAGGAAAATCAGGAATTTAAGTTTTAAATTTTACTCCAATGGTAAATTCAAGAAACTTACAGATTATTAACACAATCCTAGTACATATCCCATCATAAGTTTCTTGAGGGACTTTAATTCAATATGGAAAATGAAACCCAAACTCTCCAACTGGCTTCTAAGAAATGAGTTTTAAAACTTTTGTGAAATTCACCAACTTATAAAGTAGTATTAGCAGTTTGCTATAATTAATAACACCTCATTTTCCTTCACACCACGACCCCACCTCCTTACAAGCCAGACACTGTGCACCCCAGGCGGCCGTCAGGCACAGCGTGGGCTGGGGCAGGTCGCTAAGCTGAAACACTCGGAGCCCGAAGATCACTTCCTGCCCCATCGATCCCTGATCTTTTGCGCTAAACAAACCTGTCATGTGCCAAGGCCGGCACAGCCGTAAGTGGCTGAAAGGCACCAAAAAACGAAACCAAACACACATGAAAGCCCTACATTTTTATCTGAGAAGGAAAGGATGTAACAGAATTTCTCTAGACACTAAGGCATCCAAGGTTCTCTCCCATCTTGGCCGCTCCTCCCTGTTCATGTCACCTCTAGGAGTGTCATCAGCTGCTGCGGGATCATTATAAGCTCCCTCTGCTCACTCCAGATGCAGTAACATTAAACGAAGAAAACCAAGTATGTCACTCAAAGTAAAACTATCAACGAACTGACATCCCCTCTTATTGTAAGACTAGCTTGTACAGATGCCTTGCATACGGTCTCCTGCTGCCCAGGAGCTGACCGGGAGAGAAAGGCAGCAAACGTGGTCGTCCTTTCTCTGTGTGTCACCACCTGACACCTCTCAGACCAGCCCGGTGCATGCTGCATTTTGGGCACCTCATCCTCACTCACCAAAAACTGTTTCAACTTCCTGTCGAAGGAAGGGAGGGAGGGGAAGGGAAGGGAGGGAGGGGAAGGGAAGGGAAAGGGCAGGGTGGGGCGGGGCGAGAGAGACAGAGAGAGGCGGGCAATGCCAAGGCAATGCCTTCCAAACTCTCGCCCTGAAGGTGAGGTGTGTCTGTCCTTCGTCAGACAGGCCAGACAGGCTGCAGGCCGCTGTCACTGCCAGCACAGTGAGCTGCATTCTGGAAGTGCAGTCTCTGGTTGCCTGAGCCACATGCTTCATTTTCGCTGTTACGGCAGAGAGGGGTTGGCAGAGAGGGGTTAGCGCGGACTTCTGATGGAGGAGAGATTCGATGGGACGCTAGGCTACGTCAGCTCACCATGAAGGATGTGTGAACATTAAATTCTCTGCTTAGTACACATCCAATTAAAATGTGTATATTAAAGATTCTAGAACTTAAGTTACATGCCGATTCATATAAGAAAAATCATGGGGGAGGGGAAGGAAAAAAAGAAGTTAGGGAGGGAGGGAGCTAAACCATAAGAGACTCTTAAAAACTGAGGATAAACTGAGGGTTGATGGGGGGTGGGAGGGAGGGGAGGGTGGGTGATGGGCATTGAGGAGGGCACCTAGTGGGATGAGCACTGGGTTGTTGTATGGAAACCAATTTGACAATAAATTTCATATTAAAAAAAAAGAAAGAAAAACCTAATTACACAAACAAAAGTTTCAAAAAGCAACTTCTCTAATATTTTACGTTTTAATGTCTGTAATGGTGTTAAATTTGCTTCAGCTCTATATTTTCACTATCAAAAATATATGAAAGTCATATGGAGCAAAGAAATATCAAGCCTGTGGTTGAAAAAAAATGACTAGGATTTTAAAAACAAATGTACTTTCAAATAAAGCCATCCGCTTAATATATACAGATAACTGTAAATTAGGCATTAATTTCTTTTTATAAAATTGAGACCACCTAGAATTTTTCTTACATAAAATAGTACTTTAAAATACCATCTTACGATATCTTTATTAGGTCACGACTTCCCACGTGCTTCAAGTTAAGCTCAATTTATAAGTCCACGCAGCACATACCCTGTGATCGTCCGTGTTGTCATAGAAGATATGAGAAACCACAGGTGTCTCAGAAACCTGGCATTAAAGGCTAAACTGTAGAGAAGCCTAAAAAGGAATGGGGGTAAAAAAGTGAGAATAAGTGCATATTCATTCAATATATTTCTTCAAAATTAAAGAAAGCTATAAACAAAAGATAAATGTACAATTCAGAAAATGTCTGTATTAACCCACAAACAGCATGCTTCCCACCCCGGGCTGCTTGCTGAGTGTGACCGGGAGTCACTGGTGAGTCCCAGACGCCATCGGTCCACGTGCATGCTCCAGAGCAACAGTCCTGCACCAAGAGAAGGACACGGGCTGCTTCAGAGCAAATACCATGTGTTACTAACGTATATTTAACATTTTGAAACCGCTGCCTCGTTTTAAGTCATCATTCTTGAAACAAACATATAAATACATGTTTTTTAACGTTAACTAATATGTCAAAATTCAAATGGGGCACCTGGGTGGCTCCGTCGGTTAAGCATCAGACTTGACTTCGGCTCAAGTCATGATCTGACGGTTTATGGGATCAAGGCCCACATGGGGCTCTCCCTCTCTGCCTTTCCCCTGCATGTGCACATGCACACACACTCTCAAAACAAGTAAACAAACAAAAATAAATAAAAGTATATTTTAAAGGTTTTTAAAAACCCTCCCGTATAATATCGACTTGATTAAAAAGCCTAAAAACCTTTGGGGATAAAGGCAGAGGCTTACCGAACTCTAACTCCATGGTGCACAGTGCCTGTGTGTAATAGGACATACTTGCTCATTACAGTGTTGTAATCAGAAAAAAACTTGCATAAAACAGTTTTAGAAGTGTAGGAGTCAAAAATTAAATTTCAAACTTGTGGAATTAAATGACAGTAAAAATGGTTTAGGATAGTAGGAAAACAGGGTTTTAAGAAAGGAATGTCACCTTACTTTAGAATCATCTTAGAACAAGAAAGTAGAAGGGCAAAAACAAAGGTGGTTTTTGCGACCATAAACATGGTCAGCGGCATGAGAGGACACGTTAGGGAGGATTCTGGAAGGAGAGCGTGCAGATTAAGCTCCTAGGAGAGCAGAACCCCACATTTCAAGTGCCTGTAAACCAAGCACCAGTCCTACACCTGTTGGGTGGGGTGCCAAAGCTCACACTGAGTCACCTCCGAGCCGGAATCCGACCCCAATTTGTCAAGCCGGCTCATGGCAAGAACCAGTGCCAGACTCCGGAGTAACAGAGGGCCCTTCGGTCTCCTCAGGGGTGTGGCCACAAGCCCCAGCGGCCCCGAGACCACTTCTACTTCTCCTCATAAGAAACGACCACGAACAATGAGGGGCGCCGGGGGGGGGGGGGGGGGGCTGTCGGTTAAGCGTCCGACTCTTGATTTCAGCTCAGGTCATGATCCCACGATTTGTGAGATCGAGCCCCAGGTCGGGCTCTGCGCTAATGAAGACAGCTCTCTCTCCGGGTGCTCCCTCCCCCCCGCCCCTCCCTGGCTCATTCTCTCTCTCTCTCAAAACAGATAAATAAGCTTAAAAAAATAGTGCCTGCTCCATCTCTGAGATATTTAAAATGCTTACCACACACCTAACACGTGAAGAGTGTTAAATGTTGACTTTCCTGCCTTTACGGACTTTCACAGACTATGAAGGATGTCCAAACAACCACATGTAAAACAAAGAGAGAAAAAAGCTACAAAAAACGCAAACTTACAGCATAGAAGAATTCTAGAAGGTCATATTTGCTCGCCTTGTTAGTTCTTTCAAAAATACATTATCTAGTGTAATTTTACTGATAGCAACAAGATTACTTAAAATCGTGTTAAATATAAATACTGAAACTCAAGCACGTCAGAAATGCGAGAGATTCCGTATTTTCATCTCGTGTCTCCTTTGCTCTTCTCTCTTAAGAGCAACACAACGACACAGCCAAAGAGCACTGGCAACATTTCCTGCTATCTTCCCACAGACACCCAGACTTAACACCCTGGGACACATCTCCAGATACGAGGTGTGCACACACAAGCAGAAAGGCATCTCCCAGCACACCGTCTGGCAGCGCCGTCCCCCTTACGACTATCATTACCATCTTTCCACAAAAAGATCTATGCTTCTGAAACACCATTTTCATGGCCACATAGCAAACGTTGTATTTCAGATTTAACTTTGAAAGAACTGCATTACCTAAATTCATCAGTAGGCAAAAATAAAACAGATTATTAAACATGTTTATAAATTACAGAGGTGCCTGGGTGGCTCAGTCAGTTAGGCGTCTGACTCTTGATTCCAGCTCAGGGCATGATCTCATGGTTGTGAGGGCTCCTCGCTGACAGTGAGAAGCCTGCCTGGGATTCCCCCGCCCTGCTCACACTCTCTCGCGCTCTCTCAAAATGAATAAATAAACATTTTACAGAAACATTTTTATAAATCACTGAAGGTTATTTAGTTTGGGGCTTTACTGCTAAAAGGTAAGGAAGTAACATGTTCTTTATGTAAACTGGGATATATTCCAAATTACCCATGAAGTTTTATTTAGCTGAGATAAACCTATGAGTTAATTAGTAAAGGGCAACATTTTCAACCCAGGTCATAAATTCAGGCCTGTTGTCTGCAGGACTATTAAGTTATTAAAGAGGACACGGTGGGGGACACCAGCTCACACACAGGCAGGAAAGGCATTCTCAGACACCTCCTCCGCACACAAAGGTGTCACAGGTAAAAGAAATATGACAAGTCACCACCCAGAGTCCATTCGCCTCTTGCAGACACAGGTACAGACGTAGTGCTTTTCCTGCTGAAAGTCTCACGTTATTGACAAGAGTAGTATTAAAATACATACGTAACGTTTCACCCCCGAGAAAATATAAGATTGAAGATAAAGTCTAAATTTCCTTAATTACTATAAAAATTTTAAGGCGTATTTCAGTTTGAGGCAACTGGCCAAAAAAGTTTTCTTCACAAACTGAAAACTCAGAATCAAGAGAAGCTTCAGGCATGCAGCTCTATTAACGTTCCAGTGCTAAGACCACACAGGTTTACACAGACCATTCCGCTCTTCCTGACAAGTGCTTTTATTTAAAATTGAACAGACTCAACTTTCCCTCATACTAAAGTCTCATTAAAACGGGGGAAGGGGCGCCTGGGTGTCTCAAGTCCGTCGGGCGTCCGACTTCGGCTCAGGTCATGATCTCACAGCTCGTGGGTTCGAGCCCCGCGTAGGGCTCTGTGCTGACAGCTCAGAGCCTGGAACCTGCTTCGGATTCTGTGTCTCCCTCTCTCTCTGCCCCTAACCCACTCACGCTCCGTCTCTATCAAAAAATGGATAAACGTTAAAAAAACATTTTTTTTTTAAAGATGGGGGAAAACACGGGCGCCTGGGTGGCTCAGTTGGTTAAGCATCCGACTCGGCTCAGGTCATGATCTCACAGCTCGTGGGTTCGAGCCCCGCGTCGGGCTCTGTGCTGACAGCTCAGAGGCTGGAGCCTGCTTCGGATTCTGTGTCTCCTTCTCTCTGCCCCTCCTCTGTTCCTGCTCTATCTCTCTCTCAAAAATAAACAAACATCAATAAATAAAATAAAATAAAATAAAATAAAACTGGGAAAACAGCATTAATGACCTTCGGTGCTTTCCTTATCATTCCTTAACACCACTCTTAAAAAATACACTCAAGAAGATCAACACAGCCTTCATGTGTGCTTTTGCCAAGTTGACTTGTATTTCCTGTGAATCAATTATCACTCATAAAAATCTAGAAAATTCTTAGAAGTTTCAAAACTCACTCACTGCTAAATTTGACCAAATCAACACCACTTTATTAACTAGATGTGTCTAACAACAACTACTATCAATTTCTTTATAATCTATACATGACTTCAAAATAGATTTAATAATAAAATCATTATGTGCTGAAATGTTTAGAAGCTCACAAATCTTATCTGACTTTTACAACAGAAAATTTTAACATGAATCAGTAGCAAATTAAATGTATTGATTATACAGAAAATATCACTGATAATAAAAGCAAGCATGAAGTCACAGGCAAAAAATAAATTTGTTTCTCTGTACGGAGGTAACCTCAGTATTTTCAAAAGAAATGATAAAAATGTATTTACAAAAACAAGAACAGCATAATCTAAACTATAAAATAGAACATAAATCTGTTATTTTTTTCCACTGAAGTCATGTGCAGAATCATTCTATTTCAAATTATTACATATATGAGCTTATGAATCAGAGCTAAGGAGTGTGTTATCACACTCAGAAAACTGATGAGGCAACAGCCATGCATTTTCAGAGCACACAATTAGCTACATCACAACCATTAATAACATAAGACACAATTAAGCTGGCTCATTCTATTAGCTTTTCTTAGAAAGATCAAGCACAGGGGCACCTGGGGGGCTCAGTCAGTGGAGCATCCAACTTCAGCTCACGTCATGATCTCCCAGTTCATGAATTTGAGCCACACATCGGGCTTTGTGCTGACAGCTCAGAGCCTCGAGCCTGCTTCCCATTCTGTGTCTCCTCCCTCTCTCTGCCCCTCCTCCTTGCTTGTGCTCTCTCAAAAATAAGTAAAATGTTTAAAAAAATTTATATATATATATATATATATATATATATATATATATATATATATAAAAGAAAGAAAGAAAAATCAAGCACATGTTGCAATAAAATTGATCTGGGAGGCCTTAGGATTTGATGTCTTTACAAGAAAACCACAGGCAAATTATAATATCAACCTTTGTGATCTCTAAGGCATTATCTTTAAAACTTCATTTCAAAGGTTTTAGAAATCCACGGAACAGGAGAGCTAAGCCCCAAGAACTAGCCCGTCTGCATACCCGGACTGTAAGCCCACCTCCTGACATCAGTACTTTACCAGAAAGTATCGACCCTAAAATGAAAATTTCACTGCAAGCTGGAGTTACAGGTGACATCTCACTAAATAACTCAGGAAGGCTTCTTTTTTAAAAAAAAAAGGTTTATTTTATTCATTTTGAGAGAGAGACAGCATGGGGGGGGGCAGAGAGAGAGAGAGGGAGAAAGAGAGAGGGAGAAAGAGAATCTGAAGCAGGCTCTGGACTGTCAGCACAGAGCCCGATGTGGGGCTCAAACTCACGAACTGTAAGATCACGACCTGAGCCAAAATCAAGAGTCGGACACTTGACCAAGTGAGCCCCCAGATGCCCCAAGAAGGCTTCTGACAGATGATCACCTTAGCATGAATCTAACAGACAATTCGGCCAGGAAAGATAAGGCACGGAGGGAAGAGGCATTCTGGACAGAGTCCAGCAGGGGCAAAAGGCGAGAGGCATGGAACTCGGTGGAGGCGAGGCCACACAAGCATGGTTGGGGCAAAAGCATTTTGTAGCTACAAATAAAGTTAGAGAGGTAACCGAATGTTCGATAAGGAAAGGATAACGAACAAATCCATAAACTAAGGAATGTGAATTTTTCCTGAAAGCAAAGGGGACGCCAGGCGGACACCTGAGCCGGAGAGTAACAGGGTTGTGTCTCTGGCGACACGGGGCACAGAGAATACAGCACCCACGCACCACAGGGACTGAATGCATGTGGGGGATTACCAAGAAAGGAGCGAATCCAAGCCCAAGGCCACAGCAGCGCGGTCCAACAGAACTTTCTGCGATGCCGGAAAGGGTCTCTGCCGCGCGATCCGACGCGGTGGCCGCTGGCCAGCCACACGTGACTACTGAGCACTTGAAATGTGGCAGGCGGTGGGGCCGAGGAACTGGGTTTGTATTTTTATTTCATCTGAATTGAAGCGAAGCAGCCTCATTTTGCTAGTGGCTCCCCAGCGTGAGCCCCAGATTTCGGAGAAAAATGCTCAACTCAATCTGAGGCAGTGTAGAATGCGCTGAGGACAGCCCCCGTTAAGCAGTTCAACAGGAGTCTGGAGTTCCCAAACGTGGCTGAAGCCACTTCTACCACTCAGAGAAGCAAATAAGTGGGACAACACTGAGGAAGTGACGAGCAAAAGAAGCGAGTCAAAGAAGTTCAGGAAACGCTGAAACACAGAGACAAAGAGCCGCCCGCGGAGGAAACGGAGAAAAAGCCCAGCAGCAAAGGAAACTTCCCGAGAACAGCATCTGCGAAGGTGATGGGTGAAGGAGGTTCAAGAAGAAAGAGGAGGGGCAGACGCCGTGCAGAAGGTCACGGGAGGGGGGGACGCTGGAGGGGCACTGGGGTGTCTGTGCTCAGCGGGGTGAGGCGCGGCCACCGACGGGCAGAAGGGCACCGTCCTCGGCTCAACCCGCAACGCTTCCGAGCAACAGAACTCCATTCGATGAAAACACTAACCCACTGCCCACCAAGCCAGGTTCGGAGTCAGCCAGGGTTAGAGCTGGGCGCTGGACACTGGCCACCCCCAAGTGTCCACTTAATGCTCACTCTGCTGGGCTTACTTCTCTGGATACTGGGAGACTGACTTCTTTCTTTTCCTTCTCACCACATGGCCACTTAGTATTTACTCATATTAAAAAGAGTGAATACACTTTCTTTCTTAAGATTTTATTTTACTTTTATTTTTTAATTTTAATATTTATTTTTGAGAGACAGAGACAGAGAGAGAGTGTGAGTGGGGGGAGGGGCAGAGAGAGAGGGAGACACAGAATCCGAAGCAGGTTCCAGGGTCCGAGCTGTGAGCCCAGAGCCCGACACGAGGCTCAAACTCACGCACTGTGAGATCGTGACCTGAGACGAAGTCGGACGCTCAACCGACTGAGCCACCCAGGCGCCCCAAAGATTTTATTTTTAAGTAATCTCTATACCCAACGTGGGGCTTGAACTCACGACCTGGAGATCAAGAGTTGCACACTGCACTGAGTCAGCCAGGCACCAAGAATACATTTTCTTAAGGAAAAACTAGTTTTACATCCAAATATTTATTCGAATTCCCAAGTCCACTGGTAAGATTTACAAATTTTCTCTCATAAAAGTCGGTGGCAAACTCACTTATTATGGCGCTGTTAAAAATTTAAGTAATTCGCATGACCTGGAACTCAAAACCGTATCAGAAAGAAATGGCAAAAAGTCTGTGCTGCCCCCGCCTTGGTCCCCAAAGCACAGCCAGACATGTGAATACTCATTTTTGTGAATTTCCTGTGTACGCGTCCAATACAAAAAAACATTTCTCCTTTTTCCACATTTCTGACACAAAAGTAGGTTATTATTTATATTCTGTATCTTCCTTTTTTTCACTTGAACATATACCTTGGAAATCTTACCACATCAATGTAAAAAGGGCTTTCATATTCCTCTAACATCCTGACAATCAGAAGAAAAAGAAAAAGAAAAAGAAAAAAAAGAAGAAAAAAAAAAAACATCCTGACAATCAACATTAAACAGAAATTAGGACTGCAAATCCCAACCTTGAAAATAGGAGGGATTTATACAAGCCTGGGAGGCGCTGAGAGTGAGTTATCGGCCCTGGAATTTACTAATCATCTTTTAAATACCTTAAAACAACAACAACCCACAAAACCTGAAAGCAGTTAAAATCTACAACAGTTAGAGTAAGCCTATTTGCTTTCATGAGCTAAGAAAAACATTCTAAATACTTAAACCCTAATATATTTAAACCATAAATAAAATTCCTAGAGTAGTTTCTTAGAGGAAATAGGTGCTGTACTCATAAAAAAGGCTACGTATAAAGCTCCTTTACCCATTAAACACCTTTTGGAAACAGTTCACCAGCGAACCTCAGAGCAGGGCACTGGTGCATTTAACTCCAGTAATTACTGTCCAAAGCAGTGGACTTTGTGCGACAATAAAAGCGAGCGTCCCAGTTCGGCTGCTATGATCCTCAGAACTCACATCCTGCTCTAATGCAATTAGCCTACAGAGAGCTAATTACCTAACCGAGGGGTGGCAGTCTCACTGCCCTCTTACTTCCTCCAGCAGTAATAAACACCGGGGCTAAGACAGCACCTAATTAGCTGGCTGTATTAGTGTTTACAAGGCAGTTTCAGCTGATGATGTGTTCTCCGCATACAGTTCATTTCAAAGAATGCTTTCCCAGCCAAAAGAAACAGCTCTTTTCATGTTACAGGACAGCATTTTACAAAACCAGAAGAGGATTCTTTAGGGTAACATAAATCATCTGACATAACACAAGAGTTACCAACAACAGACAGCGCCTTTCAGCAGGCCGCTAGACGACACGGGTCCCTTAGCCCCTACCGGGGCCAGTGCGGATTTCTGCCCCATGTGCTCTGTTAAATACTTTTCTGTTAAATTTTCAAGCAACCACTAACCTATCGCTCAAAGTAAAGAAAAATGTTTCCAGATTATAGGCACACTTACCTAAACACAAATCAGCCACATTTTAATTTGTATGTGTTGTTTTGTCCCTTCCAAAAGCTTATTTCAAAGTTTAGAAAAACAAAAATGTCAGAGTGCTGGAGTAAGTTGTCAAGGGCAAGCTGGTAAAAAGTCCTACAGGGAAGCCGAAGAGACATGTAACATACCGGGTCTACAATGCAGGCATGAGTCCAATGGGTTTGTCTGTTTGTTTGTTTGTTTGAAATAGACTTTGTTTTATTTTTATTTATTTACTTTTAAACCTTAGGTTCAAATGGTTTTGTTTTTTTTTTTTTTGTAATATTTATTTTTGAGAAAGAGAGAGAGACAGACAGAAAGTGAGCAGGGGTGGGGCAGAGAGTGGGGGACAGAGGATCCCCAGCAGGCTCTGCGCTGACAGCACAGAGCCCGACATGGGGCCTGAACTCAAGAACCGCAAGATCATGACCTGAGCAAGTCAGACGTTTAACTGACTGAACCACCCAGGTGCCCCGATTTGATTTGATTTGATTTGATTTGATTTCATTTCATTTATTTCATTTCATTATTTCATTTCATTTCATTATTTCATTTCATTTCATTTATTTCATTTCATTATTTCATTTCATTATTTCATTTCATTTCATTTCATTTCATTTCATTTCATTTCATTTCATTTCATTTCAGAGAGAAAGAGAGAGTGCGTGAGCAGGGGAGAGGGGCAGAGGTAGAGCCAGAGAAGCCTAGGTAGGCTCCACACCTGGAGTAGAGCCCGATGTGGGGCCTGATCGATGACCCTGGGGTCATGACCTGAGCTGAAATCAAGAGCAGGACACTCAACTGACTGAGTCACCCAGGGGCCTTGAATCCAATGTCTAAAAAGGTGGCTAAGACTAAACTCCACTTCCGCTGCCAAGATACTCTAAGAAAACAAGCTTATTTACAGGCCACTTGAAAGCCTCACAGGCCAGGGAAACAGACTCACAAAGGATCAGTTGGTTTAGAAAAGAAAAACAAACTTTCATTTTCCACGAAACGCCTGCACACTTGAATATTCTGTATCATATCTCATCAGAAAGTAGCGGGCAGGGGTGCCTGGGGGGGGGGGGGCTCAGTCGGCTGAGTGTCTGACCCTTGGTTTCGGCTCAGCTCACGATCTCACGGATCATGAGTTGAAGCCCCGCATCAGGCTGGCAGCGTGTAGCCTGCGTGGGATCCTCTCTCCATTCTCTCTCTGTCCCTCCCCTGCTTGCTCTCTTTCTCTCTGAACGTTTGGTAGAATTCCCCTAGAAAGCCATCCAGCCCTGGACTCTTGTTTTTTGGGAGATTTCTGATTACGAATTCAATTTCTTTACTGGTGACAGGTCTGCTCAAAGTTTCTATTTCTTCCCATTTCAGTTTTGATAGTTTGTATGTTTCTAAGAATTTGTCCACTTCTTCCAGACTACCCGACTTATTGGCATATAATTGCTCGTAATATTCTCTTATTATTGTTTGTATTTCCGCTGTGTTGGTTGCGATCTCTCCTCTTTCATTCTTGATTTTATTTACTAGGGTCCTTTCCTTCTTCTTTTTTACCAAACTGGCTAATAAGGGTTTATCAATTTTGTCAATTCTTTCAAAGAACCAGCTCCTGCTTTCACTGATCTCTTCTACTGTTTTTGTTTATAATTTCAATAGCATTGATTTCTGGTCTAATCTTTATTATTTCCCGTCTGCTGATGGTTTGGAGTTTTATTTGCTATTCTTTTTCCAGCTCTTTAAGGTGTAAGGTTAACGTTCTCTCTCTCTCTCTCTAAATAAATAAATAAACTTTAAAAAACAGCAGATAAGGGGCACCTGAGTGGCTCAGTCGGTTAAGCATCTGACTTCGGCTCAGGTCATGATCTCACGGTTTGTGCGTTCGAGCCCCGTGTGGGGCTCTGTGCTGGCAGCTCGGAGCCTGGAGCCTGCTTCAGATTCTGTGTCTCCCTGTCTCTCTGTTCCTCCCCAGCTCACACTCTGTCTGTCTGTCTCTCAAACATAAATAAAGAATAAAAACAACAACAGCACATAAAGCGGACACAGATGAAGCCCGGGCAAACCACCGGGGGGAGGAAAGCGCACTTTGGTGTTCACATGGTGACCACAGCGGAGACTTGCCTGACTTTGGGCACCGCCATCCGATGCTGCACCATAAGCGTGTGGCCGATGGACGCCATCAGAGCGAAGGCCTCCTCGCTGGCTGAGTCCCGCCAGACCAGGTTTAACAGGGTGTTGGTCTGCTGTTTCGTGTCCAACTTCTTCAGACACTCCTCTGTTATGTAAGGTACGGACAGCCTCCCATCCTCCTAAAACACACCAGATAAACTGCTCTAAGTGAACGACGTGTTATTAGAAATGACCCTCTACGCTCCCAACACACATAACATCTTACTTTTCTTCAAGTAAAAATACGAAAGAGCCATTACCTAAAAGTTACCCACATCACAACGAACGTATCAATCTCTCTCCGAATCAAATTCTCCAGAGATCCATAGTCACTGTCTATCTTAGGCACTAATTTTGCCCAGCATAACAAACAGAACCTCCACTTTAAATCATTTAGATCACAGGTTAAGCAAAAATAGGGTATCAAAGAATTTATTTTTTTCTATCTTAATTTCTTTAAAGATCTGATTCACCGATTAAAACCTGAACTAAGATGTTACGCATTTACCTATTTGGGGTATTAATCAAAGATATATCCTTGTTTCATAGATGTATGCATATATCCAAGTATATATTAATATGAACATATATACACAACACTGGATATTGTTGACTGCCCTGCTTGGAAACTTAGACTGGTATAATCTATGTAATTTATAATAATCTACCAAATAAAACATTGCTTTAGATAAAAGTAATAAATTCTACCTGCCAACCTCAAATCTGTAAATAACATGCACCTAATGAAAGGAGTTAGAACACTGGTACTATTTAGTAGTGCACACATTTGAAGTAAATTACACACAAAGAACTGAACCAATTACACAGAAACCCAAGAGTCTATAAACAGTGAAGTCTGGGGGCGCCTGGGTGGCTCAGTCAGTTAAGCGTCCGACTTCGGCTCAGGTCATCATCTCACGGTTCATGGGTTTGAGCCCCGCACTGGGCTCTGTGCCGACAGCTCGGAGCCTGGAGCCTGGAGCCTGCTTCGGATTCTGCGTCTCCCTCTCTTTCTGTTCCTCCCCTGCTCTCACTCTGTCTCTCTCTCTCTCTCAAAAATAAATAAAGATTAAAAAAAAAATTTAAAAAAAAAAACAGTGAAGCCTAACTCTGGAAAAATCCTATTTGATCAAATTAGAATCTAAATAATTATCATAGGAAAGAAAAGGCAATGTATAAGCAGCCATCAGAAGATGTGACCCAAAAATAAAGATTTTAAGTCAGTCTGTAAGTACCTGGCCTACACCCGGGTCACTGGTTGTGAACCCAAATGTGGACAGGAAAGAAGTGATAATAACCAAGGCCAGGGAAAAATGAAGAGAAAAAGAGTGAAAAAGAAATGGAAGTACAAAGTTATATATCTAATAAAACAGACCTTGAAACCCTTGTGTATTACACAAGAGAAATAAAGTGGAGTAAAATTCCCCCCCCCCCGAATGTAGGTAACAAAATCAAGCTGCACTTTTTACATATTATAAAACTGTAACCACGAGCAAGTGAGCTCAGTGTTTTCTGCTTCCTGTGTCTTCATATCCCACTGTCACGTCTGTGTCCCCAGTGAGGAGGGGTTTCCTAACATCCCTCCAGAAGACAGACGTAGCCCCATCCTTCACATAGGTACCAATTATATTGTGTATAAACAGCATTTTAATTTCACAGATCCTCTGGAAGGTAATTAAGCATTAAAAAAAATGTCTTCTATGGGGCGCCTGGGTGGCTCAGTCGGTGAAGCGTCCGACTTCAGCTCAGGTCATGATCTCGCGGCTTGTGAGTTCCGAGCCCCCCGTCAGGCTCTGTGCTGACAGCTCGGGAGCCTGCAGCCTGCTTCGGATTCTGTGTCTCCCCCTCTATCTGCCCCGTCCTGCTCATGCTCTGTGTCTCTCTGTCTCTCGATAGTAAATAAATGCTAAAAAAAAAAAATTTTTTTTTAATAAAATAAAATTAAAATAAAAACAAAAGTTTTATCTACGTTCCAGCTACAGAATCCCACTTTTTCTTTTTTGTACCGTAAGAAAAATTCACATTTTGGTGTGCAGTTCTGAGCTTGGACGGGTGCAGGAGTCCCAGCACCCACCGAAACATTCCGTTCGGCCCCTCTGTAATCAACCAGCCCTTCCCCCAGCCAATAAGCTTAGGGCAATGACTAACGTGTTCTCGTACTGTGAGCACTGTTTTCATCTCTGCTAACAGAGCTATGTGTGTCCAGAAGGCAGTACTAACAAGCCTTTCACTGACTTCCCCTGGAAAACCCAACCACTCCTCGGTATATTCGTCCTGGGATTCCATTTGGTATTAATCAACAGGAAATTCCCTAACAAAAAAATATAACGTTTCATTTAAACCTATTACAGCCATATCTCAAGTTATTTCAATTCTGTAAGAAGAGCAAAAGAGGCCAGCAGCAGATAGATCACTGAAGACATAAATTATGTGTATCATGCGAAGCTTTTTATTCCTTGGAAAGACACTGCAGATCATGCTGAGTAAGAAACAGGAGAAAAGGACTTACACTGCATGTGATGACGCACTCGCAATTCACTTTCAAATAAATCGTTACGCTTGCCATCCACAAAACTGGCAAAAATTAACAGGAGACGTGACTTGGCGTTCACAAGACAGGGTAAGGGAGAACTTAACCTTTTTCTTCCCCTTGGGGTTGGGCGAAGGGTGGGGGGCAGCAGCTGCTGATGGGCCGGGCTTCTGCACAGACCATGAAAATGCTCTATCAGAGTGGTGGTGGCTGCACTTAGGTTAATATACTGAGAAATCACTGAACTGCACATCATTTTTTTAAAAGGGTAAATTTTATGGTAAAGTGTATCTCCATAAAGCTGCTATAAAAAAATTCTTAAGGGGCGCCTGGGTGGCGCAGTCGCTTAAGCGTCCGACTTCAGCCAGGTCACGATCTCGCGGTCCGTGAGTTCGAGCCCCGCATCAGGCTCTGGGCTGATGGCTCGGAGCCTGGAGCCTGTTTCCGATTCTGTGTCTCCCTCTCTCTCTGCCCCTCCCCAGTTCATGCTCTGTCTCTCTCTGTCCCAAAAATAAACAAACATTGAAAAAAAAAAATTTTTTTTTCAAAAATAAATAAACAAACGTTGGAAAAAATAAATAAATAAATAAATAAATAAATAAATTCTTAAAAATAAAACAGTGCTTGGTGCACAGTAAATGCCCTTCCTGAAAACTAGGAACTTAACCTTTCAATCCAACAATTTCAGCTCTAGGAAATATCTCCTAAGTAACAAGTTAATGCACAGTATGGCCTACTTTGCATGAAAACCCCACGTGGACTTGTACGCAGGAGAAGGTGTGGAAGAACTATCCTCACTCCCTAATGGCCGGGACGGTGACCTCGGGAAGGACAGGGCGGCAGTGGAGGGGAAGGGACTTTTTTCTGTAGCGGGAAGGTTTTACAAGAATGCTTCAGTGCAGGAGTCACACAGCTAAGAAGAAGGACGGACACAAAGCTACGAGTGACCTGAAAATCAGGGGGAGTGGTCTCCAGTGCAGCCCCTGGGAGCTTACCGGAGCGCTCGGCTGCTTGTCCGCCTCTTCACTCTCGTCCTCCGAGTCGCTGGCCGGGTCCTGACAGCTCGTGCTGGCCGGCGACGCCGGCAGCCGAGACAGCGAGCTCTGGAGCACCCGCAGGTACACCAGCAGTCCTTCCTCAGAGAGGGTCCCTTTGGAAAACAGTCGACGGTAACGTTTTGGTAAAAGCAAGCAAAAAGAAACTAGAAAACTCAGGTATCATTCTTCTTACACTCAGAGAGACATTTCTGACCAGAATGTATTAAAATTCTAGTAATTCAGGTATAGATGTATGTATTAAGATACATCAGAAAAAGATGCTATAATTCCAGAAGAGGCACATATTAGGAAGTTTGGCATGAATGGGATAACATCCCTGCGCTCACAGTTCTCCCTCAACTTTTTTTTCATGTTTTTATTTCTTTTTGAGACACAGAGAGACAGAGTGCGAGCAGGGGAGGGGCAGAGAGAGAGGGAGACATAGAATCCGAAGCAGGCTCCAGGCTCCAAGCTGTCCAATGCTGGGCTCAAACCCACGAACTGCGAGATCATGACCTGAGCTGAAGTCGGACACTGAACCGACTGAGCCACCCAGGCGCCCCAGTTCTCCCTCAACTTTAAAATTCTTTTTAGTCTGTGTGGCCTCGTAACAGGTATCTGAATCAGACACTTTTTTTAAAGACTGTGTTTTTTTAAGTTTATTTATTTTTAATTGTTTCTTACTGTTTATTTTTGAGAGAGACAGAGACAGAATGCAAGTGGGTTAGGGGCAGAGAGAGAGGGAGACACAGGCTCCAGGCTCCGAGCTGTCGGCACAGAGCCCGACGCAAGGCTCGAACTCACGAGCTGTGAAATCATGACCTGAGCCGAAGTCGGACACTCAACCGACTGAGCCACCCAGGCGCCCCTAAGCTTATTTATTTTGAGAGGCAGAGAGGGAGAAAGCGAATCCCAAGCAGGCTGCGCATTGTCAGTGCAGAGCCTGACTTGGGGCTCGAGCCCATGAACTGTAAGATCGTGACCTGGATGCTCGACCAACTGAGCCCCCCAGGAGCCCTTTAAAGATTTTAAAAGAGGGGCGCCTGGGTGGCGCAGTCGGTTAAGCGTCTGGCTTCAGCCAGGTCACGATCTCGCGGTCCGGGAGTTCGAGCCCCGTGTCGGGCTCTGGGCTGATGGCTCAGAGCCTGGAGCCTGTTTCCGATTCTGTGTCTCCCTCTCTCTCTGCCCCTCCCCCGTTCATGCTCTGTCTCTCTCTGTCCCAAAAATAAATAAAAAACGTTGAAAAAAATTAAAAAAAAAAAAAAAGATTTTAAAATAATGTCTACAGTCAACATGGGGCTTGAACTCACAACCCCCAGATCGAGAGTCACATGCTCCACTGACGATGCCAGCCAGGCGCCCCTGAATCAGTCTTTCTCCTGTGCCTGGAAATTTTCCCCAGGGACACTGTCCAAGCTACAGACCTTCAGCAAATACGCTCTTCCAGGAAATTCCGCCCCAGAGGCCATCTTGACAACACACACCCGCCCCTGGATTCCCTTCGTGTGACTGGTCTGCTAGCACTACATACACGTGAGGTCAGGTAAATCCTACGCTGTATCTCATACCCAGGTAAGTCTCGCCGACAGTGAGGACAAAGAAGAAGAGCCACGGCGCCCCTCCCCCCGTCTCGGGACACCTGCTCTCCGGCGACAACAGTGCACTCAGAAAGGGCTCGTACGGGAAAACAGTCTGCGCGTCTGCTAAGGCCGGAACGATGAAGTGAAAAATCTGATCTGTAAAAGGTGCCACCAAAAACGCCTCGGTGAAGGCTGTAAAAACTTGTTGCCTGAAAAAGGAAAATGGAAGCTTTCACCAAAACATGTTATTCATAAAATCACTGATGAAAATTAACTTTCCAAATATTCTCTTCTAAATTAAATGAAGCTGAACATCCAAAACCAACCAGGTCGCCATGAAATTTACTTAACCGATTTTGTGCCTTCCCTACTGAGAAAACTCTGCTGCGTCTTTCGATCTTTCAATAGCTACTCAGAGCAGGAAAACAACCAGGTCATCAGAATTATAAGTTTATGTTAGGGCACAGGCCAAACAGATAGTAATTTTTTTTTAAACTGAGTCACGTTAATAAAGTAAAAATTTGACTTTCAAATCTTTATGTAAAATAGCATACTATGTAAAAGTTATCATTAGATACAGAACTTGTGACCTTACAAAATCAATAAATTATTCCATTCTCACCTTGCACCTTCAGGACACGAGTTGTAAGTAAAGTGCAATGGTTTCAGAACATTCTCTAGCAAAATTTTTGCTATAGGAACTCGAGATATATCAGAATATTCAATACTTGATGGAAGCTTGCTGTTAATTAACAAATAGAGAGATCTATAATACCCTAAAAGAAAGGAAAAGCACATATTTAAAATTTGGTACCTTCATCATAAAGAGAGGGAAAAAAGCGTCAATTTTTAAATGCTTTTGATAAATATATGTCCAAATTTAAGTTAATTCTTCAACTTTTTTTTTTTAGAGACGGAGAGGGAGAGAGA
The DNA here is from genome assembly GCF_014898765.1 of Herpailurus yagouaroundi. Classification (NCBI taxonomy): domain Eukaryota; kingdom Metazoa; phylum Chordata; class Mammalia; order Carnivora; family Felidae; genus Herpailurus; species Herpailurus yagouaroundi. The sequence goes on along the minus strand of NW_024412700.1, from coordinate 4,868,711 downwards.
CAGCATTTGTGCAAGTGGGGGAGGGACAGAGAGAGAGAGGAAGACAGATAATTTTTTTTTTTTTAATATTTTACTTATTTTTCAGAGAGAGCATGAACGGGAGAGGGGCAGACAGAGAGAGACACACAGAATCTGAAACAGGCTCCAGGCTCTCAGCCGTCAGCACAGAGCCTGACGCGGGGCTTGAAATCATGAGCTGTGAGATCATGACCTGAGCTGAAGTCGGACACTTAACCAACTGAGCCACCCAGTGCCCCGGAAGAGATAGAATCTTAAGCAGGGTCCCTGCCCAGCTCGAAGCCTGACCCAAAGCCTGATGCAGGCCTTGATCTCAAAACCATGGGATCATGACCCGAGCCAAAATCAAGAGTCAGACACTTAACCCACTGAGCCACCCAGACGCCCCTCAACTTTTTAATAGCTCAGCTATTGGCTCCTTTTTTTCTTTTTTTTAAGTTTTAACGTTTTTTTAAGTAATCACTACACCCAACATGGGGCTCGAACTCACCCCCAAGATCAAGAGTCACATGCATCACTGACTGAGCCACCTAGGTGCCTCTTGAACTTTTTATTCAGGAAAAAATTAATTACATAAGCAGCTTGAAATGGCATATAAACTCCATGTGCCCATCACCCTCCATCAACAATTATCAATTATAGCCCATAACCCACTCCTCCATTCACTGGGAAGCGAATCTAAGATATAATTATTTTAGTATATCATCAAAGGACTTCATTTTTCTTAAAAATACCATTATGACAGGAGAACCTGGGTGGCTCAGTGAGTTAAGTATCCAACTCGATTTCGGTTCAGGTCATGATCTCACAGTTGTGAGATCAAGCTTTTATCAGGCCCTGTGCTGGGCGTGCAGTCTGCTTGGGATTTTCTGTATCTCCCTCTCTCTCTCTCTCAAAATAAACAAACATTTAAAAAATATCATTACGACAGCTAAAACAAATTAATAGTCATTCCTTGCTATCACAAGTATCTAGTGGGTGTTCAAATCTCCAACTTTCTCATGCTAAAATCTTATTTAACTCGTTTGTTTGAATCAGGATCCAATTAAGGCCCATATATTATGGTGGTTTTTATCTGCCTCTTACGCATCTTCCAAGTATGCAGCTGGTTTTGTGACTTCTGAACCACATGTACTCACAGACTTGAGTACGTTGGTGTTATTTCAATCCATTGCAGTCATTACCTCAATGACTCTCAAATCGTCCTATCTTTGGACAACGGAGTGACCTATGGGAGGGGGGCCCTGAGCTCCAACGTTCGCCAGGAGCACCTCCAGATTCATCTTTCCCCCAGGGACTCTTAAGTTCCTTTTAGAGGAAATGACACCTTTGGAGACCGTAATATGGGCACCAGAGCATTTACGCAGAAGTAACAACTTTCATGACCTTTCTAAACTTCTGATGGGATTTCTGGGTGCAGTAAACATCAACTCTGGTATCACCAATGATCCAAATCATTCAGTCTTTATATGTATTTGTCACTTTTTTATAAAGCAATAGGGACAATCTTCAGGTGTAGATCGTGAACATCTCAATATTGTCCAGACACATTTGGTGGTGCACATTAAAAACACAATCTGGGGTGCCTGGGTGGCTCAGACAGTTAAGCGTATGACTCAGGTCACGATTTCACTGTTGTGAGATCGAGCCCTGCAAAAGTTAGGTTTTTGCATCCAACTTCGCACTGGGTATACAGTCTAAGATTCTCTCTCTCCTTCTCCCTCTCTTTTCCTCCCCCCTCACTTCCTGTGCTCTCCCTCTCAAAAAATAAAATAAATAAAATAAAATAAAATGAAGTAAAGTAAAATAAAATAAAATAAAATCCATTTGCTTGGTTTACTTTATGAAAACAGTCCTACATAGATCTGTACTTGAGTTATGACCTTATGACCATAAACACTGACTACTCCGTACTCTAGACTTTTTTTTTTTTTTTGAAGATTTTAAGTAATCTCTACATTCAACATGAGGCTCGAACTCACAACCGCGACATCAAGAGTCACCTGCTCTACCAGCTGAGCCAGCGGGGCCGCCCTCTTTAGAACTACTTTGTAACTATACCCATTTCAAACCTCATATGTTTTGATCACTAGTGAAACAGGGAAGCTTGAAGCTCCTCTGCTATGAAACTAAAAGATCTAAGTGCGTGAAAGAGATTAAGGGGATTAAGAGATACAATTTTCCAGTCATAAAATAATTCAGTCACAGAGATTTAAAAAAGTACAGCATAGGGAATCTATCAAGAATTTTAAAAAACACCACGTCAAGAAAATTTTTTAAATATTAGAGCATTAATGTATCAACATCAATCTAAGTAAGTATTGAAGAGATTAACTGACAACGTGACTAGAGAACTAAGTTCAGTGCGTTTGTTAAAAAGCTTCACGTTAAGTCACAGCTCGTAACGTATAATAGAAACTATAATTAATAAGTAATGCCAAAACTTTATAGACTAATACTGTGAGGGAGAATCAGGTGAATGGAAGTAAGAGGTACGAGCTTCCAGTTAAATAAAGAAGTCACAGAGGTGAAAAGCGGAGCATAGGGAACAGAAATGTCGCGTGGTGACGGCTGGTGATCGCCCTTATCGTGGCGAGCACTGGTGCTTGTTCAGAACTGTTGCACCTGAAACTAACATAACTGTAGGTTAGCTGTAGTTCAGCAATGAAAGAAAAAAAAGTCAGGAAGTAATTTATCAAAACAACCACGTGCCTTTACAACAGAAGATGCTAGAAGCTACAAGTGGCGGTTTCGGTGTGAGACTTGGCACCATTTTCTAGTTCTCGACACAAAACAACGCAGTCTTAGTTATCTTCTTTATACTTTTGGAAAACAAGAAAACTAAAGATTCTCACTGACTGCTCAGCCTTAAATCAACACGCATAATAATGCATCGACTGGTACAAAGGACCATTTCTAATTACCATTAAGTTGTGTTTTCAAAGATCAAATTGCACAAATTTAAATTACTTTTAGTTGACTCCCTAATTTTTCAACAAATGAAGTAGGGTTTCTTTCTTTCTTTTTAACGTTTATTTATTTTTGGGACAGAGAGAGACAGAGCATGAACGGGGGAGGGGCAGAGAGAGAGGGAGACACAGAATCGGAAACAGGCTCCAGGCTCTGAGCCATAAGCCCTGACGCGGGGCTCGAACTCACGGACCACGAGATCGTGACCTGGCTGAAGTCGGACGCTTAACCGACTGCGCCACCCAGGCGCCCCACTTTCTTTCTTTTTAAACCAAACAGTAAGGTTGGGGGGTGTAAGAACTTAATGTTTACAGTTTTTGTACTGAGGATTCAACTAGCTAGATTTAGCCTAGATTAACCCATCACCTCCAAAAAACAAAAGGAAACTTATTTATGTTTTCATCAGTGACTACTGCATTCCAGAATCACCTATAGCTCCTCCTACCACTAAAACCTCTGAAGTCCACACCCTGAAGGGTTTGACCTGTGAGAACACTGGGAACCAGATTTTTAAATGTGTGTTTCACACCCCGCTTCATTTGTCATAAAAGCTTTAGAAACCATGGGTGTTTCATAGTCTTTCTCCGAAACAGAGTCACTGATGTGTCTGCACAAGAATTTCAGACCCAGGTCATTATGTGTCACGTGACAGGCACGTTCAGAAGGGTGTCGGGGCATAAAAGCTCTCACACCCGGTCAGTAAGAAAATCCAAACCAACGAAGTATCTTTAACTCTCCTCCACTGAACCGACATGAAGACAAAGTGTGCTTTTTCCTGAGACAGGCTTCCCGCTGCCAGAGCTCACGGACTCGCGGCACCGACGCTCCTACCAGCTCAGGACGCGGGAGGACCGGCTGTGGGAGGACCCGGAGAGGTTTCCGACGGCCTGCGTCCGTTTGCTTCATTTTCAAGCAGCAGGCAAGTGTAAAGCCTGCTTTACATATCCAGTGGGCACATCCAGGTGTTCGGGGCGGGTGGAGCCCAGGACAAATCGGGCACACACCCCTCAGCGGTGCACACCCCCGGTAGGGCACGGCGCCCGGTCCGTCCCATGTGGGGGTCCAGAGCCCGTGCGCAAGCCGCACAGAGTACCCCACTGCGCGCACTCGCACGGTAACGCCAACCCACAGCCCTGAGCCTGGCTGCTACTTACCATTTTGAATCATGTAGTGCAAAATCTGTTCAATTATGGACACCACGTAGCTGGCGTCTCGTAAAACAGGCAAGTAAGTATTCTCAGACGAAAACACCTCGAGCATTCTCATTGGAAGTGCAACATTCAAACTGTCGTCATTACAGTTCTGCAATAACCTGTAAAAAAGAAAAAAGTCTTCACGCGTGTACTGGATGGCGAACGTCACCCTGAGCCCCCTTCAATTATTCTCGCTCACTACAGCAAGGCCCGAACCACTCTGCTCTGCTAGCGCGTGTCTCGGAACAGAAGCAGGACTCAAAGGTAGACAGGAAAATAATCACACGTTCTGTCACTCACATTTTTTTGCAGTGCTTATTATGGGCCAATCAGCATGGCGGCATTGGGTTCACGGAGAGGAAAAATGCACAATCACAAAGGGAGAAACAGACGAAAAAAATCAACGATCGCAAGCATCGTGTAGGATTCTTACAATGCCTGGATCTCTCCCAGTGCCTATCATCTTCAAAGACGCCTTCAACACATGGCACACCTGTAGCAAGGAGCTGACTAGATGGGATTTACCTGCAGCAGAGGCTCATCAATCTCTTTATTTGAAATAAGCATGTAAGTCTCTCAGATCCATCCAACTGCTGGACAAACAGAGAGCTGTGTTTAATTAAGTTCTGATACATCCATATCTGAAACAGCAAAACATACGTATAGGTCACTCTCAATCCATAAAAGCTCACTGTTTACTGCATTGCATAACACTCCAAATTTCCTGAATTGTAAGGAGATACTTAATCAAACATGATAAAAAGTAAATCTTCTAGGGGCGCCTGGGCAGCTCAGTCGGTTGAGCACCCGACTTCGGCTCAGGTCGCGACCTCAAGGTTCGTGAGTGCGAGTCACACGTCGGGCTCTGTGCTGACGGCTCAGAGCCTGGAGCCTGCTTCGGATTCTGTGTCTCCCTCTCTCTCTCTCAAAAAATGAATCAACAAACATTAACAAAAAGACTCATCTGAATCTGAACTAACAACAGTTCATTTGCAACAATCAGCAATCCACAGTGAAAAATAAATGAGAACTATAGTATTAATCATAACGTACATAAGGATATCAGTTTCTTCTTTTTACTTTTTGCCTCTGTCTCTCCAGCATCCTTTCCTTTTGGATATTCCCCTTCCCTAAGTCCATGAAATTTGGGTAGGAAAGGCAATCACAGGGCCCCACTATTCCATGTAGGATGCCAGGCGATGGAGAAGGGAGAGATCCTTTCACAATGTCGATATTCGTCCAATCATCATGGTGTACCCTTTAACTATCCTACAGCTTTACTTGTCAACTATACCTCAGTAGATTTGGGGGGAAAAAAAGTCAGGGATGTGGCCAGAACTGCCCAGTCTCCTGGACACAACGACTGGTCAGTGAACTCCGCGGATGCTGAGTTGGATTTCTGTCTGACTTGCACCCTGGAGGCCTACCTACTATGGGCGTGGCTACCAGAAATGATTTCGAAAACTCAGGACTTAACAAGGAATCTCTTCTACTTTCTCTGCCACATTTTCATAAAACTGTTTTTTGTTCACTTCATGAGACCCATTAGAACGAGTTAAAATTAAGACGGCTTCTTAAATGTGGCTACTTATCAATGTGCCACATAACCTTCCCTCTGCCTGTTATCTTTAAGGCGTTTCTCCTCTGACAGGAACACTTATTTCATATAAAATTGTTATCAGACAAAATATTCACGCAAAAGCTTTTTTTTTTTATTTTTTTTTTTAACGTTTATTTTTGGGACAGAGAGAGACAGAGCATGAACGGGGGAGGGGCAGAGAGAGAGGGAGACACAGAATCGGAAACAGGCTCCAGGCTCTGAGCCATCAGCCCAGAGCCCGACGCGGGGCTCGAACTCACGGACCGCGAGATCGTGACCTGAGCTGAAGTCGGACGCTCAACCGACTGAGCCACCCAGGCGCCCAAAAGCATTTTTTTTTTTTTTTAATGTTCAGTTTTGAGAGAGAGAGAGAGAGAGAGAACATGCAAGTGGGGGAGGGACAGAAAGAGAGGGGGACAGAGGATCCGAAGCGGGCTCCGTGCTCAGAGCAGATAGCCCGACATGCGGCTCGGACTCACAAACCGCGAGATCACGACCTGAGCTGAAGTCGGACGCTTCACCGACTGAGCCACCCAGGCAGGCGCCCCGCAAAAGCGTTTTATAAAACAAGAGCGTGTTCTAAGTTTCGGGAAAATCATTTCTGTGACCCATTCCAAGTATGAACTTGCCTACACACAAGCTTTCTTCACGAGGTGTCTGGAGCTAACCTGTCCGTCTTTTCTCAGGAACTAATAGGATACAAGACTTTCTGCCAATCTGACATGCAGTTCATTCTCAATTATGTGCCATCTAGTAACAAATAAAATAGCATGTACTGTAACTAAACATTAGAAAAATCTAAAGGGCAATTATAGAAACTTCAAGACTAAGGTGCAAATATATTAATCAAGTAATTATGATTCAAGTTGCCTATGAAATAAGAAAGCCCAAAGCAGTAGTGACACTTAAACACTCTGGACTGCGTTCGGATACCGTATTTTACAACCCTGACAAATGTACCAACGGCATCCGAAAGGCTGTACTATCACTACTTTAAACACTTACTTTGCCTAACTTATTGTTATTATTTCCTAAACGCAGATGCGTCAAGTTTTAAAAACACCTTATTCACCCTTTCTTGGGAAGTCAACTGAGGATATGAAGGGAGTAAACAAAGAAAGCAAAAAGATAATGGAATCAGGAAGGAGGATCCAAAACTGAAGCAAAGCGAGTGACTTTCCCAAGATAATTTGAGGCAAAGGATCCAAACTGGTGCAAAGGTTTCGGAAATCCAAGAATAGCTCCTGGGAAAACAAAGCATCAGACTACCTGACTGACATCTTCAGTCACGGAAATTTACACTGAGAAGCATCATAGTCCTGTCAAAAGTGGAAGACGACTTTATCAAGAGACCCCAAGAAAATTAAACAAAAGTGAGGCAATTATTAACTCCAGAATAATTAAAGAAAATTAAAACCAAACACCAGATCCACAATAAAGTGTCCCTTTGTCCTCTGTATTTACATTTCCTCTGGGGATTTTCTAGTATATATGGTTGGGGCGTGGAAGACTGACTTTTCATTGTGTACCAAGTTTAATATAATCTGAAATTTTTATTACAAGTAAACAAGAATTTCCGAGAATAAATACGTATCTAACCAAACGAGTTACACAGAAATCTCTTAATATGTCCTGAGAGACGACATAGTAACAAGTTACATTTTTTAAAAGTTTATTCATCTATGCATCCATAGGTATTTTTCAACACTGTTCCTCATCACTGATTACATCAGAAGCCTATAAAATTTTAAAGTACTACAATTATATTCTGAATTTGTTTTTTAGAAATTAACTTTAATTGTTTTTTTTAATTTTTTTTATTTTATTTTTTTTTTTAAACTTACATCCAAATTAGTTAGCATATAGTGCAACAATGCTTTCAGGAGTAGATTCCTTAATGCCCCTTCCCCATTTAGCCCATCCCCCCTCCCACAACCCCTCCAGTAGCCCTCTGAATGTTTTAAGAGCAAGGCCCTGTAGGTCACAGATTCATATTAAAGTATTTACAGGGGCACCTGGGTGGCTCAGTCCATTAAGTGTCTGGGACTCCTGATTTAGGTTCAGGTCATGATCTCACCATCTGTGAAGTCAAGCCTGGCGTCTGGCTCCACACTGACAGCACGGAGCCCGCTTAGGATTCTCTCTCCCTCTCTCTCTACCCCCCCCCCTCCCCCCAGTAAATACACTTTAAAATATTTACAGATAACATGCTATGATATTTAGGTGCGCATCACAAGAGTGACTGAAGGCACAGGTACGTGGGGCTCTGGGTGAGAGAGGTGTTGCTGACTACCAACGCTGAGTAATGGGTACGTGGAGGATGGCTCACCAGATTATTCTACTTTTTCTTATATTTGACATTTTCCATAATAAAAAAATGAAAAAAACTACTGAAAATTTCTATCGCTCTCTAAGAGGTGAAACGCAACACCACAAAGATGACCTACCGTGGCGGGCTGAGGGAAGTTCAGAAAGACGTATGCCTTTGCAGGGTTATCTGGCCCCATTAAAAAAAAAAACACCGGAAAATCCATAAATAGGGGTAAGTGAGAACACAGTTAACACTCACCAAACGTTTTGAGTCTTCGTTCTGTTTGTAGAAAAACAGAAGCCGCCTCACCAAAAGGGTAAGGTTGGGACCACTGGCAATGGAGAAAGTGCCACCGGACTGCGAGGCGCTGGCGTAGCGGTCAAAGGCGCTTCTCTGGATGGAGTGCTGGAGACGAGAGAAACCACACACGGGCGTGACGGGCGTGACGGGCGTGACGGGCGGGCGGCGCGGTCCACATGCGCCCTGGGGTCTGCACGGCGGGGGCGCAGTGAGGGGGCCATGATGGGGCAGCTCTTGGGAAAAGGGGAAATGAAACCCAGGAAACCTGGATTGGAATAAAAACCCTCCACTCCCCTAAAATGGTCTTCCGCCGCCTCCTTCCGCTTTGATCTTGAGCCGCAGCCCGTGTTTCTATTTTTATTATTTAAAAATCACCTCAAAACTCCCCTATCTGTAAATCTTTACGTAAATATAAACGAATACGGTTAATTTCTGGGGGAAACGCTATTATCAACATTAACTGTCATGAAACAGGTGTACTAAAATCCCCACAAAACGATTCCACTTCTAAGACTCCGAGGCCCTATCTGAAACAAACTCTGGCAGGCCTTTCCAACTCTTTCTCAGCTTGAAAGCAAACTTACTTGCTGTTTCCGGTCTCGATAGCCTCGGATAAATGACTGTATGATTATTGCATTTTTCAACCTTCGCCTTTCCTCCTGCATGATGAAGGGAGGAAGGAACAATTGGTCAGAGTGAATTGACATTTAGCTAGTAAAGACTTAAAAAAAAAACAACTACAGAATTTACATACCACAAAATTCAATCTTTCAAGCGTACCGCTTACCAGTCTTTAATATCTTCAAGGTTCAACTACCACCACCATCTAATTTGAGAATACTTTCATCAGCCACTCCACACCCCGTTCCCATTAGCACTCGTCTCTCGTTCCCTCTCCCGGGTCCCCCCACATCCGTGGCAACCACTGACCGAATTTCCGTCTGCACGGGATTGCCTATTCCGGACATTTCTTATCGTGGAGGCAGATAACGCGCGGCCTTTTGTGTCAGGCCTTGTTCACCTGGCACGACGTTTTCAAGGCGGAGCCGTGTCGTGTCACGTGTCGGTACTCCACTACTTTTTACGGCCAGTACGTAGGGTATTTCCTTGTGCGGCCGTCCCACGGTTTACCATTTACCGCCCGATAGACACTCGGGCGGTTCCCACTCTGGGCTGCTGCGAACATCGCTGCCGCACACACTCATGTCCAAGTTTCGCGTGGACACGGTTACGTTTCTCTTGGGTGCACGCCCACGAGCAGGACTGGCACGTGAGGAGCTACCGGACTGTTTGCCAAAATGGCGACACCACCTTCCACTCCTCCCAGCACAGTGAGACTTCCAACAACTGCGGTTTTCAATACAGGAAGGAAAACGGACGACACGAACATCAATTTTAAAAGTCACTTTCTCATTTCAAAGCGGAAACTCTAGTTTTGACTGACCTAAGACTGTCTTGAAAATTTCCAGTGACCTAGCAAAACAAATTTTTTTTTCACATCATCATCGCAAGCCACGTAGCCACCACCGCTTGAAAGTCTACGACGCGCCAACCCCGAGACGCCTGACAACCTTAGATGAACGTCACTCCCGGTTTCATGATGCAGAAGCTGAAATTTCCATAAAGACACCGGTGCCGAAAGACCTAAGGGAGTCAGGATTCACACTCAGGCGTGACACTAAAAGTTGTGCCCATCTTACCACGTGACACCGTCTCATGCTATGCCACCTGGCAGGTGAGTGCCACCTGCCAGGCCTGAAAGGCACACACACACTCACCCAGAAGACCAATCAGGTCGCGCAAGCGTGCTTTCTGAGCTTCAAGTGGTTACAGCGAAGGAAGCCCTGAGCTTAAACCTAGTTTGGGACTCTATTCACTACTACGATGATTCTAAGAGCACCTAATTAAAGACCCATATACTGTCCCAGGAGTTTTCTAACTATTTTTATGCATTCGGTTGTTCACCGAGGAGGAAGTCTCGGTGACATCCCAGCGTCCTGGCTGGGACGGGACCTAACGGCTGCATCACAGCTGGACTGGAAACAGACGGATCCTGACAAGGACTGAAGACCAGCTGTAGATCAGCTCGACTCTGTATTATTTAAAGGCGACCCATCCCTCTCCCTACTGCCAGCCAAAATCAAATGCAATGCTTTCCAGAAAGAAGAGATCATCATCGAGAGCCTGCAGATCTCTCTTCATTTTGGAATACAGAATGTCAGTATTCAACCAAAACAATCGGGCAAAAGACAAGAACTAAAAATCAAGAGGACAAACAACAAACCCACAGGTGATCCAAATACTGGAGCTTAAAAACTATCTTTAATAATCTACAGTTATATTCACGAAATTAAAAGACAATTAAAATTAAAATGTTCATAAAATTAAAAGAATCAAAGAAAATTCTACAACTAAAATAAAACTCTGATCCACAGGTTAATGGATATTATGTGACAATCAGACACTGGTAAAGAGATAATCTGTAAATTAGAAGTTAGGTCAGAAGAAATACCCAAACCAAAGCGGAAATATTCAAAAGGATAAATATACAGAAGAGTACGGGATAAGGCCAAGGTCAAATACATAAGTAATCTGAGTCCAAGAAGAGGAGAGGAAGAATGGAGCTAAAACACTATTGGAAGAGATGAGAGCTGAGAGTTTTCCAGAAAAGATAAAAGACATTAACCAATAAATGGTCATTTTCAACTGTGAGCAATTTTACCACATTTGGTAACTTCTGGAGACATTTTTGGTTATCTCAACCAGAGGGAGGGAGTGTTGTGGCATCTAGTGGGTAGAACAGAGGCCCTGGAGGCTGCTACACACCCCTCGATGTACAGGATAAAGCCCCACAACAAAGAATTAATGAGTCCAAGATGTCAACAGTGCTGAGGGTGAGAAACCCCGCCTGAAAGTCTCCATATTTGCTGCTTCCTGCACCAAGAAAGTTCTTCCTCCAGCTTTCCATAGGAGCTTCTTTTTCCTCCTTCAGGAATCCTGCTCAACTCTCTACCCAGCTCGGAGAGTCCTTCCCTGAATGCCCTACCCGAAAGCAGGCCTTCCCAGTTATTATCACCTCACTCTACCTCACTCACAGCACTTAGCACAGTCTCAATAGCTTGGTGAATCTCTGTGTTCTATAACCACACAAGAACATTATCCGCCCTTTTTAAGCTTTTTTTTTTTTTTTTTTTTTTTTTGAGAGAGAGAAGAAAGTGTGCAAGTGCATGATGAGCGGGGGGGAGGGACAGAGAGAGGGAGAGAATCCCAAGCGCCCAGAACATGGTCTTATTTACTATCTGTGTCCCCTGTAGGCAGAGCAGTCCCTGGAATGTAACAAGCTCTCAATTAGTATTTCTTAAAGGAACAAATGAATTATTAGAAAACAAAATAAAAATCTAGAAAATTAGGCCTAAAATACCACAATTGCCGATTAATCAATAAAATAAAGCCACTGTCACCAGAAAGATGAAATGTAAAATAAAGAATAAGACGGGCGCCTAGGTGGCTCAGCCAGTTAAGCATCTGACTCTTGGTGTCATGAGGTCATGACCTCGGGGGTCGTGGGACCGGGCCCCGTGTCGGGTTCTGTGCTGACAGCACGGAGGCTGCCTGGGATCATCCTCTCTCCCTCCCTCTGCCCCTCCTCCACATGTGCGCATGTGTGTGCACTCTCTCTCAAAATAAATAAACAGATATTTAAAAAGAGAAAGAATAAAACAACAAATGTCACAGCTCCTTTCATCTATTTTACTTGTTCACAAAGAGTTATGGTAACCGCCTTCAGAGTGAGTTTGCTTCTTCTGCTTGGCAAAAGATGAGCGTTATATACTAAGTCTTTCCAGATCTTCTGGAAACCATATCACAAGCAAGCAACTGAACTTTATAAAAGCCTGTTTTCCCCCTGTATTCTGGAAACTGCCCTTGTAGTCCATCTTTTCCACAGTGGTTCCAGAATAAATTACTTATTATAAAATCCAAAAAAATCCAGAAATGTTTCTAAAGTTTCATAGATGTAAAAATATGTATATATGCATATGCATACCATGCATATATATAACAGCAAAATCAACCCTTATTTAAATGCTATGGAAAAATGTTTATCTAAAGAGACTATTATAAAACTGTTTTTACCTCTCTCTTTCTTCTTTCTTCCTGAGTACGATGTAAAAGAGAAGCCTTTTCTTCCTAAACACAAAAAAAGAGAAAGAAGGTTGTAATTTCAAATTCTAAAATGCTCTCATACAAAAATTATAGAATGTTTTGACCCAAAAGGGATTCTAAGCATCATACAAACATTCTGACTTAATGAGAAATCTGAGCACACGAGGTTATATGGTTCCCTCCTGCCAGATGACAGATCTAATTAAAGTGAGTATTTTAACTAACAGTAGTTTTCCAGGAATAAACTCTGATTTCTTTACACACACAAGAGACTTCACGTGAAACCAGAAATATCTGAATAATGTCAATGCAGGGGCGCCTGGGTGGCTCAGTCGGTTAAACGTCCGACTTCGGCTCAGGTCACGATCTCGCGGTCCGCGGGTTCGAGCCCCGCATCGGGCTCTGGGCTGATGGCTCAGAGCCTGGAGCCTGCTTCCGATTCTGTGTCTCCCTCTCTCTCTCTGCCCCTCCCCCGTTCATGCTCTGTCTCTCTCTGTCTCAAAAATAAATAAACGTTAAAAAAAATTAAAAAAAAAAAATAATAATGTCAATGCATTATATCAATGTCAATATCCTGGTTGTGATTATCACACTAGTTTTGCAAAATACAACTCCCAGGGGAAATCAGGCAATGCAAACAAGAGAGCTTTCTGTATTATTCCTAACAGCTGAACATGAATGTACAATTATCTCAATAAAAATTTTGATAAAACAATTTCTGTACTGTTACTGAATGTTAAAAGAAATCTTTTTTCATCATAAGTAAAACTAAATTTTGAACAAAATTACTCGGTATGTAGAAGGAACCAAAGCAATCAATGGGAAAGTTAAACATTCCTAATAAAATACAAATACATAAAGACAACTCTCCTCTCCCCCGAAGTGTTCCAGTTTACAGTGAATGGGCATTTTATTTTTACAAATGTAATTCAAACTAAAACTAACAGCCCAAGACATTATATATGAATCATTACAAAAATAAATACATTTCTTAACAAAAACAAACACACCATCAAAATAGTGTCAGAAGGCAAGTAATTAAGCCAATTAAAAATTTTTTTTAATGTTTTTATTTATTTTTGAGACAGAGAGAGACAGAGCATGAGCAGGGGAGGGGCAGAGAGAGAGGGAGACACAGAATCCGAAACAGGCTCTGGGCTCCGAGCTGTCAGCACAGAGCCCGACGCGGGGCTCGAACTCACGGACCGCGAGATCGTGACCTGAGCTGAAGTCGGACGCTCAACCGACTGAGCCACTCAGGCGCCCCAGTAATTAAGCCAATTTAAAATTATACATTGAGAGGGGCACCTGGGTGGCCAAGTCGGTTGTGTCCGACTTCGGCTCATGTCATGATCTCCTGGTTCAGGAGTTTGAGCCCCCACCCCCCCGCCCCCCGTCAGCTCTCTGCTGTCAGTGCAGAGCCCGCTTTGGATCCTCTGTCCCCCTCTCTCTACCCTTCCCCTGCCTGTGTGTGCACGTGCTCTCTCTCTCTCCCTCCCAAAAATAAATAAACATTAAAAAAATTATACATTGATATGTGAATCAACAGTGTGCAGAATGAAAAATTTCTCACCGACAAAATTGAAACCAAAGAAATAAATCCAGGGCACCTGGCTGGCTCAGTCAGTAGGCCATGCGTGCGACTCTTGATCCTGGGGTCATGAATTCAAGCCCCACGTAGGGAGTAGAGCTTACTCAAAAAAAGGGGGGGGGGACAGTGGTGCCTGGGTGGCTCAGTCGGTTAAGTGTCCGACTTCGGCTCAGGTCATGACTTTATGGTTCGTGGGTTTGAGCCCCGGGTCGGGCTCTGTGCGGACAGCTCAGAGACTGGAGCCTGCTTCAGATTCTGTGTCTCCCTCTCTCTCTCTGCCCCTACACCACTCATGCTCTGTCTCTATCTGAGTCTCTCAAAAATAAATAAACATTAAAGAAAGAAAAGAAATCCTCCATTTTCCACTATAGAAAATTTCATTTCTTGGGGTGCCTCAGTGGCTCAGTCGGTTAAGCATCCACTCTCGATCTCAGCTCAGGTCATGATCTCAGTTTGTGGGTTCAAGCCCTGCATCAGGCTCTGTGCTGACAGTGCGGAGCCTGCTTGGGATTCTCTCTCTCCCTCTCTCTGCCCCTCCCCTGCTCATGCACACGCGTGCACATATACTCTCTCTCAAAATAAACTTTAAAAGAAAATTTCATTTCTTGAATTTCAAATAAAAAGCCTTTATCTACCACATGTTGAAAGTCAGAAAAATATTTTGTTTTAAATTTTAATTAAAAGGAGTAGGGAGAATGGAAACTCTATATAGTAAAAAGTGCAAAGTTATGATGCTCAGAATTATGGACAGCTTCTAGAGAATAATATAGACCAATTTCTAGCCATTATCCCTGTGTCCATAATTTCTTTTCCTTCTATCTCCATTTGTCCAGATTTAATATATGTTCATTATTTGGTTATAGCTAAAGAGCTGAGATTTCTTAAAATGGTATACCCTGGTACAACTATGAAAAAACATATTTCGTGTCTGAAATTAAACAAGCCAAAATGGTCCACGCTGGCGAAACAGGCACCAGATTTACTTGCCCACACAAACGAGCTCATCAGCCTCACTAACCCCAAAGCCCAGTACTGCGGGCTCCAGGACTTCATGGTTCCCTCCGCCTCGCTGCTCTCATTTACTTCCACATCCGGCGTGCGTATGTATCCAACAAATGCTTACGAGATGACTGATGAGCACTTCCTTTAAGTAGAACAAAGCAGTCTAAAAGACGCAGTGAGCACACCAGCTGAAAAGCACCTTTGGGTTCCAGCAACACGGTACCGAGGCATCGATAGCTTCGAAATCAAAACAGGTGCTAGCTATCAAAACACACAACTAGATTCTAACTCAATACTAGAATTTCTTACAAATTCTATTTAAGTCTGAAGCTTATGATGTGGGAGGCGCCACACAAGCACAAGAGACAGTGCTGGCCGTGTTGACGGTTGAGTATTCTTAACTTCTCATGGCCTGTAAGTCAAATTCCCTGGACACGGGACATCGTATAAACATGAAGGTCACTCCTCCTACCTGTGCTCAGGAGCCACACAGTCTCCTACTCAAAAGACAATTCATTTAAAAAGAATAAAGGGGGGCGCCTGGGTGGCACAGTCGGTTAAGCGTCCGACTTCAGCCAGGTCACGATCTCACGGTCCGTGGGTTCGAGCCCCGCGTCGGGCTCTGGGCTGATGGCTCGGAGCCTGGAGCCTGTTTCCGATTCTGTGTCTCCCTCTCTCTCTGCCCCTCCCCCGCTCATGCTCTGTCTCTCTCTGTCCCAAAAATAAATAAACGATGAAAAAAAAAAAAAAAAAGAATAAAGGAAGTATAGCAAGCAATCCAAAATACTGGATATACAGACACACACCAAAGCCTGATATGTAACTTCAACAATAAAATTGTACTTTGGAAACCGAAAAGGCCTTTCAGAGAATACTCATGCTCCTGAAATATCCTGCAGGGAAAAGAAAAGGGGCTACAGGGAGGGGTCAGCCAAACTCGCACATCAAGTCAGGCACACCACAAAGTCAACTCTAAGAACAGCACTGGCTGCCACCAGCACTGATTTGTCTACACCCAAGCACCGTGCCCTACACAGGAGGGACGAGGGGAGGACACGGGTGCAACACGCAGAGGCCAACGTGGACGGAGGGCTTCCCTCGTCGCGGTGTGAAAGTGGAAGGTCCAGGACCTGAACACGGGTGGGCTAGAACTTATTAACCCACTAAGCAGTAGACCATTTACTTCAAAAAAGAACATTATTATTTTACATTTTGAGAAATCAAAAAAATTCTTTGTCTTCATAAGACATAAGTAATTTGGAAGATATACCAGAAAGGAGGCTGATGGGGAGAAGGAGGCCACAGAAAAAAGTCTTAATCACCAAAATCTGACAGAGTTCAGAAGTTCAGAGTTCAGAGCACAGGATACAAAATGTCGAGAAAAGGTGAACTAAGTAATCAG
Source organism: Herpailurus yagouaroundi (assembly GCF_014898765.1). Classification (NCBI taxonomy): domain Eukaryota; kingdom Metazoa; phylum Chordata; class Mammalia; order Carnivora; family Felidae; genus Herpailurus; species Herpailurus yagouaroundi. The sequence continues at coordinate 4,852,160 of NW_024412700.1, read as the reverse complement.
AGCAGGACACAGAGGCTGCCGTAAAAAGCCAGCCCAGCACAAAGGAAAGGGCGACAGACCACACAATCGATGTCTATAAATTAAGTAGATCATCCCTATGCAGCCCCTGAACAGTAACCAAGTGCCGGATCAGGGCCAGAGCCGCTCGGCGTGGTCCCCATTCAAAAGACATTCAAACGAGGCACAGGAGGAATATCTATTCACTCAGCAGGTACTCAGCGAATCGTGTATCATGCTAGGCCCTAGATATTTTCAAAGTAAGTACGGCACCTGCTCCCCAGGAGCTCACAGTGCGGCGGGAGGACAAAGAAGCCTGCTTACTGAGGACGCGCTGTGTCCCAGACGCCGTTACTCAGCAGTAACCCTGAACAAGGCGGACAGTCCACCCCCGTGCACCGAGGTACAAACAGGGTCCAAGCGCGGGGAAAGAGGGGTGCTCTGCCTCGGCCACTGAGGGACCGCTAAGAAACGGCAAATCTGAGAGGCAACCTAGAAGGAGGTGTTGAGCAGGACGACGAGATGGGAAACCGCGCGGGCGGAGGGACAGCGCACGAGACAGCTGAGCCGGGATGAACCGCACTCGGCGGGGACCGTGGGAGAGTCCGCTCCGGGCCGAGGATGGGCCCGAGGGCTCCAGCTCTGGCTGCGGAGCCCACACCACGGCGGCAGGGATGGGAGGGAGGCGATGACACCCTCGCAATTCAGGGCCACGGAGACGGGGGTGCGCCTCGTGAGTTAGCAGGTAACAAAAGCAACAGTTCAGCTGAGACCCCTGTGACTCCTTCTGGATCACGTCACATCAGGCTGCCAGCCCTTTAAAGCCAACAAAAAACTGCAACCTATTCTCAATCGTTTCCTAAAAGATCACTGAAGGTCAAATATAAGAATCATCTCTTCTCGGGGCGCCTGGGCGGCTCAGTCAGTTAAGCGTCCGACTTCGGCTCAGGTCATGATCCCACGGTTTGTGAGTTCGAGCCCCACGTCGGGCGGTGTGCTGACAGCTTGGAGCCTGAACCTGCTTCAGATTCTGTGTCTCCCTCTCTCTCTGCCCCTCCCTGGCTCGCACTGTCTCTCAGAAATAGATAAACACTAAAAAAGAAAAAGCAAGCAAGCAAGCATCTCTTCTCAATGCCCATTTAAATTAACCAAATTTATGTAAAACATCACTCCACTGCCCTTGTTTTCTATTTCGTGTTAGTCATCCTATCAGAGAACCTAGTCTGACAACCACCAATGTCCTCTGAGGGATCAAGTTCAAACACAGCCTTAGCATGGGGGTATCATGGCTAAAACACTTCTTCTCCCGGCTCCTCATGGGCCATCTCCTGGTGCTGCCTCAAGCGCATCTCTCCCAAGATCCCTAGGCCTCAAGCCCTGCTCCCTTCTGCCCAGGGCGGCCCCACTTCCCTCCTGACCCCAGCACGCACCCAAGCCGCGCCCGTCTCGGGTGAGACTCCGCTTAAACGTCCTCTCGCCCACGAAGCTCCCCCTCGGAGGCCACCGTCATTCCCGTTCCTCCACACCATCCGCCGGGAGCTCGCCGAAGTGACGACGGCCTCGGCGCAGAAGACGCTCGTGGAAGGGCACAGAGCACGCGACTACCTGCGCTAGTCAAAACCACGGAGGCAACGTGGGTGGCACCCACAAGGACGCAGCCTCCGCCATGGGCAGATCACCGTTCAACACGCCGTGCCACGGAGCGCTAGCCACTGAGCGCTGGCGTGGGCACAGTTGGTGTGGGGAGGAGTGCACTGTCAGCCCTCCGAGCAGAAGATCAGAGAGTAAAACTTGAACTCCATCAGTTCCAGCCGCAAGTAAGGAATGATCCGAGCACAGGGAGGTACACGTTGGGCCCCAGTCTGGGAACGAGCAGGCGCAGACCGCGCGGCAGGAGAGGAAGCAGCCCTGCGGGGCCCACAGCCACACAGGCGGAGAGCCCACGGCCGCGCCCCTGCGGACCAAGCTCTAACCACACAAGCCTGACAATGTGAAATATTTAGCAGGGTCTAGATTTACAGGGTTTTATCACTTATAGATAAAACAAAGTGTCTACTTAAAGAGAAAAATGTTTTTTATCTTAATGCACCTGCAGAGGAAAGAGTAAAGGTAACTTTAATTGTATGTTTCTCCTTCAATAAATTATAAATTCCTTCAGAACAAGGCCTGTGTCTTGGTGTTTATAATCCCGATATTTAGCACTGTGCCCAACTGAATGAATGAAGGATTAAATTTAGAAAGAATAAAGGTACAACTGGGAAATCTGAAACTGGAAAGATTTTAAAGTTGACTAGAATGTAAAATCACTTATCTATTGAGGTGGGTATTAGAAAGGCCCTGATCTGTCTACCAACATTTAGTGCCACCAAAATCGGAATAGTGGCCAAACAAATCCTAAATCCAACCAATAATTCCAATGTTCTAAATTCCCTCAGGAGGTCAACAAATAATTCCAAAATGTTGTAAGTATTATAAATCTCATCAACATTCCTTACTTAATCAATCACTCTTACAAATGTTGGTGAGCCCAACTGCATCTGGAAAGTATGACTGCTCAGGTGGACGGGCCAGCTCCTCTGACCGCCAAGCTGCCCTTCTGGACACGCTAAACCCGCCCGTAGAGACAAGTGTCTGAACACGTCCCCACAGCAAACCCTGACTGAGCCCACAGAGTAACCCACACCACGGTGAGTCCACGGTCAGTTACGGCACAAAGCGGGGGTGGGGGCGGGCGGGGGAGGCGGCAAAGGTGGGGAGTAACGGCCACACATGCCACATCGTCCGCAGTACCCAGGCACAGAGGCTGGAAGGTGGAGGACGGCACGGGGAGGATCACGTCTGGGCGCACCTGGACAGAGGGAAGAGTGAAGAAAGGTGACTCCCGGCACGGAGGCCCCTCCCCCTCCAGCAAGACCACCACCTACACCAGCGTCTCAGGGACACTCCTCTGCCACTGTCACACGCTTTAGCACAGCTACACCATCCGCATCGTTATTCACTTAGTATTATTCTTTAAACTTTTAAAACTTTGAACTTTGGACTAATTTTAGACAAAGTTGCAGAAATGATATAGTGAGTTCCCTAATCCCCTCGGTCTCTTACCCTAGCCCCTTTCATAACCAGACTGCATTAGCAAGAACAGGAAATTAACATGGGGCCAGTATCACTAACCGAACCACAAATTTCATTAGAAATTCACCAATTTTTATACTGAAGATCTCTGCCTGTTCTAGGATCCCATCCAGGGTCCTACACTGCAGTTAATTCCCATTTTTTTTTCCTACTCCCTACCGATCTCTAACAGTTCCTCCACCTTTACCTTTTATATCTTGGACTCTCCTCCTCAATCTGAGCTTTTCCAATATTCTCGTACAGTTAGAGAGAGGTTATGCAATGATGATGGCCTTAGACGTTACTGCATACGGTAAAATACATCAGCCATACCTCCATACTTACATAATCAAATAAATATATAAACAAGACAGAAGAAAAATCTCTTCTCACAGAATGCAGTTGATAAAAGTAGGAGAGAGGAAAGGTATCAGCAAACACCACAGTAGTAAACACTGCAGACAAGAGCTACCGAGGCATGCTGAAATTAGTGGGCAGAAGTTTGAGGAAAAAAACAGGATTTGCCTGATCTCAAAGTACCTCCTTAAGCACTTTATCAACTACTACGGGACAGACAGCAAACGTGGAGAACCCCGCAGACGCCACCCAGGTGACCAGGCCCACCAGCGCGAAGGCACGAGGCCATCACGAGCCCTACGGTACTGCTGTCTTGAGCTCCAGTTCCTCCTAAAACTCAACACCATGAAAACAAAACTGCATTCTTACATTTCAAATCAGCTAAATTAAAAAGGAAACACTGGATTACAATTATCAGAGACTAAGTTCCTGGGGCGCCTGGGTGGCTCAGTCGGTTGAGCGTCCGACTTTGGCTCAGATCATCTCACGGTTTGTGGGCTCGAGCCCCACATCAGGCTCTGCGCTGACAGCTCGGAGCCTGGAACTGCTTCGGATTCTGGGTCTCCCTGTCTCTCTGCCCCTCCCCTGCTTGTACTCTGTCTCTCTTTCTTTCTCTCAAAAATAAACAAACATCAAAAAAAATTTTTAGATAAACAAAAGATAAAAATTAAAAAAAAGAAACTAGGTTCCTCAAAGCAAAAGAACAGTTTATCATCCCAATAAAGGAGTGTGAGGTGCTGTGTAAAGCTTCAGGGAAAGCTAAGTCTATAATTTTATTTTTTAATTTTGATATCGAACACCACAGAGAACACAGACTCACGTGTCCATCGTTAGATCAGGCAAATGTTATTTATCCCCCTTCTCTGACAGAATTGGATTCTGAAAACGAATTCCTAACCAGAACACCAGGTGTGGCTATGGTGCAACAAGCTTCAGTTTCAAGAAAGCGTCCAGGGCCCGACCTTCTGAATGCGCCCTTTTATTTGGTACTAGTCTCGGGGTGATTTTAGAAAAGGGATGGGGCTTGTGCCCACCCACTCACCCCGCTCAGGGACACCTTCGCTCGACTCTGTACGCATGGTATTCGAAGTGCTTTCTTCAAGTTGTTCCCAATTCTTTCCCCCACAGTCAAGATGTACTTCCCCTGGCTCAAGGTAAAAGGTTTACATCACAAAGATCTGACGCTCCTCTTGAAGTGACGGACAAGAGGAGACCTTTCTGCTCTCAGGATGGAGAGAAGAGGGTGCTGGTCACGACTGCCCCCATCTTCACAAAGCTAGAGGACTAAATCCCCTACGCAGGAGTGACGAACGGACGCTCTGTTAGGTACTCCTCTCAAACACGGGCAAGGGACAAGACCGCCCTTCGGCTAGGAGAGGCTCTAGCTTCTGCTGCGGGACCCTCGCTGGACCAAAGCCCCTACTGGACCACCACGGCGTCTGGCCCAGCTCTGCTTTTCCACAACACCACACATCACGTCTATGTTCCTGTCTGTCACAAAGTCATCGATGGGTTTTAAAAGGTTACGAAGATTAAAAGAGGAGCTAGACAAAAGTTAGACTTCTTTACTTATTCAGCTCGTGTTCATCTCAAAGCATCAGTGAGCACCTCAGTGTGTACAGACCAGCTCTGTCTTCCCTGGAGACTGAAAACTGGCCACACTTGTCTCTGAGTGATCCGCGAACTGACTCACTGGACAGTGAGGTTATTTACTTTGTTACTAAAGTCACTTTTCATCATACCTTTGGCCAATTAGCAGCTCTAGCCTTTGTAATTAAATACAATGCCCCAGATGAAGCGTTCTCAACTTTTCATTAATTTAATTCACCGTCCCATTCTACACTTACTTTCAGGCTGTTCAGAAATCTTTCCTGTTTGTTCCCCCAAAGTTTAATGGTTTAGGGGTGGTACGCCTTATGGTTTCAAAATAAAGCTTGAGCACGGTGGTTTTACATGGAGACGGGGCTCATAATGGGATAGGTTCACTCTCTCAGCCAGTGCATGAGAAACCACGTCTCAAAAATCTTATCATTTGTTTGATTTGTGCTTCCTCCTATGCAGGCTGTAAGCTTACGAGACTAAAAAGCTAGTTCCAGCGGCTCGCTAACGTGGTCCTTATTATAAATGAAGACATATGATGACAATCATAATTATCCTTAGTGCCTTAATTTACAAGACAATCTTGACCTTCAGACTTCAAAAATGACGTATTTTTCTGTTGTCATAAAACCCCAACCCACGTCAGGCACAGCGGTCAGGTGGGAAAAAATAAAGGCACAGACATAATCCCCATTTGCTATTACCAATACCTGCGTGTAGCTCACACTAGCAAAATAACTATCAATTTCTGACAGTGAAATTCATCAGGTTGCTAGAAGAATAAACCCCACCACAATGCATAGGGAGACTTAGTGGACAGAAATGCACACTAGCCACACAGGCCGTGTATATAGTCCATACTCCATATGCCCATATTCCCAAACTGCAGCCACCAAACACTGACACCTGGCTGACAACCTCATCGTGAGCAAGCATTTCAGAGAAATCACGGATCTGACACCCTAGTTATACTGAAATTAACACTGCTCAGTTTTTACAATGTTCCTTCATGTGCCACCTAAATCATCACACACCATACTTTGGGACAAACAGTGACCTACACTAATGAGGCTAAAGCATGATCAGGCAGGTCAAATTCAGAGACTCTCCAGGGAGACTCAAATGGAAAGAAAGATCAGCCTGTGATAAAGGTAGCATTTCAAATCTATATAGAATGTGTATTATTTAATAACTATTACTGGAAAAACTGGGTGACCTAAATAAATAACAATGTAGCTTTAGTCTATACGTCAAAATAGATCCCTAGGGCTCCTGGGTGGTTCAGCTGGTTAAGCGCCCTCAGTTTTGTGTCAGGTCATGGTCTCATGGTTTGTGAGTTCAAGCCCCACATGCCTGCTTGGGATTCTCACTCTCTCCCCCACTCTCTCAAAATAAATTAATAAACTTAAAAAAAAAAAAAACAGATCCCTAACGGATACAAGATTTATATATATATATAAAGGGCTAGCTATAAAAATGTGAAGGTAATATGAGCACTAAAAAAATCTCCATATGAAAGAAGACTTTCTCTAAGAAAGATGTATCACGTCAACACTAAGTCTTGTTACGGTTTGTCATTTATTTAATAAATTTGAGTACATAAAAATTAGAACTTTCTACATGGAAAAATATAACACAGGTTAATAAAATAACAAAATAGGAACAACTATCTATAATAACGCAAAGCCAATTATTTGTAAAATCAGCAAAAGCTATATAAACAGTGCAGAGAGAACTAAAAATCTTCTAAACCTAAGAACTTCATTTTTACTCATTTTAGAAATATGCAATAGAAACCCAACGAAAGAGGATTTTTCCCTATCTGTTTGGCAAAGACTCAGGGAGCTGCTGTGAGTTACAGACAGCAGGCACTTTCATTCGCTGATAACCCACCTCAGCAATCGAGGTGCATCTACTGACATCCCAAATGTGCATAGCCTTTGAGCTAGCACTTCTAGAAATGTGACCTATACGAATTAAAGGCATTTACAAAGGCATTTACAAGGCCTTATTTACAAGGATATGCACTGCAATGTTGCTTAGTGAAAAACTGACCATAAACGGCCATGAAAATATAAGACAGATAAGTTGTGCAACATTCACTGCACACAGGATCACCGGGCTCTCGAAAAGAATGCGGTCAATCCGCCTGCGCTCAGCTGGAACGATCTCCAAGATGGGTTATCAGGCGGTAAGAGGAGTGCTGCAGCCTGTTTCACATGCTCTAGCAGGTGTTTAAACGAGAGAGGAGCATGCCCCCGGCCATCCCCCCCCCCCGAACACCCGTTTATTCTCCGGCCCCGGTGGGGGGGGAGGGGGGGGGGGGTGAGGGGGGGGGGGGGGGGGGACGTGGACCTCTCCTATTTTCTACTGCTTGAGTTATCACCCATGCCCATGGAACACGTTCTCACCTTTGTAATAAACCAGTGAAGCCACAAGACGACATAAATTTTCAAAACCAGCTCCACGTAAACAAGTCCATACGAAGTGGCTGGGAGGAAAAGAACAGGGAGGCACCACCAAGAAGAACCCCGAGACTGTGACCGCTCCGATTCGTTACATGCATACTGGAAAGCACCGCTTGCGTTTTAAACCCTACAGGCCTAGAAAGAGCAGGGAATTCTCAGGAGCAGTTCTATACCAGTTCACAAAACACACTCATCAAGTGTCTCTGGCGTGACGAGTCGGCGCCCACGGTCCTTTCGACCCTCATCTTCCCTCCACAGCTGTGACACTACCTCTCTTCCTCAACATGTAAACAAGAGTGAATGAAGCAAACTTCCCTCCCTATTTGAGCCTTGAGCTTTAGACACATTATCTTGTCTCCTCTGAAAATTGAATGTGGCCAAACTTCAAAAATGCCATTAACAAAGATGTTTTTCAATAGGACAAAACACGTTTTTTGTTTTTGGCTGTTAAACACATTTAGGGGTAACAAAATGAAGTTTAAAAAAAAATCAGTCATATATAGTTTAAATCAGATTTCATTAACTATCCGAATTTAAAAATTTATGGTCGAAAATCTGAGTGGAAGTCAAAGTACATTTATATAATGTAATTTCCATAAACCAAATGCTCAGACAGACCGCTAACCATATAAAAAGAACTTCAGCATGCTTATTAATATCTTGATTTTTAAAGCAATTATGAAGCTTCCTCTGTTTCACTATTTGGGTTATTTTCCGTTAGCAATTTACTACATTTAACAGTGTAAACAGAATAATCAGTTTCACACCTGTTTTAAGTTGGTATTTTCCCACTCTCATGCACTAACAGAAGAGCAGTTTTACACAACTCAAAGAATAGTCAAGTAAAACACTTCGTTTTGAGTTAATTAAAATGTTAAATGCTAGCAAAAGTATTATTTGTGAATAATGCACAACCTACAATTTGCAGGTTTTTCCTAAGAACCTCTATGAAAATCCAAGAGAAACTAACTTCACGTGCAAGCAAAAAGTATTTAAAGGTGCATCAAATACCGTAAGTGTTAAATATCATATTTATAAAACAAAATGTGCAAAATGATTCCTAATTCAAAAAATATATAGAAAAAGACTGGAAGAACATTTATCCACATATCAATAGTGTATTACTTCTAAATAGAGGGGAGGGTTCCAAAGAAGTAATTTTTCTTTATTTATGGCAGTAATTTAAAATTTTCTGTAATAAACATTATTTTATAATCAGAAAAGAGCCCACTTTAAAAAATAAAGTATCCAAAGCAAAATGCAACAGTTTAAATCCCATTCCGATAAACCTGGAAAGACTCACAGGATACAAACCAGGTAGTGGAACGTGACGCACCTGGGAAACAGAGCGCCAGAGACCTACAGGTGCTGGTGTGGACTCATTACGACACAGCACTCAGGAGGGGCTTCTGGGGGGCTCAGTCGGGTGGGCGTCCGACTTCGGCTCAGGTCATGTTCTCACGGTTCGTGGTTCGAGCCCCACGTCGGGTTCTGTGCTGACAGCTCGGAGCCTGGAGCCCGCTTCCGATTCTGTGTCCCCCTCTCTCTGGCCCTCCCCCGTCTCACTCTCTCTCTCAAAAATAAATGAACATTAAAAACAAATTTTTTTAATAAAAAATTAATTAATTAATTAAAAAAAAGATACAGCACTCAGGAGAACTGTAGTACGTTCTCTCCTTATCACTGAAAAGGTGATGGGGGGATATGTTTATTTATGTTTACACTAGTTCCAGACACTGAAGAAACTGGTAACAGTGGGGAAATCAGGAGTCTTTAGATGGATGGATCTGTCTCATTGTTTTTATAATTTTTTTTCAATTAAAAAAAAAGTTAACACTGCTTTAAAGGCCCCTGACTGGAAATGGAAACATTATTAGAGCAAGGTAATATTAAAAGTAATTCAGTCTGACTTTCTGATTAACAAGAAATACTTTGGTATTACAAGTTGTGAAAAAGAGAAGCCCAGAAAAGATAAGCAATGAAACTGCAGTTGGTCACAGAGATAACATTTTTTCAGGCTCCCATCACGCTTTTCACAACTTCATGTTTTGTTTGTCTTTTTTAATTTTTTTTTAATGTTTATTTCTGAGACAGAGACTGAGCATGAGTGGGGGAGGGGCAGAGAGAGAGGGAGATACAGAATCCAAAGCAGATTCCAGGCTCCGAGCTGTCAACACAGAGCCCGACGCGGGGCTCGAACTCACAGACCGCGAGATCACGACCTGAGCCGAAGCCTGACGCTCAACCGACTGAGCCACCCAGGCGCCCCACACAACTTCAAGTTTTGCAGTAAGTATGTGGTATGAATTGTGCTGCTCGCCCACACACCAGGGTTTACTGATGCCCCTTAAAAACATTAGAGCATTAAAGCTTCATTAAAAGGAAAATTAACTCAAAAGGAAGTAGGGTTTTATTGGAGCCACCTTCCCAGGGCCTGGGGGACGTGCTCCTGGACCTTCCACGGGAAACCGCAGCGCAGCGAGATGGCAGACACGGCGTGTGCAGGCCACACAACCCCCAGCAGCGCGTCCTGGACCACAGACCAGTGGTCCGACACCCGAGCCCTGCAGTTTTTGCCAAAGTTCTGGACTCTCTGGCTCTGATTTCTTCCTTGGAAGAACTTCCAAGGAATGCTAACACATTTAAATTAAAAAGTCAAGGGGCGCCTGGGTGGCGCAGTCGGTTAAGCGTCCGACTTCAGCCAGGTCACGATCTCGCGGTCCGTGAGTTCGAGCCCCGCGTCGGGCTCTGGGCTGATGGCTCAGAGCCTGGAGCCTGTTTCCGATTCTGTGTCTCCCTCTCTCTCTGCCCCTCCCCCGTTCATGCTCTGTCTCTCTCTGTCCCAAAAATAAATAAACGTTGAAAAAAAAATTAAAAAGTCAAGAAGCGAGAGCACAGGGGCAAAGCACCCTGCCGGGGACAAATACCGAGGACGAGGACGGTGGCCTGCCTACCTGTAAGGAGGGAAGAAGGAAACGGAAACACCCTGGAGAGAAAAGGCCCGAGAGGCTGGAGAGGCTGACAGCGGGGCAAAGAAGCAAAGGCAGCACTGAACCCAAGCAACCAGGGAATAGAAACTGATTCCTGTTTTCCAGAGAACAAAGTGTATCAAAAGCCTTTACAATGTGCATACTTTGACCAAGCAATTCAACTTCTTTAATTTATCCTAAAAAATAATTACATTGTTGGCTCTAAAGATGTTCACGATAAAAACAAACAACCTAAATGTCCAAAAAGAAAGGATAAACGGAGGCGCCTGGGTGGCTCAGTCGGAGCCTGGAGCCTGCTTCGGATTCTGTGCCTCCCTGTCTCTCTGCCCCTCCCCTGCTTGCGCTTGGTCTCTCTCTCGCTCTCTCAAAAATATACATTAAAAAAAATTTTTTTTTAGAATAAACATAAATACTTCCAAGTCCACACAATGAGCATGTATTTTTTTTAATTTTCAAGTTGTTTTAAGTTTATGTTTTTTGAGAGACAGAGGGGGAACGAGTGGGGGAAGGGCAGAGAGAGAAGAGAGAGAGAATCCCAAGCACACTCCACACTGTCAGCTCAAGCCCGACACGTAGCTTGATCCCGCGAACAGTGAGCTCAAGACCTGAGCCGAAATCAAGCATCAGACGCTTAACCGACGGAGCCACCCAGGCGCCCCCATGTACGGTAATTTTTAAACATAAAACAAAATTTTAATTTTAGAAAAGAGATGGAACGACTTGACTCTGCTTTGGGATAACATCGAGTCTAAACACAAGGCAGAGAGGAGTGGCTACAGCAAAACACAAAGGCCTCAAAATAAAGCCTCATTCAACAGGTCCGCGGTCCTCCACCAGTCCCTGCTTTTTCCCACTCTGCCTCCGCGCATTCCCTCATTAACGCTACTGTCTGGGGGCGAGGGTGGCCACCCACACACGGACATCACGCTAGCCTTCCGCTCACCAGGTCCTGATGGCACGATCGCCTTTGCACGCCCCTTTCTCTGCCTCTTGTGTAAATGCTGGCAGCCGTGGGAGTTCTGTTCGGAGCCTTCTGAGCGAACCCTTTCTCCTGAGGACTCTGTGCATCGCACAATTTCCACCACCTGCTGATGGACTGAGGGACTCCGGGTCTCTACCCAAAGCTCCAGACCGGCGCTTCCTGAACACCCTCCACCACTCAAACCGAACAACTCCCTAGGAATTTAACGTCTTGGTTCACGGCCTCACTCTCCACTCCGGTAATCCCAGACCAACGCCTGAAGGGCCCCCTCTCATTGCAGAGCTCACCGATTCTACCTCGTCCACGGGCTCTCGAAGGCCCCTCCACTCAGGTGCCCACCACGGTGCGTCAGGCCCGCATTACTCGTCTGCACAACTGCGGCTGCCTCCCTCCCTCGCCTGGCCTCCGACCACCCGCACTGCCCCACACTCATCTCTCCAAAACCCGTTTGCCCACAGTCACTTTACTGCTTAAAATCCCTCACTGGCTCACCCACATGCCTGGATATGCCTGAGTGTGACCCACAGAACCTTTGTGATCTGGGCCCTGACCGCCTCTCACCGGCCTTCTCTCCAACACTGACTCCAGCCACGTTGAGCAATCTGTAGGTGATTACCACTTCTCCGCGGCTGGCCACTTCTGTCCGTGCTGTCCCTCCTCCCCGATGGCAACGAGGTCCATATATACATAGTAGCAAGGATCCCAGTCCAGCATACAAAAGCCTAGGGCACTAACCTTATGCCATTTGCTTGGGGTTCTGGAAACAGGATACACACAGCACGAAAAGGAAAACAAGCTTCGTGCCTCCATTCTGGTATACCACCATCCCAAAGAGCTCCCAGATGGCCCAAAATTTACTGTGATACTCCCTACTTCACTCACTTCTCTTCTATACCCTCACGTGACTGCCTCCTGCCCTACGGTTGTCATGGTGACAACCCACAGACACTCAGCCCAAAATTATCTACGCCCCCTGGCCCGACTGTGTGCCCCCCCCCTTCTCCAAGGGTGGCTGGATCAAAGAGGTAAATGATCTAAATAAGTAAATTCCCACTGCTGCAAATAAATGACACCTGCTTAGGTTTCTAAGGCGCAGCGCTACAAAACTGTCTGAGTCAACTACGTTTCACGAAAACATCTACTGAAAATTTATTTGCTGATAATCTTTGCTTTTTAACTGCTTCATATTTGCATAACAGTTACATAGCCAGTAACCACTGACTCAATATAGTAGGCGGGAAGGAAAGCCATAATATTTAAATCCTAACAGGCTGTTAAGACAGAAGACTGGCACATGTAAGTCGTGTGTTACCAGCATTTACAACTTAGCTGAAACGGATACCCCTTCTGCGGTGGCTTCAGCATATTTCCACAAGGTCTCTGGGGTTGCTTCCCTTTAAGAGGTGGAGCGTGACCCCCACCCCCACCCCACCCCCGACCTTGAGTGTGGACCGGATAGACAAACAGAATCCGACAAAAACGTATGTGACTTTCAGGACCGCCTCGCACAGGCATGCCGCTCTCTCCCTGCACTCCCAGGTCACACGCCACGTCAGGAGGACAGTCAAGGAGTTCTAAGGAGAGGTGCACGTACCAGGGACCTGACACCTCCCACCAAGACCCAGCACTAACTTCCGTGCACGGGGACGAGCCAGCCCAGGAGTGGCTCCCCCAGCACGTGGACGAGCCAGCCCGCCCAGGCAAGGCTTTAGGCACCGCAGCCCCACAGAGATCCTGAGCCAGAAACACCACCAACTGCTCTCAGATCCCCGTCCCACAAAACTGAGTGGACAACAAGAACGTACTGCTCCAAGCCACCATTCTACAGGAACTGTAAGTACCATGTCCTTCATTCACTGGAAATTAAGAAAGGGGTAAAGCAGGTATTGTGACATTTAGATTAATGTAATTTAAATGCACACTGAAGTCCTGTTTTGTAATCTGCTTGTTTCCATTAACAATGAATCCTTTTAATAAATATAAGACATTAAAATATAAATATTAATAACGGCTGTCTAGTATTCCGTTACACTGTTGTATTACCATTTGCTTCACAAATTTCCTGCTAGACGTTTATGTTGTTTCCAATTGTTCAATATTATGGGTGTCGCCGCAATCATCTCTTCCCCTGTGTCTTTCCTCTGCACCTGTCAGATTAGTTCCTTAGGATAAAGGTCTTAAAGCACAATAACTGGATGAGAAGGGATGTACCTTGTTAAGACCTCTGATGTTCAATTGCCCCCCGCCCCCCAGCCGGCAGGCTGAGACAACTTACAAGGCACCCACACCGCCAGCAGGCATTTCCGTCTTTAACCCGGTTACCATGGGAGGTGCCGGACCGCATGGACACACGCCGACAGAAGTTCCTGCTCCTGCCTTTATGATGACAACCGGTGCGGGCACGCAGAGGCCGTGGCAGAACAGGAACAGGTGGAAAGCAGATACCCTTACGGTGGTATAAAATAATAAGGTGCCTAACTTCCAAGCTCCCAGCTGTCTGCATTCTATGAAAGTTCTAAGAATACAGGGAAAGTTACATTCGAAGAAAGCTCCAGACTGCTTTTGCAATAAACTCTTTTGAGGCTCTTCTGCAGTCCTATGAGGCTTCCTGTAATGCGCATTACTTTAGTTAAGAGACCTAGTTGGCAATTAACTGCATAACCCACGAAAATCGGCTTAAGTGTGCAAAGGCAGGCAGGGACTAGCAAGGCAAGCTCATACCTGGGGAACAAAATTTAAGGAGGTGCTCGCGCTCAGGGCGGTGCCAGTGCAGGGCCAGCCACGGTGTGAGCTTGACCGTAAGGCCACCTTGAACCCTCCAGTGGTACTTGAGGGGCCCTGCTTGCCTCACCCTAGGCCCTGAGTGCAAGTAGTACAAAGAGAATTAGACAAACAGTCTCAGCCCTTCTCTTCTGCTTGATTTCCCGAAGAACCAGATCGTGAATTCCCGACCTCTGCTACAGGGAACTACAGGTTTTTGGTCTTGTGTGTGAAGGCCGCCAGTTAATTACACCCAAGAGAAGAGACGCAGCACTGGCGGATGAAACGGCAGTGTGATACCAGAATGACAGAAAATTAACACTTTTAAACCTGACCTTAGAACGCATTTTTACTTCACTCACTGCCAGATCTGTAAGAAAGTTATAGTTTCTACTGCAACGTACACAGAGTAGGCATGACAACACATATACCCAGTGCCAGCTTTTTAAAACAAAATAGCATGGGATTTTTTTTAAGTTAAAAGATTTTACATAAGATCTTCAATTGCAGAATAGAGGGCAGCTTTACAGAGCCAGCCAATCAGAGTTCTACAATCTTAAACGTAGTCCAAACCTAGGCGCCTGGGTGGCTCAGTCGGTTGAATGGTTGACTTCGGCTCAGGTCACGATCTCACAGTTTCTGAGTTCAAGCCCCGCGCCCACTTCCGATCCTCTGTCCCCCTCTCTCTGCCCCTTCCCTGCTTGCACTGTCTCTCTCAAAATAAATAAACTTAAGAAGAAGAAAAAATTGTCTACACCTATCAAAGAGGAAAATTAAACTTGCGGTAGCTGGCTTTGGTAGGCCCTAGAGTATAATAACTCCTTCTATGAGCCCAGCATTACCCTAATGGCAAACCCAGAAAAAAAATATCACAAGTAATATCAAAGACCACTATCTCTTACGAATATAGATGCAAAACTCCCCAACAAAATACTGTCAAACACAATCCAACAAGGTATAAAAATAAATACAGAAGACAGCCGGTGGTGGTGATCCCAGGCCGGCAAGGCTGGTTCAGCATTCAGAAATCATTGAGGGCAATCCGCCACACCGACGGACTAAAGAAAAATCACATGACCACATCAGTAGATGCAGAAAAGCATTTGACAAACCCCAACACCCATTCATGATAAGAACTCAGTAAACGAGAAATAGAAGGGAACTTCCTCACCTTGATAAAAAAACATCCACAAAGTATCTGCAGTTAACATCACACTTAATGGCGACAAACTAGCAACTTTCCCAGTAAGATCAGGAACAAGGCGAGGGCATTCCCTCCACACCACTGATTTACCATTCCTGAAAGTCGGAGCTAATGCAGAGTGCAGTGAGAAAAGAAACGGATATAACAGGTAGACAAATCAGGAAGAGAAAAAGAAAACTGTATCTGATCACAGATGACAGGACCATCTATGTAGAAAATTCCAACAAACTGATCAAAAACAAAACCAAAACGTCACTTCCGCTATGGAAAACAGTATGGAGGTTCCTCAAAAAATTAAAAACAGAACAACCTGGGGCGCCTGGGTGGCTCAGCCAGTTGAGCATCTGACTCCGGCTCAGGTCATGATCTCGAGGTTCGTGGGCTGGAGCTCCACGTCGGGCTCTGTGCCGACAGCTCGGAGCCTGGAGCCTGCTTCGGATTCTGTGTGTCCCTCTCTCTCTGTCCCACCCCTGCTCGTGCTCTGTCTCTCTCTGTCTCAAAAATAAAGAAAAACGTTAAAAAAAATTAAAGAAAAAAAAAGTCAAATGTCTGGAAACAGAGACTATGAAACTGGCTGCTGGGAGCTGAGCTAAGGGTTAATACAAATCAAAACTCAACTGCTTTCCTTTATACCAGCAATGAACGGCTGGAATTTGAAATTAAAAACAGTGCCATCATATTAGGTCCAGAAAAATGAATCACTTAGATCTAAATCTAACAAAACATATATAAGGTTTACACAAGGAAAACTATCAAAGTCTGATGAATGAAACCAAAGAACTAAACCCTGGAGGTACCTACCCCGTGTCGGATAGGAAGACTCAATGTTGTCGAAATGTCAGGTTTTCCCAACTTGACCTACAGATTGCACAATCCCAATGAAATCCCAGAATACCCCACACAATGCTGACGAGAAAGCACAAAGCGGCACTATCCGACTCCAAGACTTCCCATAATGCTACAGAAATCAAGACAGGGTGACGTAGGCAAAACAAACACAACAAAACAAACCCCAAACAGATCAACAAAGAAAGGGCAGCTTTTCAACAAAACAGGCTGCAGCAACTGGTCCTCCATGCAAAAAAACGAATAAAAACAAAAGCAGAAAACCAGACACTGACCTTGTATCTTTCACAAAAATGTCCCCAAAATGGATCATAGACCCAAATGTAAAACACAAAAGTATAAAACTACTGGAAGCTAACGTCTTATAAAAGCCACGTGACCTTGTGTTTGGCAAACTTTTTAGACACGACGTCAGAAGCGTAATCCGTGAAAGAAAAGTATTGATAAAATTGGACTGCATTAGAATCACAAACTTCTGCTCTGCAAAAGACAGTTAAGAGAATGAGAAAAACAAGCTAGAAGAAACTGGGGGAAAATATATGCAAAAGACATATTTGAAAAAGAACTTATATATTCGCAAAATATATACAAATACATAAGAAACGTATACAAAGAACTCTTGAGACTCAACAGTAAGAAGATAACTAACTGAAAAGTGGGCAAAAGGGAATGTATACAGATGGCAAATGAGCACGTGAAAAGGTGATCCACACCCCTTGTCATCAGGGAGCCGCAAAGGAAGACGACGAGGACATCACTGCCTCCTAGCAGAATGACTACAATGTGATCACTGACAACCACGGAGGCTGGACAGGATGTGAAGCAACAGGACCGCTCCCTGTTTGTTGGTGGGGAGGCAAAATGGTGCGGCCACTTTGCAGGACACTTGGCAGTTTCTTACAAAGTTAAACACTTCAGGGGCGCCTGGGTGGCTGAGTCGGCTGAGCGTCTGACTCTTGATTTCAGCTCAGGTCATGATCTCATGCTTGTGAGATGGAGCCCCACGTCAGGCTCCGCCCTGACGGCACGGATCCTGCTTGGGATTCTGTCTCCCTCTGTCTGCCCCTCCCCTGCTCACATGTGACCCCCCCCCCCAAAATAACTAAAAACTTAAAAAAAAAAAAAAGATCTCGCCACTTTTTGACCTCCCGGTCACTCCCTGCATGCTGCGATCTGACTTCCAACCCTACCACCCTGGAGTATTGTCCCCACGAAGCCACCCAGGTCTTCCTGGTGGCTTGTTAGTATTGCCTCAGTGCCTCCCTGCAGCGCTTGGCACTGTGGTCACGCCTCCTCCCCACCACCCCCACCCCGCCCTCCACCAGGTGTGATTCTTTCCTAAGTATTCTCCTCACTTATTAGATGTTAAAATACCCCGCAGGCCACAACCCATCCCAAACGCCAGGCCTTCTCCCTAGGGACTTCTTTCTGAGTCATCTATCTGCCGGTAACTACCAAATCTGCATGTGTGGCCCAGATTTCTCCCTCATTTCACACAGGTACAATCAACAGCCTGTTCCACATCTCCGTCTATGTCCATAGGAACCTAGACATTCCATTTAACAACCACTCCCCTCTTGGAGAATCCACACCCTACAACTCACACATCTATACTGCTCTATGTGGACCAGAGACCCCAACCTCATCCCAGACTCAGCTCATCAGGCGAAAAGCTGACTCAGACCAATCAGATTTCCTCTCCTGAGGAATGCAATTGAGATCCAACTGCCCCAGCTGGACACCTAAACTAGGAAATCATACACTGCTGAGATCATGTGCAAGAAAAAGGGAGAAAGCCAGTGGGCAGGGAGGCAAGAATGAAGGAGACAGCACAGCTCGGGGAGAAAAACCGAGTAACCACCTGGGTCCTGATGACTTGGTATCTGGATTACGTCTGTCCTTACGTTCTTTGAAATAGCACCATATTCCTCCCATAGATTTTTCCCCCTACTAAGCTATTTTCAACGGATTTCTATACTTGTGATTAAATGGCTCCTAAAATATTCTTTTATGCACTCCAAGAGAGGGAAAAAATACTGCGCTAACTAGCTCATGCCACCAAGATGTATCCTGACTTCAGAAATACTAAAAATCAGGAAACTGTGTGACTTAGAATCGGTGGAATCCAGTATACACTTACTCCATGTATCCCCTTCCACCCACCGACCCTAATTCTATCCATCCTTCAAGACTAAGCCCCAACCAACTCTACCTCTTCCTGGACCAGCCCCAACAGAATTCTTGAATGTAATAATAATATTACTTCAATAGTTACAGTAACAACAGTTATTTAGCTTTTTTGTTGTTTATTTTTGAGAGAGAGAGAGAGACACAGAGAGAAGGAGTGCGAGTGGGGGAGGGGCAGAGAGGAGGAGACAGAATCGGAAGCAGGCTCCAGGCTCTGAGCTGTCAGCACGGAGCCCGATGCGGGGCTTGAACCCACGAACCGCGAGATCATGCCCTGAGCCAAAGCCGGACACCCAACCGACTGACCACCCAGGCGCCCTCAATAGTTATTTAACTTCTAACTAAGTCTTGTCTCTCCAACAAGATTATAAGGAGGGCATGGACTTTTCCTTATGATGTTTCATATGCTACACAGAGCCTTTACAAATAACCACTAAAATACTCATTTAATTCGGGGAAAAAAAGATGTATTTAAAAGGTGGCCATATTCAGTTTTCTACCCAGCCCAAGAAAGGAGAAACAATTACGAATAATTTAATACATGAAGGAAAGACCATTATAACCTTTTGCTTTTTAAATGAGGGAAAAGAATTGTATCATAGCCAAAGAAAATTAAGGAAAATATGCATTTGTACCTGCTCAACAGAATTAGTTGCGAGGAAACAAAATTAAAGCTACAATGAAACTACATCGCCACCAGAATTGCCAAAATTAAGAGGACTAACGATAATGAATGTTGACAAGAAGTAAGGCCACCGGCCCCCTCCACACACTGCAGGTGTGTGCACTAGAGCAAAGCCTAAGTGTGTGCAGAACCCAACACGAGTGTAAGTGCACACCTGACATTACACACACCCATAAGTACAGAAGGCATCAACTATAGTGTGGAGGAACGCGGAGAAATGCGGACCCAAAGAAGCCAAATCCGGAAAACGGGAACAAACCGGATGTGACTCCACTCACACCAAGTTCAGCAGGCAAAACTCACCTACAGTAACAGAGATCAAACAGCAATTATCTTTGGGAGAAGGGATACTGACTGGAAGGGGGCAGGAGGGAGCCTACGGAATGCTGGGAATGCTATGTGATGGGGGTGGGGTGGTCACAAGGGTGCAGCGGACCGCAGACATCCTTCGAGCGGCACCTGCTGTGGACTCCCCACCCATCCCCCAGCCGCCATGTGTTAGCCACCGCCGGCTGCTAAAGGCTACCCTCAGGGTGACTGCCCTCAGCAGAGGGGCCCAGTGCCACACTCCCACCCTCACGCCAAGAGCTGCCTGCAGCCAACGACCAACTCATACGGGAGGGTGACAGAATTCTAGGTCCCTTCACTCAAGAAGGGGGCAGCCCCGTGATGCCAGCCAAGCTCCTGAGTTCCCCGTGGGGCTGAGACCGGCTCCAAGGAAGAAGACCCTTTCCCCTGCCCTCTCCTTCTCCCGCCTCCGTTTCACCTGCAGCGAGGTCACCTCCTCAAGCTCTTCTCGGGACATGACCTAAGACACATACATTGGATGTCTAATCTGCACCCCAATCAAAAAGAAAACGGTTCTGCACAGCTAAAAAGCAGGATATGCAGCCTCCCCCGAGACCGTGACTGCTAGATGAGCACTTTCCTCGGGCTGAAGCTGCGCTCATAGTTGAGAAGACGGGGTCGGGGCACTGGCAGGGCATGCGGGGGCACTCCTGTCTGTAAGAGAAATCAGGAGCCCCTGCGGAGAAGTGACATGGGTTGTGAGGTGGTGACCTGCCACCAGCTCGCTGTGCATGTACAACCAGCCATGTGCTCTCCACCTCGCCTGTACACCAGATCTGGTCCGGAGTGCTCCAAGGCCTCTTCTACCCTCCTCCATCTCACCTGTAATCTCCATGAATACCCAAGCCACGGAAGGTCACCCCTGCCCACCCTGCCACACGTACACAGTACCCAGCTCTAACACCTAGTCCTGCAGTCAGCTACCCTCAACCAATCACGGTCATGCACAACTCAAAGCCTGAAAATCATCAGCACACTTCTCTACCAACTCCCTACTGGGTTCCCTTCCTCCATCCTAGGAGGCCATCATACACACCCCTAAAGCACAATTTTATTTACATGTTTTTGAAATCTTTTTTAAAGTTTATTTTTAGAGAGAGAGAAAGAGAGCGGGGGGGGGGGG